>NW_027041144.1:0-317204 GCF_037179485.1 Ochlerotatus camptorhynchus
GAATGTCAAGAAGGAAATAAAAAGGCATGACACGCTAAAAACCGTTTACCCAAATCCTATATTGTTGAAATAAACATGCTTTTGAATTTAATTCAAACATAAATATTTTAGTTTTAAACATGCTTTCAATTTACTTTAAATAATTCATATGTTTAGAGTATAAACATTCATATTTTTGTTTTAAATGAACACAATTTGTATCCGTGAACATTCAATTACATTCAAATCTATTGCCAACAATCGATCTTATTGTGCGTATATTGTACAAGAAATTTTAACATATTGTTATTACAATAGATCTACAATATGTCCCATATAGTATGAATTTTCAACAATAGAAAAACAATAAAATTAATGGTAAATGTCTCAAGTTTGTTCGGGAAAAAGTGATTTTTTGTACGATTAAGATACATAACAACCCCCTTGTTCTATTGTAGATTTCCCAATTTACCATATATTATATTGCGCAAACAATAAATTCTATGGTTATTTTATAGTTGTGGACGATTCAATTTATTTTAAGTACAATAAATTCTATTGTATGGTTACAATAAGTTTCATTGTACCTATATCGTTCTTTTCTTTACGGGCAGTGTAAATTTGTTACCGACCATTTTGTTAAAGTTTATTGTTTTTTTTTTTTGTGTTTTCTTTAAATTTGATGATAAAAAAGATGCAATATGCATTATATTAGTTGTTTTTTCATGGTAGTTGAAGACTTTTGGTTGCTTATCGTCCATGATGACTGGTGACTAGAAGTGATTGACCTAGGATTGAATGCAAAATAAAGTTCCGTTCACTATAGATTACATAGATTATAGCAAAAAACATAAGTACTTACTTTTCTCACCGGAGAAACAAAGACCACTCAAACTCTCATTGGTGGCAAAGTTCGAGGTTGACAGTGCGAATTTTTCATATCTGTCCGGTAATTTTTACAAGAATCTGGCACTTCACTACCGCTTATTTTGGTAAAAGGCTATATTTACAGTACGTTCGTCACATTTTTTTACAGTATTGTAAAATTTAAGCCATTTACAGTTTCGATCAGCAATATTTGTTTACAGTTTTCGGTAATTTTCTGTAAATTGCAGAAATTCAGCATTTTTCATTGCGGAAAGATGGAAAAAACAAAACATTTCACAAAACTATCGGTAAAAATTATATTTTACAGGATGAATTCAGCAAAAAAAAATTACCGATTCATTTTACGAAATTTGGTGTGTATAAGTTGCTCTCCTCTGAGTTAGGTATGTCGTTTTCGTTTTTGCGGTGTAGCACCGATTTGGAAAATTCCTCTTCGTTCCTTCGGATTCTTACAGTAATCTGCTAAGATGTCGATTTGGACCAATTTTTAACTTCTTAAAGCTTATAAAAAAAGGCAGGTATCCAAGCCATTAAGGAAAATTATTATAATTTTACAGAAAATCCAAACGGAAGGTTACGGAAAAGCTGAAGGACGAATTATCAAAAATGAAGGAATAATTGGAAAGGACGCGGATGCAAAAGGAAGAGCTGAGTCGAACCTTGGCGACTATGGGTCATGACGATGACGAATTCTGCGAAGCAAGATCGAGCACAATGCGTAAGGAACAGATCAGCGGGAACGAGTCACTGCTCATGACGATGAATAACATGTCACTGAGTAGTCTCAATATCCCTGAGTGCACACCAGCAGCAGGCGAAGCGGATCTCAACAAACGAGCATAAGATCACTGGAAAAACGTTCTGAGCGCATCAATGAACCTCATCCACGCTGTCGATGAATCAACCAGGATTGATCTGTTTCGTATCAAAGCGGGACCACTGCTACTCGATTGCAGCGGCTTCTAAGCTATGTAACTACAAATCGGAAGAGGAATTTGAAGCCATTTCACGAACGATGACCAGAGGATCGACAGACAGCCGTATCAGAACCCTAGCTTACCGGGTTCTTACCGATGGAGGAAGTCTCAATGATTTGATTGACCAAGTACGCATCCGTGAAGTGGAACTCGAGAATGAGGACGATTACCGCAGACTACACCAGCAGCAGTCCGCTATGGTGGCAGCAGTATCTCATCAGCCAACTGAATATAGCCAACGTCACCGCGGTCAGTTCCAGCCTTTCAGAGGATACAGCAATAGCCGTTGTAAAGGAACTTTCGGTCGCGGTCCAGTAAGAAACCAGAGACAAACTGAATCGTGCTGGAGATGCTTAAGCACGTACCACTCTTCTGAAGATTGCTTCCACGTTGACAAAGTGTGCCGCAATTGCGACCGCCGCGGTCACATTGCACGAGCGTGCTCAATCAAGGTGAAGCAGGAGCCCCAGAAACGACGCTGGATGGGAGAAGAAACTGAGCCTCCGATGAAGATTGCGGCTGTCCAGAAGACTGAAGATGACATGGAGCAAAAGAAGGTAACAGAAATTGATAACGAATAACTGACAAATTTTAAGGCTTCCTTGTTCCGTTACTACTACAGTTTGTAATTGTAATATCAAATTAATAGAAATACACTATAAATATTGAATTGAATTGAATTCGAATTGAATTTTGCCTTAATATGATGAAACTGTTAGGTACCACAATCTTCTTCAACTGATCTAAAAAGGGCAGATATTGACAGAGTTGGGTCTAATGTGCCAGATAATAAAACGGCGTACATTGTGGGGTACGTCGCTGGTATCAAGATTCCTTTTTACCCTTCTTACAAAGAAGGGTATAGATATCACTTGAAAAACCGACTATCGATCCGAGGCCCGGAGGGCCGAGTGTCATATACCATTCGACTCAGCTCGACGAGATCGGAACATGTCTGTGTGTGTGTGTGTGTGTGTGTATGTGTGTATGTGTGTGTGTATGTAACGAAATGAATGCGCTCACGTTTCTCAGCAACCGCCCAACCGATTTGGACAAACTCGGCGCCAAATGATAGGTCTTGGGGTCCCATTGAACGCTATTGAACGGTTTTGGAATCGGTGAACCGGTTCCGGAGATATGGCCGGAATAAGATCCGGTGAATATGGGCCTTCACGCTGGATTTAACGGAAAACGTATCAAAACCATCATGCGACACATCAAATTACTACAGAATTCAAAAATAAGGTCAATGCAAGTCGTGTTAAGTGTTCCAGACCACATTGGACAGACTTGGACATGTTCTAGGTACCCCGGGGAAGTTGCTTGAATATGAAATGAATTAAAACCCATTAAATTACATTAAAATACGATGATAAGGTGATTGGTAGCCTCACCAAATAGATTACACCCGGATATATTCCGGGTACCCCCAGGCAGTGGCGTAGCGTCACTGGATGACACGGGGGTGGGGGGCTTGGTCACTGATAATGACAATAAAATAAATAAACTTGAATAAGTAAGAAGGGTCTGATCACACCATAGGTGGATAAATTCGGGTTTTTTATTGACTCTGGTGCACAGGTCAACACAATTACATATGAATCTTTCTAAGCTATTGCTTGTTGCTACTTTTTCCGCCGAGCTCTTCGTGTCGGAAGAAAGACCTTTGAGAATTGAAAAGTTTTACATAGTGCGTGAATCTCGCACTCTTCTTGGATTCAATACTGCAGTCCGATACAGTTTGCTGGCAGTTGGCCTTGAAGTACCGGTAAAAGGAGGTACAGACCCAGATTGGCGATGTGAATTTTCCATAAACAGCATACAAGAAACCCACCGGTTACCTTGAGCTACGATAGCACTATGCCACCTTCTAGAATTGTCTACACGCACATTCCGGCAGCATTCAAAGAGTTAACGAGACAAAAGTTGGCTGAACTACGAGAATCCGGCATCATTTGAAAGAGTCACAATGGATATGGACAGGTCCTTTTGCTCTTCCTTGTTAGTAATCCCGAAAGGAAAATCGGATATTCGACTCGTCGTCGATCTACGTGGCCCTAACAAATGTATCGACAGAACGCCTTTCAAGATGCCTACATTTGAGTCAATATTGTTGGAGCTACACGGTGCAAAATACTTTTCAACGATTGACTTAACAAATGCATTCTTTCATATCGTACTCGATGAGAAATCAAGGCACCAGGGCGTCACAATATCAGCTTCAATCGACCAAATCGATGCGACGAAGAGACTGCTGGCTTTCTTTTTCTGTTAAAGTCGAACAGCTTCGCAGCATTCTAGAACCTCAGTCGGCGTGCACAAACAAATGTTCAATCGCTTGTCTCTCTTTCTCCCGTCGCTCCATTGGTCTTCCTTTCAAGCTTCGTCGAAATGGATGAGCGAAAGAGCGCTCGACTTTGATAGTTTTCTCTTTCATGAAACACATCAACAGAGGTTTCATGACGTATATGACGGAAAATGAAATAACACATTTAAAGCATTTCTCACGTCAAAACACTTGAAGATTACACGTCATATTTCTAATTTATCTTCCATCCATATATTTATCTAAAAAAATGATCGAAAACGGGACATAACGCATTTTAAACAAATTGAAAGAGCGGCGATAGAGTGTTCGTGAAAGGGGATTGAAAGCCATAATGAAGTTCGTTTAACTAGAAAATCGACGTTATTTACATTGAAAGCGATGAGCAAAGCAACGACGAGAAGTTCCACAGCCAGCCTTTCCTTCCAAGCGTCCTTCTTTTTTATTTTCGTTTCTTGCTGATAGTCTAGCTAGGCGTTATAGAAATGAAGCGTCGAACACGTATGTATGAGAGAAACAAAACACGAGTTCATTTTAGAGCTTCGAAATTGTAGAGCCCTGCAAGGCACCTCACGAACTTCTTTGCTGGCGAGGTACAGATGCTGTCGTTTGCCGTTTGGACTAACCAATGCTCCAGATATATTTCAGGAAGCAATGCAAACTGTCATTCTTTCGGAATTGCTTATAGGTGGCTCGAGTTCCAGGAGAAGCAAACGTGGCGGATGCACTATCCCGTTTACTAAAGGAATCCCAATCCGATGATTCGTTCGACGAAACCACCGATAAACATCTGTTGTATTTTTTGGACACCGGTACAATGGAATTCACCTGGAATGATATCGAGATTGATGCTGAAAAGGACACTGAACAGATTCGGATACGTGAAGCAATAAATACAAGCCACTGGGATAAAACCTTGAGACGATACGAATCAGAAGCCAAGAACCTAAGAGTACTCGGTGCCTTAGTTTTCTTCAATGATCGAGTGATTCTGCCTTATTCACTTCGTGACAGAGCGCTCGCTTCCTCACATCAAGGACATATGGGTGCGGCTTCAATGAAGAAAATACTAAGAAATTATTTCTGGTGGCCAGGAATGGCCAAACAAAGGGAAACATTTGTGGAAGGCTGCGAAACATGCTTTCGGATTTCGAGGAAAAATCCACCAATTCCCTTGACCAGCCGTGAACTTCCCGACGGACCATGGGAAATCCTCCAGGTAGATTTTTTTTCGTTCAAAGGTTGTGGATCCGGAGAATTTCTGGTGGTAGTAGATACCTATTCGAGATATCTACACGTCGTAGAAATGAAAAATACCGATGCAGACAGCACTAATGCAGCATTGAGCAGGATCTTCGAGGTATGGGGATACCCTATTGCAATACACAGTGACAACGGTCCACCTTTCCAAGGTGAAAAATTCGTCAAGACATGGCAGGACAAAGGTGTCAACATTCGGAAATCAATTCCGTTAAGTGCCCAATCAAATGGAGCTGTGGAGCGCCAAAATAAAGGATTAAAGGATGGCTTGACTGCCGCGAAACTGGATAACGTCAATTGGAAACTGGCTTTGGAGCAGTATTTGCATATGCACAATAAAGTTCGACCGCTATCCAGACTTGGTACCCCTCCCTTTGAACTACTTGTCGGCTGGAGGTTCAGAGGGACATTTCCGTTTCTGTGGGAGTCGCTATCTTCGGATCACGTCGATCGAACGGATATACGCGAGAAGGATGCTTCATCCAAGCTTAGAGCAAGAAATATGCCGATTCAGTTCGAGGAGGCAAGGCAACCCGGCAGCACCAGCAAATCAGCCAAGCAACCAACCGACCCAACGACGAGCAAGCGAGCCCTCTCCTTCTTCTGGAAGTGAGAGGTCTCAGGCGAGCCCTCTGTCAACGGTAACCAAGGGAACTACCCGATGTGCGGTAAAAGAGGTGAGGAGAAAGGAAACTAGTGGACTCTTTCATTCTGACGGTGTTCTTATGCAACAGCAGACGTGACGTCACGTCTGTTGCTGCATAAGAAGACGCGAGTACGAAAGAGTCCACTAGTTTCCTTTCTCCTCACCTCTTATACCGCACATCGGCAACCACCGAGTACCGATCACCAAATACCAGCAGCCTACTACGATCGAAAACTTGGCACGGAAAGCCCTCTTATTTTGAATAAGTAGCGCAATCCAGCCAAATCTCGAATAGGATGATGCCCAGTTACAACAGGTACAATCGCGTCATCTGCCGCTCAAAGGTAAATTTTTTTTTTTTTTTCCTTTGGTTTGTTTTTTCCGTCGATCTTGTTTTCCGTGCTGAGCACCAATGCTACCGACGTGCCAGGAACAGAGCTGGTAAATATCACGGCCGTCATGTGACGATGAGAAAACAGGTCCTCTCACTATCACGAGACGAAGCTACCTATCATTAGCTTTCTTATCATTTTCCATTGATCAAACACTCATGAGAATAATTCTTATGCGGTTTTGACATCAGCAATTCTAACTGATTTTGATGAATTTAAGCAAACAACCGCAGGTAATCGGTAAAGTGAATATATTTTTAAGATTTCCTCGGTACAAGTAACTTTAATAGCATTAAATGAGCTAGTAATTACGATGATCACAACACTGTCACGTTCTGTCATGACAAAAAAATCGATGAGATTTTGAAAAAAATCTCTATCATCGTTTTCTCATCCAATGATAGTGACAGAAGTATCTCTGTAAATATCGCGTGAGATCTTTCATTGAAAATAACATATGCCAGGCCAGGAAGGCAGCTTCCACACCTGGACCCTACCTATCGACCCATCAACTCATGAACCGGGGACCAACGGCTTTACTTCCCATCCGAAGGAAGGTGTGATCAGAGATGTTATGCCTCAGAACATCCCGGCAGCGCCGACTGGGATTGAACCCAGGCCTGCTGGGGTGAGAGGTAATCACGCTTACCACTACACCACCGGCGCCGTTCAAAGGTAAATGCTTCGAACGAATTTGATAGCATTTCTCGATTACTTTTTCGAAGGGACGTATCAGCTTTTGTAAACAATGAATTTTATCGTCAATTTGGCGTAACTGGTAGCTCGCACACGTATACTAATACCACTATCAGGTAGGGGAAAACTTCTCTTGTCTGATGGTAGTGTTAGTATGCATGAGCGAGCTGCCAGTTACGCCAAATCAACGATAAAATGCACTGTTTACCAAAGCTGATACGTCCCTTTGAAAAAGTAATCGAGATTTGTTGTCTTCGATTAAACGGTCGTGAAAACAAACGCAAATAATTTAGCGAATCCTCCCACCATTATAACAGTTACTATCGATGTGGTATAAACGTGTTGTTGTTTACATTCTCGTCGTTCAGACCGTTCAGAAGACTGTCGGCTTCCTCTACAGGTTCTACACGATAGTGTTCGCTTCGCTTGTAAAATGTTCATCAGCGAAATCTAGATAAATTGGTTAACTATTGATATTATTCATTAACTATTGCAATCATTTTAATGACTAGTAAAGCTAAATCTGTAAAGAGTGCAAAGCCTCTGAAAACAGTGCGTAATGTACTGGTTCAACCATTTAAAACCCAGTGGTAAGTAAAACGTGGAAGAAAGTGTTTACCAACATCAGGGGTAAGATTGCGCCATTTAAAACCAACAGGGAAAGCTGAATTCAAAATTACAGTCACCCAGTATTATTCACCAGCTAGTCGCTATTGTAGGTCAGCCAGTTCTGCGTGTTAATTAAATGGAAGTGGGCCATAATTGTGGGTTTGTGTATATTGATCGACATTGTTCTCATATTGGTTCAATATAGACACTACTTAATCAATCCTGCTGAATGTGGGCGTCTTAGTAGAATACCTGTATAAAGAGAGAGAGAGAGAGAAGGGTTAGTAATTTCCATTTAATTCCACTACCTTATTTGCTTATCCTTGACAGATACGCGTATTTAGTCTACAATGTGCAGACTTCTTCAGTGTCTTGTACTAATAGTACAAGACACTCAAGAAGTCTGCACATTGTAAATGAATTACGCGTATCTGTCAAGGATTAGCAAATAAGCTAGTTGAATTAAATGGAAATTACTAATCCTTCTCTCTCTCTCTCTCTCTCTCTCTCTCTCTATCTTTATACTACTTATTCATTTTTTTTATCTAGGCCATGTGTTCAACTATCTGAAGCAGGAAACCTGGTTAACTTACTAAAGCAAATACCCAAGTATGTATAACTTTACATACTCACACTCCTTGTTTACATTAACTATTTCTGTTCTATTTAAAGGGATCAAGTAGTGCATGGCACGAGTCCTGTGAATCACCTGTTGAGCAAAGGCCTAGCATGTGCATTTTTAATCTCGTCTGATTTCCATCCGCAAATCCTTGGTAAGCAGATCATCCAGATGGCGCGACGAAATTCTCCAGGTATACAACTGCTTGCACTAGAATGCCTTTCTTGGAACGGAAAGCTAGAAAAGCTGGTAGCTATTCGGAAAACATCAAATCAGTATCCTGAAAAAGTGATTGAATTGTTGAACCTGATGATGAAAATCGGCGAATCAAAAGGATATGACACAGAATCATCGAAATTTTCTTCTGGTGGAAACAGAAAACTGATGGCACAGCAGACAAAAGTTGAAAATATGTCTCAAGAAGAGATAGAGCGCCTCTATCTACCCCGATCGACCAATGGCAAGCGTGCGTTCGTTCCACAGGTTTCCATCTTTGCTGGTAAACAAACAGTGGAAGCGAAAAAGGACGATTGGGGACAATTTGTCTCTTTCAAGCGATCAGGAGCAGACCAGATAGAAATCAATTTGAAGGGTAAATCCAAGAGGAAGGAAAAATCTTCAGCTTCCACAAAAGCTAATATCAATGCATCGGAAGGTTATGTTCCACTGACAGTGAATCGTTTACAAGGGAACCCTAACAGGAAGTCAGAAAAAAGTAACATTATCAAGTAAGAACAAACAATTTTCAAGAAAATAAATATCAAACTTCTCACTATACCTATTACTGATCCTTTTCGAATGACTCCTTTTTAACTAATACATCCCAACTGAAACTTTACGCGTATAAGCATATTAAGGCTTAATTGTTTCAAAGGAATGTATCAGCTTTTGTAAACAATGCATTTGATCGTCGATTTGGCGTAACTGGTAGCTCGCCCACGCATGCTAACACTGCCATCAGATAGGGAAAATTTTCCCCTACCTGGTAGTGGTGTTAGTATGCGTGGGCTAAAGTATTGCTACACTCATAAAATAAATCACATAACCAGTGGAAAATATCCATGTGAATTTCACATAGCTTTCATGTGATCCCATAATTGGAAATTGCACCACTAAATCACATGAACGTTATGTGTCCAATGAAATCTATATGATTTCTCACATTGAATTTCTAATGCTATGTGATATTCAGGTAAAAATCATTGTTTTTGGAAAAACACTATGTGCGTTTCTAATAGAAAATACGTGAAAACTTTTTTCAGTATATGACAAACCAAAGATCAAATGCATTGTTTACAAAAACTAATACGTCCCTTCGAAAAAGTAATCGAGAATAATTATTGCCTTAAGGCACTTAAAGTGAAAGTGACCTAGTGAGTAAATAAAAATGTCAAAATGGTTTTCTCTGAGACATCAATGATGTTTTCCTATTATTATTTCGCATAACACACCGAGAGTTTTTTTTTCAATCAGAAATGATGTCTCAGAGAAAAACATTTTTGAAATTTTTATTTGCTCACTAGGTTAATTTCACCTTAAATGATTCTTGTTAGTTTGTCAATCATATTGGGGAGAGTGGGGCCTTAACGAAACTCGAATAAAATTTCACTCTTTTGAACAGAAAATTTTATTGTCTGTGTACAGGATATTCTTAGGTTGATCTATAATTCTATGCTTGAAGTACAATTATACAAACTTTAAACATAAAAAATTCAAAATTTTCTGACAAACAGTGGAGTCGCGTCCGCATGTGAAATCTGTGGATAGCACAACTACATATAAAATAAAATGATGCATTTTGTATTTTTTTAAATATATTTTCAGGTCCCATTTTAAATACCTATTGGCAAATAAAATTTGGCTCCCGTGGAGAATAGAAGAACTATGAAAGTGATAAAATCGAACTCGCATACCTCACC
This sequence comes from Ochlerotatus camptorhynchus, assembly GCF_037179485.1. Classification (NCBI taxonomy): domain Eukaryota; kingdom Metazoa; phylum Arthropoda; class Insecta; order Diptera; family Culicidae; genus Ochlerotatus; species Ochlerotatus camptorhynchus. Next base: position 10,312 of record NW_027041144.1, read on the forward strand.
GCCGTGTAAAATTTTGAAACCATCATCACTTTTATAGTAGTTCTTCTATTCTCCCTGAGTGCCAACTTTGATTTGCCAATTGGGAAAGTAGTTCAAGATATATCTATACACTGATAAAAATAGTATGGTATCACGTACCATTGAAATGTGTTTAATTATACCATGACAGCTCATAGTAAAATCAACCGATGTTTATTTCAATTCTATTATGTTTTTAACTTATTTACTATGCTCCCCATAGAATTTCATGTAGTATTATTAATAACATTCATGGTTAAAAAATACTTCAAATTTATCATGTTACCTTGAGAATATGGTAACATCAACAGAAATGCTGTTTGGTTGGAAAACAAAACCATTACTATTTCACTGCTCTGCTAACCGTGGTAATCACAGATTATTGCATGATCGCCATTTTTAAAAAAAACTCATTCGACAAGTGCGTATCAGCGGGTATTTTTCAGGTTGCAGATAAAAGTGGCAGCTAAAGTTGAACTATTGGATCATTCCTGGAATCATTGTTGTTGTGGAGGTAAAACTCATTAAAGGTAAACAATTTTAATTTAATGAAGGTTTATTTATGTGGAAGCAGACGAAATACCGGAACAGCAGAATTTTCTCGATCAGGAGCTTGATTCATCTGTTTATGTCAATTGGTAATCAGTAACTATTATTAAATATATAATTTTTAACATTAGATTTTTGACAGGCTTTGAACCATATGGAATAACGGACACAAACATGCACTTTGATAAAAGCGTCGTGATCTGACCGGCACCGCCTTCCTGCAATCCTGCTAAATCTCTGGATCAAATCACAACCATTGCTCAACCAGGACCATTTAGTGTGTGTATGTTGTGCAGAGTATTTCAAAATAAATAAATTATGAATTTTTTTATTTGATTGGAATCTACAAAGAGGTCGAAAGTCTCAAATCAATGCAATTTTATTTTTACAGTAGAAATTACTACATAAATATGGTTAACAATACTGTTCTCAATGGTAGTAGAATTAACTGAAATTTCGTTTACTACAACAATAATTTACGTTGTAGTTGATGCAATCATTTTTGTTTTTGTTTATACTAGAAGAATGGTTCACCGTACTACGCCAACGTTTTTGACGCAGCATGGTAACATCAACAACAGTTGTATTCATTTCAAATACAATATTCGTTCTACCGAAATTTAGTGGTATTTTGTTTTCATTTTTAACCTACGAAATAGTAGTGGTTACCATGGGACTGTTTTCAGTGTAGGCTATACTGCCTGTAACCGCATATCAGTCTCATATGACGTTTCGTCGTTTTTGAGCTAGATGTAGCATTGGTCTTATTTTTTATCGTATTTTAAAAGGTAATTATAAAATTTAGTTTTTTTTTTCTAGAAAAACTCTAAAAAATATCAGGTCGATTTGTCCCATCTTGAAAGTAACCGTATATGAGTCCAATTATTGCAATAGGGCAAGGAGGGGCATAGTGAGCTTCCTGTTCTTTAGCCTTGGATTTCGTATGATTCGAAACAAATTTATTGGTCATTAATCATTGCAATTGTGATATTGAACCTAGTAGGTACTAGTTGAATAATAATGTCAAATGTCTATTATGGTTAAATATGTTTAATTTTCGTGGACTTGGTTTGTGTCTCATCTCGTTTGACAGAACTGATCGCCCGTTGGACAGATCGAATCGTTCATTTGACAAGTCGAATTGCAGACAAACGAAATGCTCCAGTGTCCAGTGTCCAGATTGTGATGAAATAAACAATCGGTGTATCCCTCAACCAATTTTCAGCTTGACAGCTCAGCCCAACTAACCGAAGTCTTTCACTAAGTGGACTACAAGTTCAGCCCAACGAGCGAAAGTTAACTCTAAAAGTGTACTGGCTGTTGGGTACTTTTTTCTTACCGTGTACGCAGTATCAATGTTATCAAATGGTTAGACCTAGTTGTTTCCTGTATTGGCCGCCAGGCGCGCTTCGTTTTGTTTACAATTGACCACTTTGACAAGCAGTTTTGGCGTGACTTTCTACCAGCGATTTCATAAAACTAATTTTTATTTTTTTTTATGAAACGCACAAATGTTGGCTACTTTTCTTGTGGTTCTAGAAGAAAAAAATCTCAAAATAATGTTTTATTTCAAAGTTCGAGTGGTAGTAAACGTCATTTTAACTGCTCGAATGAAGTGGTTAATTTCCTTCGTGCGCAGCAGATTTGAATCGATGTTCTCTCGTCGCTTTAGCAGTTAGCACAGAACAACCTAAAAAATAAACATGATTTTCTGTTTACTTTCACAACTTTCTTAACTTAGGGCATAGAGAAAAAGATGAATTCTCATGTGATTTTAGTGATGGATTTTGATCCAAGTTTGAAATTGACCACTTCCCTGGAGGTTTCCAGAAAATGACAGGATGTGGGCGACGTGATCATGGCTATTCCTATTGACTGCCATTAAACAGGTTGTTGAATTTCAATGTGATACCTTTATCACATTACGGTTTTTTATGACACTAAGCCCTGCGGGATTCCCAAGCGTACAAATGGTACCATGAGAAAATATCTGAAAGACGTGATTTGAATTATTGGACAGTTAGTTTTGCTGAATTGTTGAACCGGGTTACCCAACAAACAATTTTGGCTGCAGTTTAGCTTATAGAGCCAAAATTTGCCTTATGCAGCGTTTTTTTGCCTGTATAAGCTAAGCTGCAGCTAAAATTGTTTGTTGGGTAATTACTGTAAACATTGACTTTGGTGCCCTCGCCACATATGTTTGGCCCTGGGCCCCAGTTAACATTAACAAGGCCCTGTTTTCCAGGTACTATTCTGGATGTGGCCAAAATCTGACATGAGCCAAAATCTATCATGCGACAAATCAACCCACATTGACTACACCTGGTCATGTGCCGGCCCAGAAAGTGACCAAAATCCGACAACTCAAATCCCAATAGTTATATTGTTTTTTCTCTTGATTTGTCGATTTCCCGTCGATCTTGTTTTCCGTGCTAAGCACCAATGCTACCGACGCCAGGGAGGCAGCTCCCACACCTGTACCTTACCTATCGACTCATCAACTCATGAACCGGGGACCAACGGCTTTCCTTCCCTTCCGAATGAAGGCGTGATCAGAGATGTTGTGTCTCAGAACATTCCGGCGGCGCCGACTGGGATTGAACTCAGGCCTGCTGGGGTGAGATGTAATCACGCTTACCACTACACCACCGGTGAGGCTATATTGTTAAATGATAATGTTATATTACAAGTCCAGGAAATTTTATCTGCTTGGAAACTAAACAAGGAAAGCACGTCTTCATCAACAACGAATCCAGTGCTGAAAACTCGATATATTCGCTACTACACCGAACGCCAAATTCAATTTATGGATTTACCACCGACAAACCGACATGACACTTAAGTTTGACTTATGCCCGAAAATCGTGAACGGCCGATTTAAATGTTCAGTGATCCGAACTGTCAACACCGTAGGATTTTTTTTAGCTAGATAAAAATAATTTGTCCAGAATAGATCAGACACGAACTAATTCATAACTTTTGCATGCAGATTTATGGCTTAGCTAAATATTTCCCGCGAACACGGAGCCAGATGTCAGTAGTGTGCTTTGGTCAGAAATTTTATTGTTTTCGCTATGGTTATTCATGTCGGTTTGTCGGTGGATTTACCTCAACATTCTTCAGGGAGTCTGACCACTTGCTCAAAGGTACCTGCCACATGTATGAACAACGAAGTTTTGGATACTCATTATGACTTCCATCAATCTTGTATTTCAATTCTCATGTATCATACCATCCGTATCTCCCGAACCAGTTGAGTGATTCATAAAATCTGGTCTATAGTAAAAATACCATTAATTTTGTGGTTTTGTATAATTATGTGCAGTGTTTGCCAAGAAAAACGTCTTCTAAAATTTAAAAGTACAAAACACATATTTACATTGCCAGCGTATCAATAATTTTAACGGCGGCATATCAAAAATCATCACGGCGGTGCGGCGTCTCAAAAACTTTGGCGACGGTTGCGTGTAAAAAAGTGTCAGCGGCGGCGGCGTGGTGCAGTGGCGCACAGGTCTAGATGAGACCATCCCACGTAGAGGCGTAATTATCGTCTTCAATATCTATAGACTCGAGAGGGCTTCTTTGCCTCCCCTTCGAGCAACTGCAAGAGGTATTGCAGTATGGCGACCGTTGGTAAATCCGCATTGGAGTGGATCATGGACAAGAAAGCGTCTCGGAATGACAACCAACGTGAGAATTCGCCATTGAAACGTGGCAGATCGATCTGTGGTAAACAGAGGTGGAAGGTGATTGGCGGGACGACAATGGATGTATTCAGCTGTTGACTAGTATCGGCGGGACGCCGGAAATCTTTCCCGGTGCAAAAACGATGCTCGAATTCCACTCTTTTCGCCAGATGAGCATCCAGTTCGTCAGAATCTAGTCTTTCAATGGTGTCTTGCTCGGTCCCACGAATCAAGCCGTACTTGCACTTGACAGGAGTCTCGTTCTGCTTCGAAGCTTTTGACGAACTTATCCACTGAATTTCAGGATTACCAAAAACGATTTTTTGCTAGATTAGACGATCAGTCAGAAGATGTTGACTCTCTCGAAGGCATTTTAACGGAAATCGAACGGAAAGGTAAGCTATAATTCGAAAACAAATCTCCTTCCTGACGCGAGCTATACGTTTCTTCGTGAAACCGAACCGGCGGGGCAAAACAAATCGATCGAATCAAATCCTTCCCGTCGCGGTGTACTGGCTTTCACGACGAAATAAGCGAACGGAAATGGGACGTTTTTAAATGAAAACGATAATCCTTCCCGTCGCGAACAATCCCACTTCTACGCGGTCTCGTACGCGCTATCGCAATCAAGGACGCGAAACGATTTTCCACTTGAATTACGTACCGTCTTCCACCAAAATGCCTGATGTCTTTTCGATTTCCAGCTCCCGTGATTGCTCCTCGAATGGTCTCCGGATCTACTACCAAAACGTGCGTGGGCTGAGGACTTAAATCGAATTGTTTTTCCTGGCTGTTGCGGAGGCCGAATATGATTTGATTGTGCTGACGGAAACGTGGCTGGACGACCGAATTTACTCATCGCAACTTTTCGGGTCACTCTATTCCGTCTTCAGAACTGAGCGGTCTTCCCTATACAGTCAAAAATCGCGCAGTGGCGGATTCCTGATTGCAGTATCAACGGGACTAGCCAGCTACGTAAGTACGTAACCCATTTCCAGTCAACTGGAACAGCTGTGGATTGTCGTAGAACTTCCACAAAGCAAGCTTAGTGTAGGCGCAATCTACCTGCCCCCCGACCGCAAAAACAACTTCACGATCATCCGTGAGCATGTGGAATCGTTAGGCTCGATTTCTTCTCAATTAAGTCCCTGCTCTCCCGCTTTCGTATTTGGCGACTACAATCAAGCTGGTTTGCAGTGGCGCTTTACAGACAGTGGCACACTTTTAATTGATCCACTGCGTTCGCATATGCCGGTTGCTTGCTGTGCTCTTTTGGACGGTTTTAACTTTTACGGGTTCACACAAGCGAATACTTTTCCGAGCCGAAATGGACGTTTGCTAGATCTTGTCCTGGCAAATGATTCCGCATTATCGGGCACTTCTGTTTCCTTGCCGGTCGAGCCACTGATTGATCTAGATGCCGATCCTCCCGCTCTCGTCGTGTCATTTAGTTTACCTTCGCCGATTATTTTTACGCCGTGATCTGAGTGCTACTCTTTGGACTTTCGCCGAGCTGATTAGGTTCAATGACGTTTATATAAGGTCTGGGCCAAAGGGCTTATTGGTGTTAGTGAAATGTGCAAATGTTTAGTGGTGTTCGTATTTTATTGCAATGTTTATCTTTTTACACGAAACAGCTGTTGTCAGTGACGTATTTCTATCTGTTCTCAGTATGTTGGCAGTGACGTATTTCTATCTGTTCGCAGATGTTCAGCAATGTTTACAACATTTTTGCTTCTAACACCAGCAAGCTGCCTGTTGGCCCAGACCTTATATAAATGTCATTGGATTAGGTTTTTTTTAGGTGATTAGGTGAACAATGCTCTTGCAGAATTTGTTTGGCAATTTATCGAAACAGCCGCTAGCGTGAACGATGCTGTTGATTTTTTTCAGTGCTGCAGTGGAAGATGCTTTGTTCCGCATTGTGCCAGCATGACGACCCCCGCAAAAGCCTGCATGGTCTAACGCACGCCTACGCGTGCTAAAACGTCAACGCTCTGCCGTTATTCGAAAGTATTGTAACTCTCGCTCGCCGCACTACAAACGACAACACGTGAGACGCACGGAAGCGCACCTTCGCACGAATCCGAAAAGTTTTTGGTCGTTTGTCAACTCCAAACGGAAGGAATCCGGGTTGCCTTGTTCCATGTTTCTCGGGAATGACTCGGCTAATAACGAAAGAGAAAAAGGCGACTTGTTTGCTCGTCATTTCAGGCAAGTGTTACACGATTTCTCCGCTTCGCCGGTCTAAGTTCTGGATGCTACTGTTGGGATGCCACGTGATGTGTTTAGTTTCGATATTCCGCGCATTTCAGAAGACATGGTGATAGCCGCAACACGCAAATTGAAGCTCTCGTTCGCCGCCGGACCTGACGGCATTCCGTCATCAGTTCTAAAACGTTGTGTAGCCAATCTCTGCCTTCCACTTGCGAGGCTATTCAATCTCTCGGAACAGCAATGTGAGTTCCCCGGCCGTTGGAAAGTTTCTTATCTGTTCCCAGTCTACACAAAAGGAGATAAACAGAATGTCGTAAATTATCGTGGAATCACCTCCCTGTGTGCCTGCTCAAAACTGTTCGAGATTATCATAAATGATGCTCTGTTCACGTGTTGCAAAAATTATATCGATACAGAACAACTGTCGCGTCAACTGTGGATTGGTTCAGATATTACTTGGTGAATCGCTATGTACGGGTTAAGATTGGCGCGTCGGAATCGGATGTTTTATCAAACAACTCGGGAGTTCCACAAGGCAGTAACCTAGGACCGCTACTGTTTTCGACTTTTTTTTAACGACGTCGCCTTTCTGATACCATCAGGATGCAGCCGTTTTCTATGCAGACGGACTGTTGGGATCTCCAGAATATGTTAGATATTTTTGCAGACTGGTGCTCAAGAAATTTGATGAGTCTCTACTGCTCGCTTGTGCGAACCTTATTGGAGTCAAGTTTAGTTGTTTGATGCCCTTTCTATGCTAGCTGGATTACTAGAATTGAATCCGTTCAACGCAAGTTTGTGAGATATACTCTTCGTTTCCTCAACTGGCGTGACCCAACAAACTTACCACCGTACGAGGAGCGTTGCCGTCTTCTGGGAATCGAACCAATAAAGGTGAGACGGACGGTCGCTCAAGCCATTTTCGCTGGAAAGCTGCTTACGGGTGACATTGACTGTGCAACACTGCTGGCTCAGCTAAATATGTATGCCCCTGAGAGGCCTCTTCGTCAACGCGACTTTCTGTTAGCCGGCAATTCAACAACTTTATATGTTCGACTTCAATGTATCAGCTGACGTGTTTCGTCATCGGTTACTTGGCCTTTCCGTTGACCGTAACTATTTAGTTTAAGTCATTTAGACATTGTCAGATGTCAAAGCAAGGCTAGAGGTGGCTGGGTTCAATTCCCGGTTCGGTCTAGGATTTTTTCGGGTTGGAAAATTTCTCGACTTCCCTGGGCATAGAAGTATGATTGTACTTGCCACACGAATGCAAAAATGGTACAGGCATCGAAAGTTCCCAAATTAATAACTGTGGAAGTGCATCTCGAACACTAAATTGAGAGCACGCAATAAGCTAATATGCGATATGCAATAAGCTTGAAATGCGAAGAAGAAATAGTTTTTCAGTAGCCTTTCTTCACAATGACGCTGAACTAGCATCGAAAATGGCTTTTCAGGTGGAAATTTGGGGCAATCACATTAATTTACGCACACGATAGCACAATTGGCTGCAACCGTTTGTTCGATTGTTCTTCACGCACAATCACTACCGTGTATCTGCGATGGAAATAACTTTTCAGCTCGATGACGCGAATTTGTTCCCGTATAATGGCCACGGCTAACCAGTTCGACTGGTCACACAAAAAAGTTCTATTTTCACCGGCACTACGGTACACTCCGGCTCGAAGGACCAAATGTTCGAGTAGCAAACTTTTGCCGGCCACCAAAGGTCTTTCTTCGCTGACGATTAGCTTTGCCGATCGTGGTTGAGAAGTGGCGAATGTATGTGAGCTTTTCATCCAACATGACACCGAGGTCTTTAACGCGATCGACACGTTGAACTGCAGTCCCAGCAGCGTTATAATCAAATAAAACGGCAGTCCTAGTTCGACGAAAACTAATTACGCAGCACTTTGAGACGCACAGGATCATAAAATTACGATCACACCAATCATTAAAGATTTCAAGAAGATTTTGTAGTTCTAAACAGTCGGCATAGCCACGACTAGGTAAATCTTCAAGTCATCGGCAAAAAACAATTTACCTCCACGTAGTAGAATAAACGTTACATCGTTCAAAAATAAAGAGAAGATCAGTGGTCCCAAAGTGCTACCCTGTGGAACTCCTGATCTGTTCGAGAAACAGTACGATGAGTAGTTTCCAATGCTTACAGTAACTTCACGTTGCACGAGGTACGATCTAAGCCAGCTGCAGAAGGAAACAGAACATCCAATTTGTTCAAGCTTTGATAGCAGAACATCGTGCACAATTCTATCAACGCAAATGCATTTTCCATACAGGAAAGAAACCACGGTGACATGTACTTATGTAATGCAAACAATCTCTCATTTATCAGCGACTCAAACAACTTAGATTCAACCCTAAGAGGAAGAGGTGACAATTGGCTTCTTCCTCTTTTATTTCTATCTCTATCTCTATCTTTAGCTATCCCTATCTCTATCTTACGCACATGAAATCGGCCAATCTGGAGCTGGTTCACGTTTGACAGAAAAGTGGTTCATTTTCGCCCCCGTATTATCACCTCTTCTCTTAGATTCAACCCCAAGCGAGGTAATTCCACGGTAGTTTTCCACATTGCGTTTGTCTCCTTTCTTGAAAACAGGGAACACAGACAAACAGACGTAACACTTTGAAAAAGTTTTTCTTGAAAACATAGTATCTCAAAACATAGTAACCTCAGTAACGACATCTCTCGGGCTTCTCGCGGAAAACAAGCTTGCTCGCTAACTCGCTAACAATATTGCATACAAGTTTTATAATATGTATAGAAACGTCAAAGCGATCCGATGCCAGCGCTGCGGCGAGTAGTTCGCGGATCATATAATATTCAAATCAACCGTTAAATGCGTTAACGAAGATACACAATGAAGAGTTACGTCTGTTTGTCTGTGGTAGAGCGTTTCCATAGTGCGGGAATTTTCTGTTGACGAAGTGACAGGTTGAATAACAAGGATAACGGAGCAGCTAAGATATCGGAGCATTTTTTTAGGACAGCAGATGGAATAACACTCGGACCTGGTGAAAATGAGGATTTGATTTTACTCATCACAGAGATAACCATTTGTACATCTACGGCAAAAACATCCATGTTTACGACGTTGGTTGGCACATCACGGACGGCTCGCTCAATTTCTGCTTGCGATGGGGAGTCATTCGAGAAGACGCTTAAGAAATGCCTAGCATAGGCTGCATTTGTCCTCAGTTGTCAATGCTACGTCATTGCCGAGAAACATTTTTGACGGCAGTCCAGTTTCCTTCCTCTTAGTATTCACAAACGACCAGAATCCCTTGGGGTGGCATTGCAGATTATGTTGAGTAGGTTGAGTACGAATTACATACCTCTTGTAAAGAAGCTTGTTGTAGTGGCGATAATCATTGCTGGCAATTGAAAAATTTCGTTTGGTAAGGGTACATCGTCGATGAGTGAGAGCACGGAGAGCTCTTGATCGCACTCGTTTCAGGTTGCGGAGAGTAGCGTTAGACCAAGGCGGGTTTCTTGGAGGTAGGCACTTCGGTACTGAAGCACAACCACAGTCGCGCAAAAGACTATTATAGCGAGCGACTGCTGTATCGATATCAAGGTCATTCAACACGTTTCTGTTGCTCCGGGACAAAGAACGCCTCAACAAACGGAAATCGGTCTTCCGGAAATTGAGCCGAGTGGCAGTCATGGTTTCATCAAAACGAATGTGAGATCCGTTTGCGATCGATATATCCAAAGCAGGGTGGAAATTGTCAAGAGGAACGATGACGTCAGGCGCAAGTCACTGGCGGGAATGGCTCGACTGTGGCGGGGGCCTCGGAGGCTTCCATGATGCCAACGGCAATGCGTCCCAGTAAACAAACAGAAGTTGATTCATCATAATGGTGTACGTCGTCAATCTTCGGCAGGACTAGATCAGAGGATCTGAATGCTTCTTCCGGTGAATTTTCTGTGGAGCGTCTCGGATTCTGGTATGGTGGGGCTGGTATACTGTTAATGTCATCTTCAGACCACAATTGTCAAGGAGCAGACATATACAATGGCACTCTGGAAAGCAATAATTTTTCAGACAGAGCAGTTGTTGCTTGCTGATTGTACTTGGAGTTTGGTAGACCCCCTCTTCTAACTCAAACACAGGGCTGGGACGACTGTTGAACTCTGACAGCATAGGCTCGACTGCGATGATAGGATCAGGGGCTTCCACAAGGCTAGTTGCAAGTGTGCGTCCGAGTGTCGTGTTGAATAAAGCAGGTTGTGCTTTTATCGAAAATGATCGGCTGTAAGCATAACACATTTCAGGAAGTGGATTGTTCGAAATAATGTCATACTTGCCTGAGATAGGGTTTTGGAAGTTCCCTTCTTCAAATCCAAACACAGGACAGGGACGGCTGGAGGTCGCTGGCAGGAATAACTCAACTGTTATGGATGAATTGGGGGCTTCCATAATACATATGGCAGGCGTACGTCCCGGTGTCCAACTAGGGTCCATTACGAAGGAGTTCATTGTTGAATTTTGAATAGAAGTGATAATCGTTTCAGGGACGGAATTATTCAGAAAGCGATCATACTTGCCTGCGGTTGGATTTTGGAAGACCCCGAAAGATTAATTTAATTAATCTTAGATAGCACTGTCATGTGCATCCCTGCAAACAACCATGTCAATAACCCAATCGTAAACAAGTTCAAATTACACAGAATGTAATTGCAACCATCCACTTTCCTCTCCCCGCTTGAGACCTAGACCGATGTGCAAACGAAAGGTTTCACGTTGGGCAGTCGGGTAGGACCAACACGTCACCAAAAGTGCAGACCTTGTGAAGATGCATATTTTGGGTATCGACACTCCAATCGTCTCATTATTACACATAGATTAACTAGGATAAGCAAAAACATGTAAATGCTATACAAACCAAATAATTCTGAATACACGAACGAATTTTATCGATCATCAGTCAAACTCTCTCTTTACTGCGGTCCTTACTGGTAGATACTTTTATAAGTCTACCATAGTTTGGACACCGCATATTCAAAGAAAGCCCTTCTCCAATTGATGTCTGCTCGATTGAACCATGTATGCTCAAACCTGCTACAGCAACTGCGGTTAAATGCGCGAGCAATTGCTCGCGCGAGCAAACCAAAATGCCGATAGGGCACATACAGCGGCACGTCTGCATGTTGTACCGCTGTATCGCGCGAGCAAAAATTTGTGTGCAGCGGAATATGGCACGTTGTTTGTTTGCAGCAGCACAAACAGGGCTATAATCCGCTGAGCACAAAGTTTTGCTCGCGCGATGCAGCGGTACGTGACAAGAAATTAATTATGAAATAAATTATTACACTGATAACATTTCAATACAAGAACTGAAAATTGTTTAAACAGATGAGATGGTATAAATATACCATATATTGGAATAAACTAATATCTAACACCTATTACGGTAATCAAAGCAGTAAACGATTTTGTAGCCCAGTTATAAGGTAGCCGGGTTGAAAAGATGTTTTTACTTTCCATTCCAGTGCGTCTGTGTATATTTAAAAAATATATATATAAATATGGACAGTACACACTACATAACGAAGACTAGCCCCTCCCCCTCCCCCAAGGCGCACACGTAGTTGATGGTCAGCTCCTAAACGCTATGGAAAATCAATTGAAAGAACCTTCAAACGTAAATCGGCCAGGCGTTCGTGATAATCAAAAACATTATAGGACGCAACATGTTTCTATGCTTCGGAAGAGCATAGCATGAGCATTCACTGTGCGATACTGTATCAGAGATAGAAGACCCCCGGGTAGCTGCTACATTAAATAAATTCAATCAACCTAAACTACAATTTCTCAATAATAATGTGATGGAAATTGATGGAAATGAATCATGGAAAAGAATAATGTTATGGAAATTAAAAGAAAAGAATTAATGGAAGAGTAAAAAATGCAAATTTTTGAAAAACTCAATTACATGCTACCAGAAACTTTTTCCATACATGGATTTGATTAAATTAAATTTTATCCTAACACCGGTCTAGCGGCAATCGAAACATAACAAAGAGGGGAAATCAAAAAATCGTGTCATCATATCAAAGTTGAAAAGTGTGACAATATGGTAACATGGTTTTTCCATTTTCCGACTTTATATTTTTTTATTGCCGCAAAGTCGGTGGTAGGATAAAATTAATGTTTTTTTTAATAAATACGTATTTTTGTGAATTTTGCAGGGCTCTGGGGAAAAACCAAAAACGCCATCTTGTTTGTTTGCATTTTTTCAACTTACTCTGACAATATGGTAACATGGTTTTTCCATTTTCCGACTTTATATTTTTTTTATTGCCGCAAAGTCGGTGGTAGGATAAAATTATTTTTTTTTTAATAAATACGTATTTTTGTGAATTTTGCAGGGCTCTGGGGAAAAACCAATAATGCCATCTTGTTTGTATGGATTTTTTCAACTTCCTGTGACAATATGGTAACATGGTTTTTCCATTTTCCGACTTAATATTTTTTTATTGCCGCAAAGTCGGTGGTAGGAAAAAATTAATGTTTTTTTTTAATAAATACGTATTTTTGTGAATTTTGCAGGGCTCTGGGGAAAAACCAATAACGCCATCTTGTTTGTATGGATTTTTTCAACTTACTGTGACAATATGGTAACATGGTTTTTCCATTTTCCGACTTTATATTTTTTTTCTGGTTTTTAATTTTTTTAATGCCGCAAAGTAAAGTGGAGATCTGTCTAATATCAGGGCTACACTTTTGCCTGGGGCAAACAGCCGGGTAGTTTGCTTGCCGCTCAACAGACGACTATGTGTATCAAATGAAAACCGTCCTTTTCATGGCGACAAACACAATTCCCTTTAAACCAACATCATCACCAAAACGGTCCTTCGGAGGGCCATGCAATATCAAAACGGCTCTTTTCCGAGCCACAAGCCATAGTTTTCAAAGAAAGATTTAGTTTGGAATATTTTCTAACACAAGAATTATTACACATGAACTGAAAAATAATGTTATTAGCAATAAACCGATTTGTATCTATAAAGTATATTACTAAATTTTGGCTTCGCGTTTATTTTTCTGTATACACCGCTTGGGTTTTTTAAACTCAAATTTAAGTTATTTTACCTCTCTCCGTTTCTTTCCCACTCACTATTGTTGTCAAAAACAGAACGAGTAATTTATCCTGGCTTGTAAAGCCGTAGTTAAATGCAATCAATTTAGAATCGATTAACTCAAATTGGAGTTACCGTATGAAACATGGTATATGAGTGAAAAGAACTTAATTTTGGGTTGTTTTGAATTTCTGTGTTGATTATTTTTCTGTGCGCTAGTGCCGCTGTACATTGATTTATTTGCGCCGCTGTAAACCATGCCCTATCAGCGAATTCGCCTACGATTTGCTCGCGCGAAACATTGCTTGCGCATTTATTCTGGCTGCTACAGCACCATTACCAACATATCAATAGATTTGAAACTCAATAGATTTGAAACTTAAATAGGGGAAATGACGGCTTCGGCATGCCAGACTATTTTCGGCAACCCAAATTGAAACACTATTTTCACTGGATTTTCTTACGAAAACACTTCGCTGAATGCATGCAAACGATTCTTTATGCTTTCAGCTTCAATTTGACTATATTTTTACCACTGAGAAAAAGCAATCTAGCAGGGTTTTCTTGAAATGAAACACACGCACTACAAATTGTAGCTGATTTCGAGTTGCCGATAATAGAACAGCAGATTTACATGCAGTTCAAATGGAACGGTTGCCGAAGAAAAATTGGTTGCCGACAATACTCGCTCTCACTAGAGAAGATTGGAGCTTTGTAAAAGCGTTTCAAAACAGTTTTTGACAATTCTTTCGACTGAAATTGTTAGAGCAGCTGGCAGCAAAAGATTGTAAACAAACCAATACTGCATATGTGTGCGTTCCTTAGATAAAAAATTAAAGGGTTGTGTCCTAGACACGACCGCAGTATGACGTAGAACCACACAAAATTGATGTTTGATTTTCAAGTATTTCAATGTTTCGGTTATGGTTGACTCAAAACAATTTACACATTTTTCTTGACAAATATCCATGTGAAATTCCACATGATTTTCATTTGACCACACATAAACAGAATCCACTCAGAAGTACACACAAAGATGAATACTAAGATGAAACTGTCGGAAGAAAAACTTTCTATTTTAGTGTCCTCTTTCACGGTCCCTTTCATCCAATGAATACCCCCCGTATTCAAGGTAATTTTGTGGTTTTGTTGCCTCTTTGGTAGAGATGAAATCGCGCCTAACTTTTCAAAATGTCCTATCTAACATTTCACTCTTTTCGAGAAAAACGAGGTTGAAGATTGACAAAATCTTTTTTGATACTATTTTAAACCAAATCAACTTTTGACATTTTTAAGACCTTTAATAGTAAAATGCGATAGTAAAATTGAAATTGAAATTATAATCTACCCGTTTCATACATTTTTTTCATACGTGAAAAATGTTACATAGGACATTTTGCTCTTGTCAGGTGTACATTGGACATGTTATATAGGACGTTTTGTTATAATCACAGTTACATAGGTCATTTATGTTTTCAACATTATTTGTTTGTTCTTAAGCATTATGAGTGTATAATTTAAGTTATACGAGTTAAACCAACAATATGAGTATTGGACAATGCATCAACTTTTATTTTACGATATATCGCAACACTGCCCACAGATTGTTTTGGTCGATCGTTGGTGGTCGCGTGAGCTGCTTTTTATTTGATAACAGTGTTATTTTAGGGGCTGTTCACTAACTACGTAGATAGCTTTTCGGTATTCTTGACCCCCCCCCCCCCTACCCATGCGTAGACAATTTTCAATATAAAAATTTTAAAATTTGTATGGGCCGTGGATA
Organism: Ochlerotatus camptorhynchus; assembly: GCF_037179485.1. Taxonomy (NCBI): domain Eukaryota; kingdom Metazoa; phylum Arthropoda; class Insecta; order Diptera; family Culicidae; genus Ochlerotatus; species Ochlerotatus camptorhynchus. The sequence goes on from NW_027041144.1 coordinate 25,676, forward strand.
ATTGTCATTGATAATTGGTTAGGAGAGGTTGTTGAGGGGTGGGGTGATTGTTGTGAAGGAGGAGGGAGATAGGTTGTTGTGAAAGGAGGAGGGGGTTTACAACATTACATTTCCTCATTGTGGTCACGCTGTGATCCACCTTTAGCCGCTGATTTGGTCCTGCTTACTGCAGGACCAAGTGCCACGCCGTCCGAAGCGAAAATGAGCAAAAGCAGTTAGTTAGTTAGTTTAAATGATCTTTATTTTAGTTTAACTTGGACGATTACCATATAAATGTTTTACTAAGTGATTTAATTGCTTTCTTCATCTTTAGGTATGGGCAAAATTTAAAATTTGTTTTACAGGATTAGTCCTAGACTTAGTACACGGTCGACCACCTTGGTGGGATTGGTTTGTTTTGTTTTTAGAATTTGAAGAGAAACTACTTAATACTACTATTTACAGCTTAAAACTAACCTACTCTACTATATACACTTAACCTACTATGTACAAATTGCTTATTAAAGCATGTTCAGAAAGATTGCATTTTTGAATAAATTTAGTTGTCATATCATCAATTTTGGAATCTACTTTGGGAATTTCTGCCTCTTGATGGAGGTCTGCTATTCTTGTGTCGAATGGACGATCTAGGATCATCCTCAACACTCTATTCTGTGCAACCTGGATTTTGTTCCTGTGGGTCTGAGCGCACGATTCCCACACCGGGGCGGCATAGAAGATCGTGGGGGCTATGATCTGTTTGTAAACAGCCAGTTTGTTTTGCCTTGAGAGGCGGGATCTGCGGCAAATGAGCGGATACAAACACCTAACCAAGGCGGAGCACTTAACTAGGGTTTTCTCTATGTGCGAGCGGAACAGGAGCTTCTCATCGAACAACATCCCGAGATAAGTAACATCAGTGGACCACTCGACCCTTGTACCATCCATTATTACGGTACAGGAGGGAGACGGTTTAAGTTTTGGTGATTGTCTGTGAAGGAACATGATCGCTTGGGTTTTCGAGGCGTTGATTTTGATTTTCCACGAGGTGGCATAATCAGTAAAGGTGTCAAGGCATCGTTGCAGCTTGTTCGTAATTTCACGAGGCATCCTACCCTTGACGGCTATCGCGGTGTCATCTGCGAACAGAAAGAACACGCAACCGTCTCCTAGAGGAGGGATGTCCGACGTGTAGATGCTGTAAAGCAGTGGTCCCAGCAGACTCCCTTGCGGAACACCTGCTGGGATCGGAAATTGTCCCGAAAGGGAACTATTCAACGACACCCTGAACGACCTTTGCTGGAGATAGTTACGGGTGATTTTCACAAGGTATGGTGGAAAGTTGGAGTTACAAAGCTTGTATATAAGTCCGTCGTGCCAGACATTGTCAAACGCCTTTTCGACGTCTAACAAGGCCATGGCTGTGGACTTGGATACAGCTTTGTTACTTCGGATGTTATTCATCACCCGCACTAGCTGATGATTGGTGGAATGCCCCTTGCGGAACCCGAACTGTTCCGGAAGAAGAATGTCATGTTCCTCCACAAACTTGTTTAGTCGGCTGAGGATCAATTTTTCGAATGAGCAAAAGCATGACACCAGCGCTGTTTTATATCTTTTCCGGTTCAGAACCTGATAGGATTTCCCGCAGTTTTTTTATGAATGGGGCGGAGCAGAAAGTTTCTTTTGATCAGAATATGTAAAATAGGATGGACTTTGGATGTTAATATAATTACATATATAGAGGCACCAGATATGTTTCACCGTCAGTTGTGTGTAATTCACCAACTAAATGGCATCGAACACGTCTTTCAAGCAATTTGTGTTCAAATTTGAATGTTTCGGTGTGGGAAGAAATTAAGGGAAAACTTGTTTTTACTAATAATTGGGGTTTGTTTAAAATTTATTTCCCGGAAAAAAGTGATCGTCAAGGTCCATGTCTTTTTCGGGTTATTGTTGCGGGGTGGGGGTGTTAGGAGAGGTATTTGAGGGGTGGGGGGGTTTGGAAAGGTTGTTGATGAGTGTGGTGGGGGGGGTTAGGAGAGGTTGTTGAGGGGGAGAGATTGTTCTGAAGGGGGGAGGGGGAGAAATTGTTGTGAAGGGGGGAGGGGGAGAAATTGTTGTGAAGGGGAGAGGGGGAGAGGTTGTTGTGAAAGGGGGAGGTGGTTTACATCATTATTTTTCCTCATTGTGGTCACGCCGTGATCCACCTTTAGCCGCTGATTTGGTCTGCTTACTGCAGGACCAAGTATCACGCCGTCCGAAGCGAAAATAAGCAAAAGCATGACACCAGCGCTGTTTTATATCTTTTCCGGTTCAGAACCTGATAGGATTTCCCGCAGTTTTTTATGAATGGGGCGGAGCTGAAAGTTTCTTTTGTGCAGAATATGTAAAATAGGATGGACTTTGGATGTTAATATAATTGCATATATAGAGGCACCAGATATGTTTTACAGTCAGTTGTTGGTAGTTCATCGAGTGTATGTCTCCTATAAAGCAATATTTTTGTTGAAAATGTTGGCTCTGCACGTAAAAAAATAATTGTTTATACATTATTAGGGCTTGCTTAAAATTTATTTCCCGAAAAAAAAAATGATCGTCAAAGTCCATGTCTCTTTCGGGTTATTGTTGAGGAGGAGGGGGAGGGGGTTGTTATGCGGGAGGGGGTTTTACATGCACGTTTTTTCAAGTCTCATCCCTCATTGTGGTGGACACGCCGTGATCCACCTTTAGCCGCTGACCGAGTCCTGCTTGATGCAGGACCTAGTGCCAAGCGGTGCCGAAGCGGTAATGAGCAGAGGCAGTTAATTAGTTAGTTAAATGATCTTTATTTTAGTTTAACTTGGACGATTACCATATAAATTTTTACTAAGTGATTTAATTGCTTTCTTCATCTTTAGGTATGGGCAAAATTTAAAATTTGTTTTACAGGATTAGTCCTAGACTTAGTACACGGTCGACCACCTTGGTGGGATTGGTTTGTTTTGTTTTTAGAATTTGAAGAGAAACTACTTAATACTACTATTTACAGCTTAAAACTAACCTACTCTACTATATACACTTAACCTACTATGTACAAATTGCTTATTAAAGCATGTTCAGAAAGATTGCATTTTTGAATAAATTTAGTTGTCATATCATCAATTTTGGAATCTACTTTGGGAATTTCTGCCTCTTGATGGAGGTCTGCTATTCTTGTGTCGAATGGACGATCTAGGATCATCCTCAACACTCTATTCTGTGCAACCTGGATTTTGTTCCTGTGGGTCTGAGCGCACGATTCCCACACCGGGGCGGCATATAAGATCGCGGGGGCTATGATCTGTTTGTAAACAGCCAGTTTGTTTTGCCTTGAGAGGCGGGATCTGCGGCAAATGAGCGGATACAAACACCTAACCAAGGCGGAGCACTTAACTAGGGTTTTCTCTATGTGCGAGCGGAACAGGAGCTTCTCATCGAACAACATCCCGAGATAAGTAACATCAGTGGACCACTCGACCCTTGTACCATCCATTATTACGGTACAGGAGGGAGACGGTTTAAGTTTTGGTGATTGTCTGTGAAGGAACATGATCGCTTGGGTTTTCGAGGCGTTGATTTTGATTTTCCACGAGGTGGCATAATCAGTAAAGGTGTCAAGGCATCGTTGCAGCTTGTTCGTAATTTCACGAGGCATCCTACCCTTGACGGCTATCGCGGTGTCATCTGCGAACAGAAAGAACACGCAACCGTCTCCTAGAGGAGGGATGTCCGACGTGTAGATGCTGTAAAGCAGTGGTCCCAGCAGACTCCCTTGCGGAACACCTGCTGGGATCGGAAATTGTCCCGAAAGGGAACTATTCAACGACACCCTGAACGACCTTTGCTGGAGATAGTTACGGGTGATTTTCACAAGGTATGGTGGAAAGTTGGAGTTACAAAGCTTGTATATAAGTCCGTCGTGCCAGACATTGTCAAACGCCTTTTCGACGTCTAACAAGGCCATGGCTGTGGACTTGGATACAGCTTTGTTACTTCGGATGTTATTCATCACCCGCACTAGCTGATGATTGGTGGAATGCCCCTTGCGGAACCCGAACTGTTCCGGAAGAAGAATGTCATGTTCCTCCACAAACTTGTTTAGTCGGCTGAGGATCAATTTTTCGAATGAGCAGAGGCATGATAGCAGCGCTTATTTATATCTTTTCAGGTTCAAGCAGAATGATAGGCAACCAAGTGGTATTCGTTTGGGATGACTGGGTTTGGGAAAAAGGCTTATTTCATGAAATCAGTGATAAAATTATCATTTGTACATTTTCAATAGTTTAATTACAGAAAAATTGGAAAAATATTTATTTCAACAGGTTCGTAATGTAATATCCTATCGATTGGCGTATTTAGATTTTAATTTCATCTATAAATGACAAAGTTACAAGCGTTCAAAACCTAACACTCCTTCACCACACATATTTTTTGATTTGCACCCCAGTATAGTCGACAAAGACGTAGTTCTACGTCAAAAAGCTATAGAAAGAAGGTCGCTGCTTAGGTTGCCGAGAATACGTAAATTCCCCTATATTCGTGATTTCTGAGTTTCGGAATCTACACAAATTGTGTACGCTGCACAGTAGGCCTGGTCGCTTTTATATTTGTGTCATATAGGGTAAATGGATGTAATGTCGGTATAAATGCCCCTAATTTGGGCCCATACATAAATTCAGCAATCGACTAAATTTTCAGTGGCGACCAAAAATATCTACACGGTGAATGAGAACCACCTAAATTTGAGTTTAGTTCACTCATAATCGCCAAAATGCAGGAACTCAGCGATGAATAAATTTGTGAAAAACCCTAGGAAAAACCTAAAAAATCTGCCGGAAAATGAGGAAATTGACGAAAATTTTATTCAGTCTCGGAGTAGTATCAATGGACTGAGTGAATCCAATCTTTACTTTTCTCAAATTCGAGAATTTTTCCCTGGAAAATCCTGGGAAAACATGAGGCAAATTTAGTCATCGCTGAGTTCCTGCACTTTATGTGATTTATGAGTTGACTAAACTAAAATTTGGGTTGTTCTCATTCGACGTGTATTAGTACCGTCCCAATGACGCGTTCATCTAGATAAAATTGATAAATAGCAGATTTTTAGCGATGGGCTCAATCTTAGATAGACCAACATAAGAGCCATTTCCCTTATCTAAACAATTAATATTGTCAAGAAAAATGGTAGACGAACGTCTACAATTTTCCAATTCTTCCATGTATTGACTGTGTATGTATAGTCTAGATTAGACATAAAATCCGAGTTTTATTGGATCAATACCATGGGAAAGATCAAAACTTGATAAGATTCTCATGCAGTGAAGGAATGACCATTACGAAATGTATGGAAATGTGTCATAGATTATCAGGTTATAGGACAATCTTTGATGATTGGTCGTAAATCTAACTTGCACCCAGTTCAAACAAAATCCAGACAATGAAACGTAATATTAAAACGATGAAGTTCTCGGTAAATCTTGGAACCTCCTTTACTGCATAGCTACTCAGATTTACGGTCCTATCCGTGTTTTTTAGTCATAAGAGTGGAACGACGGGCAGGAGTCTAGAATGAGCTTCCAAAAGAAGCTTCTTTAAGAATCTTCTTATGAAGCTTCTTCTAAAATCTTCTTTACGAGTTTTTTTTTTATAAACTTTTTATTTATTATCTTCTTTTAGAAGCTTATTTTAGATGCATCCCCGTCGCTCTGCTCCTGTGACTAAATTAAGACTCGTGCAGGACAGTAAATCTGAGTAGCTACGCAGTGAAAAAGCCTTTTAACAAGATTTAAGGAGAATTTATCGTTTTAATTTTGCGAAAACCATTTTTTCTTATGTAGGGGAAATGGATGCAATGTCGGCCTAAATGCACCTAATTTGGGCCCATACATAAATTCAGCAATCGACTAAATTTTCAATAGCGACCAAAAATATCCATTAGTACCGTCCCAATGAAGCGTTCATCTAGATAAAATTGATAAATAGCAGATTTTTAGCGATGGGCCCAATCTTAGATCAATAGGCCGATATTAGATCCATTTCCCCTAATTAGTAAATAAATGTCAAATCTAGAAGTTAAGCAAAAAACCTCAATTTTTTTTTAAATTTTTTATTCTCATAAATGTTTAAAACTAAATAAATTAGGTACCTTGTTTCTATAGTGCCCACACTTTAACGTAATCCACTTGGAATGATGCATCTTTGCTGTCATTTTCATCCAGCTTCCACGTGGGCAACCAACTATTTTTATTAGTCCAGAATTCTTTGATTGCCACTGGTGATTGGTTGCTCCAGGGTTTGGCTGCATCTTTGTTTATCGCAGGAGCGTCGGGGAAGTAACCGTTTGTACCGCCAACGGCCAAATTCATGAGGATATAGAATTCTTCATCAAACGGTGCCATCTTTCCTCCGGTGACCCAAGGATTTGGTGTTCCAGGAGCACGTTCTTCAAAGTTTCCACGTTCCCAGAAATTACCCTCTGCCATAAGTACCTGTTCGTCGTCAACACTGAATTTCATGAAGTCGGGAGTCCATTCCATCTGGAACCGATGGAAGTCCTTGTTGAATCCTTCACCTGGTGGAGAGTTCTTCGCCTCAGAAGTAGTCTCAAACCCATTCAAGGACGGGTTCGGCCCAAAGTGCATAGTTGATCCTACTTGCTCAACACCAATATGCGTGCCGTCCGCACCGCGATAGTCAAGATTGCCACGCCCTTCCATGAGATCTATTTCTCCAGATGTCGGCCATGTTCCATACTGATTGAGCTTTGGCATCAACCAAAGTGCAGGCCATAACCAATCGCCAGTAGGAAGTTTCGCGCGAATTTCAAGTTTTCCGTATTTGAAGTTAAACGATCGAACCGTGCGCAAGCGAGCGCTTTTGATGGGGTTCAAGTAGTTGTCAGTATTGCCCATGCGCTCACATCCATACCATGCGGGGTTTGTACAGCTAAGAAAGCAATTCTCAGTAAAATTTGGCAACAATCCAACTTAATTCGTTCACTTACTAGTCGTAGGGGCTTCCACCGTGGAGATTGAGTGTACCAGTAGTAAGAAATTCTTCTCCCATCTCATCAGTCAACAGGGTAGGTCGAATGATCAGAGTTCCGTCTTCTACATACGAATTTCGGCGACTGTTAAGGTAATATTGGAACTCCCAATTCTGTAGATGAAAAAGTAAGTTAGAATAAAAGCATCTTGTTAACATCACTGTAAACATACGCCACCACCTCCGACTGTATGTTCGTGCTCCCATTTCTCCAAGCTCAGTTTATCGAAGTTATCCTCGAAAATCAAATCTCCAGGACAAAACTGCGCCTGTTTCACGAGCGTTCCACTTGCGGTCGTCACGGACGCTTTTTCACACTGAAGAACTGGTCCACCGGAATCATCACGAGTTGGTTGCTCACTACTGTTACTATCGCCCGCATACGCATCGATGCAAACTGCTATCAAGGCGACTGATAAAGCCACAATGATAGCCAGATAGATTATACTTTTCCTATCCAGAAATGACATTGCTCTAACGGTCGCCAAGTACCTAATGTCGCGAAAATTACCCGAGCGTAGCCTTTTATTGACCGACAGATCGATGAACCAATTCATTAAGTAAGACGGAGATATCTTTAAGAAATAAAAAGCCTAATCTGCAAATCGTTTCAAGATAATTCTCTACATCCACATGCGCTGGCTAGCGCCCAAAAGCAATTACCCCACGAGCTTTGTTCGCATACCAATCTTCACGTGACATCTATTCTCAGTCAGGGTTACTTTCATTAATTTTGCATAAACAATGTTTTATGGTTTTATGGAATCATAAGATGATATAATCATTGGTGTAACTAAGAGGGGGCTAGGAGGGGCTCTCCTTGAATATTTGTAGCCTCATCTAGAAACGTTACTACAATTACAACGGTTATAATGATATTTTGAATTTGTAAGTACAAGAAGCGGTTGTCAGGAATGTGCTGTACACATAAAACTTGCCGATTTTGCTTTGATGAAGCGAAGAATAATGAATGGGTGAAATAAAATGATAAAATCGCTTATTGCGACCATAATGAAAAATAGGCAGGTTTTATGCGTCAAACACAAACTTTTAAAAATTATTGTGTTAGCTCGAAATCAAAAATATCTTTATAATATCTTATAACTCCATAATATCCCATAAAACATTTTTTATGCGAAATGAATGGTAGTAACCCTCTTCTGGTCGCGGTAGTATTATGTCCCCAACACAGAAAAAAAACCCTGTTCTGGGCAATCACTAGCTAGTGTTAATGTTATTTATTGTATGATCTACGAGTTGTAATTGTAAGATAAAATCTTGTAGACTAAGACATGGTTTCTAATTATCCACTCAATCGGATAGTTCTCGAACGAATTTATATCGGGGATATGAAGAAAATAAGGTCATCCTACAAATTTTCCTATTCACTCGCACCGTATTTTTCTTACAAAAAAAAAAACGATTTGAACGCGACCGTAAAGAAGAATAGGGTAAACGCTCCTATAGTTGCGGTACGTTAGAAGCGTTAGGTTCCTATAGTTGTGGAGACGCAAACACAACTATAGGAACCTAACGCTTCTAACGTACCGCAACTATAGGAGCGTTTCCCCTATGGGTGAAATTTTGTTTTGGGAAAACTCGGAAGTTTCGTAAATAGCCAATCAAAATTGGATTTATCCACTTATGGTCTGACTCTTATATCATAATCAAAATCGCTGGAAGAATATTTGAGATACGACGAATGAATTTTCGAACAATTGTAAATCTTTAGAATAATACTTGATCTACACAGTTCGAAAAAGTAGGGTAAATTACTGTCACTATGATGCATATAAATGGAGCATCATATATCATACAAGTTTACATTGTCGATTGTGTAAATTATGAGGCATGTCATGATATATTACATATATTGTATGCAACCGTCCATCATGGTGCTAGTTTACGTACCTTATCGAAAATCCATGAATATAATCCTAATTCTATAATATTCTTCGAAGTTTTCCGAAATTCTCAGAAGGATACTTTACTATGCGCTTCTATGATTTATCATTGGCTCATACAAAGTTGCCTAATGTTTATGTAAGTTCACTGATTTTTTACCAAGTTTGCAACTTGAACGAATTCCCTATAACTTTAACAATGTTCCCTGCTCATCTACAAAATTCACTTAACTTTTGGAAATCTTCGTCAACTACATTTTTTTTACGAAATTCTCTACACTGTTATGAAGTTTGCTGAGCTTCTATTAGGGTGCCTGAACTTTTAAAACAATCCCTGCACTTCACATACTTCATATAGAGTTTTACGAAGTTCCTCAAATTGCAACATGCTCCACTATGACGTGTTCCGTTGATTTTGCTAACTTGTTTTCTACTGAACTTGTCTGAAATTCTCTGAACTACCTATATAAAGACAATGGAAACACCGAGAAGCTGGTACGTAATGGGATAAACACCGTTGGAGTCTCGTTTCGTGGTGTCGTTAACGTTTCAATTCAAATTTCGATAATACAAACTATTACTTTATTACGGTGTCTGAACTAAATAAAAACCTACAAAAACAGCTGAACCGTGTTTCGTTTCGATTCCTACAATTTAATATAACAAGTAGGGGAAATGGATGCAATTTCGGTCTAAATGCCCCTAATTTGGGCCCATACATAAATTCAGCAATCGACTAAATTTTCACTAGCGACCAAAAATATCCATTAGTACCGTCCCATTTCATCTAGATAAAATTGATAAATAGCAACTTTTTAGAGCAATTTCCCCTATGAAAAAAAAAAACTACAAGGGACAGCCCTATGGGTATGTACGCAATGGTGACGTAGGACTTCGTGGTCTTATATAATAAATGGTAATGTATATTTATTGAGCCAGGTATTAATCTGAATCATATTTTAATTATTTTCCTTACCTCATTTTTATATTTTCATTTTCTGTTATATTCACTATCGTACAGATTTGTCTGGAATCTGATGAAATATTGCTTGGAGCCAATGCCCATGATTGTGCTGGGTAATTAAAATTTTTAATCAACAGATTGCGTTCAACGTATCCACATCGTATAATGGCCACACCAAGCAGACCGCTCGTAAGTCCACCGGAGGAAAGGCTCCTCTCAAACAGATGGCCACCGGAGGAGTGAAGAAGTCTCATCGCTACCGGCCAGGAACTGTCGCTCTGCGTGAGATTCGTCGTTACCAGAAATCGACCGAGCTGCTGACTGCAAGTTGCCTTGTTCGTGAAATCGCCCAGGACTTCAAGACCGATCTGCGCTTCCAGAGCTCGGCCGTTAATGGCCCTACAGGAATCCAGTGAGGCTTTTCATAAGGCAAATCAACTGATTTCTTATCGCGAACCTTGCTAATGCTGCTTTCGAACATTTAAAAGTTCAATAAATCATCAAAACTTCTTTCACGTTGGAAATCGATTTGTGGCCCTGAAAAGGGCTGATTGATTGTTTGGATGGTACGAATTTACTTGGAGCTAGTGTACTTGGTGACGGCCTTGATTCCTTCAGAGAGCGTGCTTGGCCAACTCACCCGGCAGCAGCAGAAGGACAGCAGTTTGGATTTCGCGGGAGGTGATCGTCGAGCGTTTGTTGTATTGAGCCAGACTCAGCAATACGTTCGAAGATGTCATTGACGCAGCTGTTCATGATGCTCATGGCCTTCGACGAGACTCCGGTGTCCGGGTGGACCTGCTTCAACACCTTGTAGATGTAGATGGTATAGCTTTCCTTCCTGCGCTGTCTCCTCTTCTTCGGCTCTTCCTTGGCGATGACTTTCTGCGCCTTTCCGGACTTCTTGGCGGCCTTTCCACTGGTTTTCGGTGCCATAATTAAGCTGTTCGCTTTGGTAGAGAATAAATGACAGTCGTTTTTTTTTTCTTTTTTTTTTCGACTTCAAATGATCTTTATTTCTTGTGTTTGTGTGGTTTACATGTATGAATTTTTCAAGTGACACAGATGCGTCTTTTCAACTTTAGTACATTTGAGATTTTAATTATTATTTACAGTTTCTAGCCCTATCAGGCCTATTTTATAGTATGACCACCTTGGTGGGATTTGTTTGATTTGAATTGGAAAAAGGAGACTACTTATAACTACTATTTACAACTACAACTAACCTACAACTACTATATACACCTAACCTATTATATACAAATTGCTTATCAAAGCATGTTCTGATAAATTACATTTGTGTCTTAATTTCGTTAACTCTTGAATCTATTTTGGAAATTCCTGCCTCTTCGTGTAAATTTGTTATTCTACTGTCGAAAGGACGATCAAGAACCATCCTCAGCACTCTATTCTGAGCAACCTGAATTTTGTTTCTGTGAGTCTGTGCACATGATTCCCACACCGGAGCTGCGTAGAGGATCGCAAGTGCTATTATTTGTTTGTAGACAGCCAGTTTGTTCACCCTTGAGAGGCGGGATCTGCGGCAGATCAGTGGATACAGACACCTAACCAAGGTAGAACACTTGACTACAGTTTTCTCTACATGCGAACGGAAGAGGAGCTTTTCATCGAACAACATCCTGAGATAGGTTACTTCGGCGGCCCACTCAACCCTTGTGCCATTCATGATTACAGTACAAGATGGAGCCGGTTTCAGTTTGGGCGATTGCCGATGGAGGAACATGATCGCTTGTGTTTTGGAGGCATTGATTTTGATTTTCCACGTGGTGGCATAATCAGCAAAGGCGTTAAGGCATCGTTGAAGTTTGTTCGTTATTTCGCGAGGCATCCTTCCTTTGACGGCTATTGCGGTATCATCTGCGAACAGGAAAAACACGGAACCGTCTCCGAGGGGAGGAATGGCGGAAGTGTAAATGCTGTAAAGCAAGGGGCCCAGCACACTGCCTTGCGGGACTCCTGCTGGGATGGAAAACGTGTCTGAAAGACAACCATTCAACGATACCTTAAACGACCTTTGCTGGAGGTAGTTACGGGTGATTTTAACCAGATGTAATGGGAAGTTGAAGTTACAAAGCTTGTACACAAGTCCGTCATGCCAAACATTGTCAAACGCCTTTTCAACGTCTAACAAGGCCATGGCTGTGGACTTGGAAACAGCTTTGTTACTTCGGATGTTATTCATCACCCGTACTAGCTGGTGATTGGTGGAGTGCCTCTTTCTGAATCCAAACTGTTCCGAAAGGAGAATGTTATTTTCCTCGACAAACTTGAGCAAACGATTGAGAATGAGTTTCTCGAACCATTTGCTCAGCGTTGAGAGGAGGCTAGTCTGTAGCTTGAAGGCAATGTTGGATCCTTTCCGGGCTTGCGGATTAGTATGATTTTTGCTACTTTCCAGATGCTTGGAAAATAGTGCAGTTTCAAGCATCTGTTGAAGATAGCGGTTAGAAGAGGCTGCACTTTCATGCTTAGTCTCTTCAAGATCAAGTTGAATATACCGTCAAACCCGGGAGCCTTCATGTTCTTGGTGCATTTCAGCGCTGAGCAAATCTGTTGTACTGTAATCATATCCGCCGGAGGCACGACACAAGGGGTGGCATCTAGGTTTTGGACGCATTGCGCAACCTGATCTTCGAGCGGACTTTGGATATTCGAGCCAAGCAAATGCGATGAAGCGACATGCTCGCCGATCGCATTTGCTTCCTCTTGTGGAGTGATTAAAAGCCAATCGTCATCATTTTCGACGTCGGAATGGGTTTGGGATGAGTTTTCAGGACCTTGGCTACCTTCCAGAATGGTCTGGAGCGGTCGTCCAGATTCTGGACAACACGCCCGAAGCTTTCATTTCGGAGTGAGTCCATTTTTGAAGCAGAGCCTGTTCAGATCGGCCATTTCACGTTTTTTCCCCAGATCTCCAGTCCTCTGAAACTGGCGTCTACGAACATTTCTCAGGCGAATCAAAAGTTGGGTGTGGGAATCAATGGCAATAAACTTACCCCTCACAGGAACTCGTCGGACGCACGCCTCGTCAGCCACGGTTATGGCTTGGTGGAGTCCCTCCAACGCTCGGTCGATGTCCTCCACGGTGTCAAGCGGCGGGTTGTCGATGATGTGCCTGTCTACCACGCGTCCAAACTGGGCTCAGTTTACGCGATGGTAGTCCTTGCGCAGGCTTGAAGCAGGAGCCACGTTGCAGCCCAGTTCAGCCACCACCGGTTGGTGGTCGGAGCTGAGTTCGTTCAAGGCTACCGGCTTGGACAAGCCGATATTTGTCAGGAACAGGTCTAGCGTCGATGGGTTTCCCGCCGGTGAGATGAATGTTGGTTCATCCGAAAACCAAATGGAGTACAGCCCATGCTGTGAGTGGTCGAACAGGAGACGACCGTTCTGGTTCTGCTGGTAGTTCCACCAGGCCTCATGGCGAGCATTCAGATCTCCTCCAACTACAAAGCGGGAACCGGTACGGGTGATGGTGGACAGGTCCTTCTTAAATTTAGCCGCTAGTCCACTGCTGGTGGCACACTGTCGAGGGCAGTAGACGGTGATGAACTGGACGTATCCAGTCGACGACTCCACCTCCACACCAAGGGCCTCGATGATAGAGGTGCGGATATGGGACAGAGTGTGGTATTTTATTCCTTTCTTGACGACGACCGCAACACCACCCCCTGGAGCTGGTGCGATCAAGCCGGATAATGTTGTGGTCAGGCAACCAGAAGCTGTCGCCGGACTTTAGATGGGTCTCAGTTAGAAGGCCCACGTCGATGCTGTGCTTGCGGAGGAAGTCGGCAAGCTCAATCTTTTTTGCTCTTACAGAGCAAGCATTCCAGGTGACGATAGTTAGCGGTTTAGACGCCATATTGGATGATGAACTTACCGAGCATTAGGATCTGTTCGGGCTTATTGCGACACTTACTAAGAGCACCGGACATGTTGACGAAAATTTCCATCAGTTCATCCGCTGAGAACAGATCGGGGTTGTTGTTTTGCGCTGCTGGTTGTCTCCAGATTCCAGGGGGGATGGAGAGCTTTGGCCAGCAGAATCACCGGAAGTTGCTTGAACAGGATGCACCCGCGAATTTTCTTGACTGTGCTGAGGAGCACGAAGAGGCGGTAAATCCTCCGTCCGAAATGCCGGGACTTTGTCCTTCTTGTTCAGTCCTCGCGTTTGGAGCACTGTCTGTCGGAACCTTGATGTGCACCACCACAGTTGGCGCATTTTAACGCCACGGCTCCATCCGCAAGGCAGTTGGAAGTGGCGTGTTCTTGAGCGCAGTTGCTGCAGCGTGGCTTGATGTTGCAGTTGCGGGTACCGTGTCCAAAATTGAGGCACCGCTGGCACTGCGTTACATCACGATGGCCGCCACGGTATGGCTCCTACGGTACGATGATGGAGTAGATCGATCGGATGGCTTGCAGCGCATTGAGAGTCACCGTTCCTTTCTGGAAGTGCACCAGGAAGAGACAATCCGGGTACGTCTTCACGTTTTCGTCTCTCCTTTTCATTTGGAAGACAGCGATTGGGGCTAGCTTGTACCGGTTGATTTCAGCTTCGACCATCTTGGGGTCGAAGTTTGGTAGACCCCTGATGACTACCTTGAAGGGCTTCTCACCGGGGATGTCGTGCGTGAAGAATTCCGCCTTGGAATCCTTCAGATATTTCACGGCCACTTCGTACTCCGCTTTCGTTCGCAGCATCACCTTGGTGCCGATCCTGCCAAGCTTAAACTCAGCTGCAACGCCCAGCGATGAGAGATCGCCAATCAGCGTGTTGAGTGGTACTTGCTTCACCTTGCACTTGCAGGAAGCTTGAATTTCGCCGCACTCGGGCCGGCAGAATTCTCGGTTTCGACGGCGTCACCGAAGTCACCGATGTCGCTGGCGGTCGTCGCGGTAACATCGTCGCGTCCGCTCATACCATCGGACTGTCCTTGATTCTTCTTCCTCTTTTTCGTCCGCTTCACCGGGACTGGGTTGGTATTACCAACATCGGTGGGAAGAGTAGCGTACCTATTTGAGGTAGGTACCGAGCTACCCTCACCACTGTCCTTCTTCTCCGCTTGGTCACGAAGTCTGCTCCGGGAGCGCTGTCTTCCCATCACGTGATGCGACCGACACCACTGACGACGCGACGTGCAGTATATATGCGTACGTTTGTAACAAACTATAGGTTTATCGAACAACTCGACAGAGCGAGCAAAGACCGAACTGTACTGCTTGACGTTCAAGCAGAGAATGAATGATAGTCGTTTCGACGGTGGTGTCTCGTTTTAACCCCGTAGCATAAGAAGCGAAACTCCTCCCCTTTTCAGTATTTTGCTACCCACTGTATGTATTGTACCCTCCCTGTATTAATAATATGCTACTCGACGCAGTTAAATAAACCGACCTATCTGGTCGGTCTGTTCGCCATCCACGCCAAGCGTGTCACAGTTATGCCAAAGGACATTCAGCTGGCTCTTCGTATTTGTGGTGAACGCTCTTAATTTCTCCGTCGAAATGTATCAAAACCGGCCCTTTTCAGAGCCACTAAAAGATTCCACAAGAGAGTTGGGAAGGAAATTTCTGCTTCTTACAATTGATCGCATCACAGTGAATCCTGATCTAAAAATTGCAACCAGCTAGTGCCCTAGAACCAAAAGCGGTGCGATGCTATGACGATGACTGTAAGGGGCTTAGAAACAGAAGCCAATTCTCTTTTTCGATTTCCTCTTTTGTGATGACCATGGCTTCCTATTTCGCTCTATTTCTGCTATGCTCTTCCATCATCCACAACAATAAACGTATCAATGAATGTGTTTGCCATCGAGTTAACGTTATCTGACCGTGCACTTCGTAGTTGCTCCTCCGTGAATGATCACAACTAATCCACTTGCACAGAGAACTACATAGATGGGTGCATGGGATAAGCTTTCCATCTTCAATGTACAAGCACATTAATTCAATCTATAGATCAATTCACAGCGCCGGCCACGTCCTCACGGTCTTTTGGGGAGGGAAGGATGATGAGTTCGACGTCCGGTTGTTACTAGAGACCGAGAATACCTCTACATCTCCACGGCTGTCTCGGGAAGGATAGTTTTGTAAGTGAGGTAGGTTATTTTTAGTTTAGGATTCACTGTGGTAAGTGATGCGATCAGTTAAAGCAGAATTTGTTTTTTATTTAAATCTAGTGGGGATAGAATTAGGCAAAGTGAAAAATAGCAAGGAAGGGGCAGGCCTGGGATTGAACCTTCTGCTCAGTAAGCAGAAACGGTAACCACTGAACTACCGAACCTCGTCGTAATGCTACATCGACATGTTTCGTCTACTTACTACTCTCTGACGACTGTGCTGGGGAAGCAGCATATGCATGTACGTAATTGGTGACATTTACTACTTTTTCAATAGTTTTTTGTTGAACATAAACTGTCAAAAAAAAACAAAAGCCGGGAAACAAGGTCCGTACCCTCAGGTCATGAGATTTGCTCAGTTTGTATGAAAAAGCAGCACGTTGAGGATCCTTCCTCGAGGAAGGTGGAAAAACTCGTGGAAGCAAATTTAACAACTTTGATATACTGCATTTTGTGGTTTTTGCAAATGCAAACGGTTCATCCAAGAAGATGCACTTCAATCATGTCGAAAATCTTATGTAATTGTTATGGCCACAAAAATAAACAAATGCAGTAAAACCAGCGCAATGTCAGTTCATGCACTGTATTAATGATAATTTTGACCTTTTTGGTAAGTAATATTACACTATATTGTTGACACTATTGAAGTGCATCCACTTTTATGTGATATCAAAATTATTTTTTTGCTGTGCATTGTCGCACTGTTTTGAAATATAGCTATAAGATCGGTGACTTAGGAACTATTTATACTATTTATTGACGGATTTACAAAGCCCACACTCTTACGTAATCCACTTGTAAGGACGCTTCTTTGCTGTCGTTTTCATCCAGTTCCCAGGTAGGCAACCAATCTTCTCTGGAAGACCAGAAATCTCCTCTACCGGTTGGGGAATTATTGATCCATGGTTTGGGTTTGCCATTATTTGTAGCTGGGGCATCTGGGAAATATCCATTAGTACCACCAACGGCCAGATTCATGATAACATGAAACTCTTCATCAAACGGTGCCATCTTTCCTCCACTCATCCACGGATTTGGTGTTCCCGGTGCCCGTTCGTCAAAGTTACCTCGTTGCCAGAAATTACCGTCAGCCATAAGCAGCTGCTCGTCATCAATACTGAATTTCATGTATTCAGGAGTCCATTCAAGCTGGTACCGGTGAAAGTCCTTGTTGAAGCCTTGATCGGGAGCAGTGTTTCTCGCTGCACTAGTGGTTTCAAATCCATTCAAGGACGGGTTCGGTCCAAAGTGCATAGTTGATCCTACTTGCTCAACACCAATATGCGTGCCGTCCGCACCGCGATAGTCAAGATTGCCACGACCTTCCATGAGATCGATTTCTCCAGAGGATGGCCATGTTCCATACTGGTTTAGCTTCGGCATCAACCAAAGTGCAGGCCATAACCAATCGCCAGTAGGAAGTTTCGCCCGAACCTCCAGTTTGCCATACTTGAAATTGAATGATCGCAGTGTGCGAAGACGAGCACTTTTGATTGGATTCAAGGGATTGTCCGGAGTTCCCGTGCGCTCACAACCATCCCAAGCTGGATTTGTGCAGCTGTAAAAACAATAGGTATATGGTTAGGAATCAAAATCAAACCCAAAATCGAATGACCTCACAAATCATAAGGCGATCCGCCGTGCAAATTCAAAGTTCCACTGTTAAGGAATTCCTCTCCGGTTTCATCCGACAGCAATGTGGGACGAATGTACAATGTTCCATTTTCCACATAGGAATTCCGACGGTTGTTCAGGTAGTACTGGAACTCCCAGTTCTAGTGAAAATAAAAAAATGTCACACTGGATATCTATTCCATCAATTGGACGATAAAATACTTACGCCACCACCACCGACGGTATGCTCATGTTCCCATTTTTCCAAATCCAGCTTATCAAAATTATCTTCGAAAATCAGTTCTCCCGAACAGAAAAACTTCCGACTAACTACCGACCCACTGGCCGTCGTAACAGACGGATTTTTGCATCTTACTCTACTGTGACTGGAATCCGCGTGTGCACCATTGAAGACAAGTAATACCGCCAAGGCAGTTAACAAAATTGCACTTCCTCGGGGAAGTAACATTGTTCTCACGACGTTTGATTTCATATAACTCGCTCCACTGAAGCGGAGGCTGCCTTTTATTGACCAACGTGATGAATAGGAAAATAGATAATGAATAAATATGTCAATGAGCATATGATGATGATATGAGATGAATACCTAATCAGAAGGTTGTCCATTAGGGTGGATCGAGTTTTTATCGCGGTTCACAACCCTTGCTCTTTCAATCTGTATTGAGGTCTCAAACAACTCGGCTAAATTTGAATCAAATTGGTAATGCTATGCATTTGCGGAAGAACTTTAAATTTTGTATGGAAAACTGCATGGGGAAGTTGTTCTGCGTAGTTTTCCCAATACTCAGGACTGGTCAAAATTGAGTAATTTTTAATTTTTGACAAGCAAATGAATAGTTACGTTCCGTTTCTAATGCATTTTCCCTTACAAATTTTAAAGTTCTCCCGCAAATACAGATCATAACCAAATTCGTTCATATTTGGCCCAGCTGATGGGGATCGAAAGAGCAGTGGGTTTTAAAGTTGACCCACCCTAGGGTCCATATTTTTCCCATTTTTTTTTCTTCTATGCAATCTTTTTGTTGTTGGTAAGAACCGGGATTGGATGTGAGAGAAATGTTTTACGTGTAGACAAGTGCAATGGAAATCAATTGTTTCGGTTTGATAAATCATTTACAGCGTATCTTTTCACGCACAACTACAAGAGATCCTGAATGTATTATTCATTACTGTTTTGGCTTTTTCCAGTTCATCATAGAAGATAATAAACAATCTCGCTCCCGTTCGTACAATGATCTCTTGAACAAGATTACCCTACATATTGTTCTTCATAGCCAATTGGAACGTCACGCTCAACTTAGAGTGGTTCGAACTGTTGGGAGATGAACCATTAGAGTGATGCAAAATTTGAAATTTTCGCTCCACAATACTTAAACGATTCCAAATCGGATCCTGACTAACCTCTCAAAATTTGAACCCATTTGGTGAGAAACTGAGATGGCACAAACCATTTGAAGTTTGTATGGGAATTACTATGGTAAAACCAAGATTTTTGTTCATGTCCATCTAATAATTCACCATATCGGTCTGCTTTAAAAGTTTTCAACTGTTCTTGTAGTAAATTTTCCCAGCTACAACTTTGCTCAAGACCACTTTTTAATTAAATGCAAGGATCGAAAGTTATCAATGGTTCAATGCGCTGATGTCTTATGATCATGCTCAATCAACTGTTCAGCAGCAAAAATTGGTGTTTCTGGGGCGTTGAATAGGACACACAAATCATGGCTACTATGTCACACTGCAAAATACAGTGTTGCCTACAGAGCAGCTGCTTGATCATGTCATAAGTTTACCAATCTCTTAAATAATTAATAACTTTTTCCTGTCTCGTTTTACATAGAAACAATCTTGAGCAAAGTTGTAGCTGAGAAAATTTTCTATAAGAATGGCTATCGAACTGTTTCGCAGCTCAATATGGAAAAAGACTAGAAGGCAATGAACAAAAAGTTGAGATTTCCCATAGTAATTTACATGTAAACTTCAAATGGCTTGTGCGAAGTCTGTTTCTAACCAAATGAGTTGTAACTTTGAGAGGCTAATCAGGACCCGATTTGAAACCATTTAAGCACTGTGGAGCGAAAAAGTCAAATTTTGCATCAGTCTAATGAACCATCCTGCGGCTTAAAATAATAAAGACATAAAATACATTCAGTGTTTCAAAATTGAGAACTTTTCAAATCGATTCCTTTTTTTCAAGGTGGTAGGGTTGGTTAAATGTGGCGCTCTCGTATGTTAGACGATTGATTAAAAAACATCAACCCATAGTAACATGTATTCTACTATACGTGTATCCTATATGAGGCAACTTCCAATACACCGTTTGAAAAATTCAAGTAAATTTCTGCGAGATATAGCGCACATAAAATTAACGATAGATTTGACATAAATTTACACGATATTTCGTGTAAATTTAAGCGCAATATCGCTGAAATTAGCAATATTGTATGCAAGCTTGAACACGATTTAGTTGTTTATGCCAACTGTAGCTCAAATTAAACGAAGGGAGATTTTACGCGATAGTTAATATTTACATTTTTTTTTCTGAGTAATTTACCTTCAATGACGTTTCGGTGAATCATCCATACAGTTCAGTTTGGCTCGTGCCCTATTTTTCAATAGCAGCATCTTTGCACGATGGTTAAATTGTAAATTTAATTTTGTGTAATTCCCAATCATTTTGGCCATACATTTGTGGTTCAAAAAAAAAATCAAGCCAGGGATTGAAACGATTGACGGTTTTACATGGTTTTACTACCAACGGAAAACATAGAGAAACATTGAAATTAATTGTAACCATACAGTAGAATTTATTGTATTTACAATAAATTGTATTAAGCACAACGATAAAATAACCATAGCATTGTAGATCTAGTTATAAAAAAATTTTAAATTTTCGTGTTAGATGTACTTACAATAAGATCGATTGTTGACAATAGATCTTATTGTGATTTTATTTTATTTTGTGGTAATTGTATGCTTATTATTTTCCCGGACACTCGCTTCGTTTTTTCACTAAGATTCTGCAAAATAAAATGCCGAGCTGCTCAGTGGTGCCCATCTCGGCAAAAAATCTAAGTGTGTGCACGACAGACTATTTGTACACACTAATTCACGGTTGCTCTGTTCGATCATTTTATTTACATTTTTCGAACTGTAAATTACAGGCAGCTCCCACACCTGGACCCTACCTATCGACCAATCAACTCATGAACCGGGGACTAACGGCTTTACTTCCCTTCAGAATGAAGACGTGATCAAATATGTTATCCCTCAGAACATCCCGGCGGCGTCGACTGGGATTGAACCCAGGCCTGCTGGGGTGAGAGGCAATCACGCTTACCACTACACGATCTGCGATGCTAGTTTTCTCCGTTGTCAAAATCCCTAGTAGGCAAAGATAGGACCGCTTACCGTAGAACGCAGTAATCCACCCCACCGAAAATTGCAAAACCCGCCACCAGATGGACGAACAACTGCCTGTTTGGAGGTCATGAGGGATGGCCATTTTGAAAGGAGGATAACAAGCACGACAAACTGGCGATGAACGACGAATGGCCCGGGTCACTGGCCGACAGCCTGGAGCAGTGACCCAATGACTTACTCAACTTTCAAATTAATAATCACTGATCGTAAGACCACCAGCAAAAAACGGTTGATCAAGCAAGGAAGCTAGCTAAATTTAATTTGAAAAGTGAACCACCGTGGAAACATAAATTAATAGTGGAAACAGTGAAAAGTGTGAGGAGAGAGTCAAGGTTAACAGGTAAAACACAATAATTACCATTTTGGTAAAATGGCCCTAATGCTAAATGTATTTGACCATTAGGACCCCGCTGTATTTAGTACAGATCACCTGTACACACAGTGAAGTTCCGGTAGACGAACCGGAAGGTTACATTGTCGCTGCCTGCCAGCCCGAGTACGTCACCAACCCGTAGGTCTATGACGTGTAACCCGGTGCTCGCCGTCGCCACCCCGTACAATTACAACAAGCGCGCGAAGGAGATCGAGAGAGGAAGCGAACGGCACCGGTGGTGTAAGCGTGATTACCTCTCACCCCAGCAGGCCTGTGTTCAATCCCAGTCGGCGCCGCCGGGATGTTCTGCGGCATAACATCTCATCTTCGGAAGGGAAGTAAACCCGTTTGTTCCCAGGTTCATTAGTTGATATGTCGATAAGTAGGGTCCCAGGAGTAGGAGCTGCCTCCCTGGCGTCGGTAGCATTAGTGCTCAGTACGGAAAACAAGATCGATGAGCCGCTGGTGTAAATTCATCAAAAATGTTTTAATTTCTGGTAATTAATGGTTTGCTTGGGTTCATTTAATTAGAATATTTCGAATTTATTACTATTTTTATATGGGGACTGAGTTTTACATGTTTAGTGGTGGATTATCAGTGATACTAGTCCAGGTTGAGCGGTTAGTTCTTCCTAGTGGTTTGGTCGGGTGGTGGCTCTTTTGATGTGCCGGATTGCATGCCTAAGCCTGGAGCTCTATAAAGGGTAATGTTAGAGAAAGTTCTTTCTTCAAACTAAGTTGAACATCTGGAAGTTAACTTCCAGATGTTTGAATGATTTTCACAATGGTTTCCTGTTTCCACGCGGAGATTTCCGACGTCAAGTGCGTGAGGTGGAATGGAGGGGATGGCATGAGAAATTTGCTTTACTGTCAGGTCAGTATCAGTAATACATGGAATTTCGTATGATGACTGTTCCAATAAAACATAACGAATACTGAAAATTCGGTAATCTATTTTTCTGAGTTTTAGTAACTCTCCCCAAAGCTGTTATTTTACGGTACGTTCAGTATTTGTTATCACCCTATTCAGTAGTTTATCGCAAAAGCTACTGATCATCAGTAGTTTTATTGAGAATAGCTGAATTTTCGGTAATTTTTGTGATATACAGTTCGGAACGTGATTAAGTGTTGTTGTCGTCCCTCTCCCTTAACACAAACGGTAGAACAACATTCGAGCAAGAAGAAATTTTCAAATAACTGTCATATGGCAATGTGTGATCTCGTTCTACTTCCCCAATTTTGTGTAAATTATACTATTTCGGATCAGAAATGTTATTACTAGGACATTTCAGAATACACACAAGCACAACATCAGCAGCACTTATTATGAGAAAAACTAAAATACATAAATACGTGACGGTCTTCAGCCACAGTGTCGTATGACAGAGACTGTCATCTGATATTTTAGTTTGGTACTGTATTTTGATAGCTTGTTTGTCGGAAGCAAAGACAGCCGATTATCACAGAAAATGCGTCGACTACGGTAGCCGGTTACAGCACTGATTCAAGCTGAGGTTGTTGCATCATATGTACCCGCGGTACACTATTCCAAAAGCAGTCACGCAAATAGAAAACAAAAACAGCAAAGTTGCATTACGGTGATACAACTGATGTCAAATAATGGTCATTTAAGACTGATAAGGTTTTTTCACTTTTGATTGCACATTGTACTCTGACTCTCGAATACTTACTACCTGTTGAGATAAAAATTGAAACGCATTGCTAGACCAAAGTAAACTTCAGTTTTGTGGGTGCTTTTTTTCCTTTATTTACATAACGTCGGTCTCTGTTCCGCAATCTAGTGTCAATTACCGACGGACATCGATTTCCAACCATTGACGGCAATTGCATGTGTAGGAAGGCAGCTTCCACACCTGCGTAGGATATTGCACCCATTCACAACACACATGGGCCAGGACCAACTGCTTTACTTCCCTTCCGGAGGAAGACGTGACTAGAGATTTTTAAGCCGCAGAAAAATCCCACCGACCTCGGCTGGGATTAAACCCTGACCCATTGATGTGAGAAAGCAGTCACGCCTACTATTACACCACCGGCACCGGTTAGTTTTGTGGGTGTTGATTTGTATTAATTCTAGAGAAATTATGCCCTAGGCACCTAAATTAGTTTTCATGCAACTAATTGAATAACTTGTTTCACACTCAAGCATCTGAACTGACTATCATATGGCAATGTGGACGGTACCACCCTCCGCATAACTATATGGAGGGGTTACTGTATTCTCATGTCATTTAAGGTATCGCATGACGGATTTTGACCCTAATCAGAAACTGGTTACCCAGATAATGTCTAGATGAGGTCACCTAATGGCTACAATTGAACTGGTTTTTGAATTCTCTTGTCATTTGAATGTCACATGATGCCTCGTAACGTGGGTAGATCACCTTTTCGTGGTACGTTACGGGAAGTAAATCTACCACCGATTCCTAGTTATGACTACTTCAAACTAGGCGAACAGGATTTTTCAGTCATCAAAGGAACACATCTTAGTCCTTGTTACTTTCAATGCCTTGTTGATAGTGACAAGATTCGGCTTTGTCCACCAAAGATGATCTTAAAACAAGGAAAAAATGAGATAGTTAGTCTTCATCTATGTGATTCCTAATCTTCTATTCGTTGTTCCCTAGTTTGAAGATGGTTAAGACTAGGGTTCTGATGCATGGTCATTATCAGTATCATTCCTTAATTTTGCTACTAAGGACTCCAATGTTGACTGTCAAAGGGGCGCGCCTTTAGAGGGTGTTTCAACACTCCTAAAGGTATAAATAGCGGGATCTTTCAATTGGAGTTGGATCCTTGCGATAAATTCAAGAATGACAACTGTAAAAAAAAATCGAATACTTCATCATTTCTCAATTGTGATGGAGTTATACGACTTGCACTAAACTAAGGACACGGGATATATTACAATAGATCAAATTACTGGTTGCAGTAGTGTTATACCTTGTACAGACATACAAAGTTCACTGTTGTACTACCGTTGTACCAACAATCAATACGAAACTAACGATTTTAAATTGGCTCACCACTTTAGTAGCCTATTGGTCCCAAGCAAACGATTAACGTACCCTATTCTAGTTGAAATTCTGTTACTACACTATGTTTGTTTTGATTCGCTATGAAAGTTTGACAGATAACATCAGGGGTGTGTGGATTCATGCAGAACATGCAGGGGTGAGTGAAATAGCTTGGGACTGCTTGGGACCGTTGTTCTGGTACTGAGTGAGCTAAAAATAATAATGATTTTCTTCGGGACCCAGTGGTCTTAGAGTTACCTCTATGGTTGTACTGCTTTAAGCTAGTACCACAAATTGTACGTTTTGAGGTACTAGATTAAAGAAGTACAACGGTACTAATTTGTATGTTTGTCTGTGGTATTAGGGACAGAGGAAGAAAAAAAATGTGTCACATGTTGGCTTTTATTCGTTTCAGGTCGGATTTAGTACCATGGCTCATACAAACCAGAACATGTTCCGGCCATATCTCTGGAACCAGAAACCAGATATATAAACCAGACACTTAACAAGCTGAACATCCGTCACAGCTCAATAAAATCTATGGTAGAATGAGAAGTGGATCGGAAATTGCGCTTTCTGGATTTCATGGTCACCAGGAAGGGGGATGACACGATCAAATCCAGTATTTACTGCAAAATGACATCCACCGATCGCTATATTGGCGTTGACGGCGACTCTGTAGCTCTAGCTCTAGCTTTACTGCTATGGTAAAATTCATAAGCAAACGTCAGACTGTGTGTGCGTACTTTCCTTTCACTCCATCGAAAATTCCCATAAGAAACTGTCAATCTTTGCTAGAAGAGGTGATTTTTTAACGGTGCCGTCAACGCCAATTACATTAAAATCCACTTTGGCTGGAAATATGGCTTCGTTTTATGTAATCTTGAATTTTCGCTTCGTTTCCAAGGTAATTTGATTATGTTTTATTTACTACTAAGTAGCCATCCTTGACGACCCACAACAACAGAACTTATTTGTTTTGTAAGAAACGATATAGAGAAAAGCAAGGAATTTATTTTTATTTTATTTTTTATTATAGTAACTTTAACTGGGTCATTCGTGACTTGTCCGGGGATGAGATTTGATCTCGTGACATTGACGTGAGAAGTCCACTACGCCGGACCCATCCCCAAAAGCGGATATAATAAGAAATGACAACCGGTAGCTAAATTTATTCCAAAAATTTACAAAGCCCAAACTCTCACGTAATCAATTTGGAAGGAAGATTCCTTGCCTCTGTTTTCATCCATGCGCCAAGATGGGAGCCACAAGTTCCTTCCATTCCAGAAATCGCGAGCTGCAGTTGGTGAGGTGTTTAACCATGGTTTGCCACGGGCACCATTGGTCGCTGGCGGAACATCGGGGAAGTAACCATTCACACCTCCAACGGCCAAATTCATGAGAATGTAGAACTCTTGATCAAACGGAGCCATCGGAGTAGCATGCATCCATGGGTTCTCAGAGGCTGGAGATGAAGTGACGAAGCCACCCCTTTCCCAAAATCCAGATCCTGCATCAATACGTCGCAGCACTTGGTTATCTACGCTGAACGTAATGTGATCAGGTGCCCATTCCAATTGATACAAATGGAATCCGTTATTGAAGCCTTGACCAGCACCGGTGTTCAGACTAGCCGAAGTTGTGTCCCAACCATTCATGCTCGGATTTGGTCCAAAGTGTAGGGTTGATCCTACTTGTTCTACGCCAATATGCTCACCTCCGTTGCGGTAGTCCAAATTACCACGGGACTCCATCACATCAATTTCTCCAGAGGCGGGCCACGATCCATAAGATTGTCGTTTTGGCAAGAGCCATAGTGCTGGCCATAACCAGTCACCAGTTGGGATCTTTGCTTTTATTTCCAAGCGACCAAATTTGAAGTTGAACGATTCCACTGTTCGCACTCGAGCGCTCTTGATCGGGTTGACGTAGTTTGCGGCATTTCCGGCACGTTCACAACCATAAAAGAATGGACCAGTGCACACATCGGCAGGTTGAGCTCCGTGAATGTTCAACGTTCCACTGGAAAGGAAGGCTTCTCCAGTATCATCAGCCACTAAAGTTGGACGAATATAGAAAATACCATTTTCGCAGTACGAGTTTGATCGATGATTCGTGTACCATTGGAATTCCCAGTTCTATGAAAGAGTACATAATTAGAAAAATGTAGTTTGTTATAAATTCTCAAACTCACTCCACCACCAGCAAGGGTATTCTCATGTTCCCACTTTTCTAAATCCAAATAATCGAAGTTATCCTCGAAGATGAGATCTCCAGAACAGTATGGGCCAGCACGTGCTTGACTTCCGCTCGCCGTAGTTGGAGACTCATCGCACTTTGGGGCACTCTCCTCGGCTAGTGCCACAGCCAAAAGGCACGTAAATATAACTACTGCTTTCATTTGATTCGGTTTTGGTGCAGCAACTATGAGCACTAATCCTGCTTGAACATTGATTCTTCTTTTATAGCAAAGATTAAGCTAATTATCAATACCGATACCTTATCAGTAAAACTTATTGCTACCTGCAGTGGCGCAGCCAGGATTTCATCAAAAATCACATTTCCTAATTCAAGGGATGCTAGTTCGATTTCATGAGAAACAGCTAAGAAAAAAGACATGCTTAATATACATTTTCACTGAAGATCGCTCACATCACCCAGGAAACCATTTTTGGAAAATTTGCACTATTTTCAACTACCAATAAGTTAAGGGAAATTTCCTGCAAAAGCTGTTGGAAACTGTTTGGAGAGGTCAGAAGAAAAAAACTTCCGAAGAAAGTTGGAAGAAACTTCTAATGGCAGCTGACCAACTCTGTCGGGAGATAAGAATCCAGGGAAAGTCAGAATAAATTTACGTGGCAAGTCGGAATAAACTTTCAGAGAAAGTTAAGGGCAGCTTCCAGAAAAAGTTATCAGACACTTCCAGGGAAAGTCAGCAGAACTTCTTGAAAACTCAAAAGAAATTGTATGAATCGTCCGTTGTCATCGGATGAACCTTTCAGAGCAAGTCTGGCGAAAATTCCAATATGAAACAGGAGGAAGCCAAAAAACACATCTAGGGAAAATCGGAATAAACATACAATAGAGAAGTTGCAGGAATCTTCCGGTGGAAATCAGAAGCATTCAGATGAAGCCGTTTAGAGCATCTTTAAAAAACTGGAAAATGCTTCCGTGAAAACCTGTTGCTGGTAAAATACTAAGAAAAGTCAGAACAAAATTCCGGAAGTAGCCTTACACACATAGGTTTTTTTTACTGATATTGGCATTTAATTACACTGGATCTCAGTGAAAAACTTGCGGAGATTCAGCTAACAAACGGGAATTTCGCTGGGATCTCAGTAAAAATATATGCCGATCTGGTCGGCGGTGCCAATTTCGCAAAAAAAAAAAATCTAAGTGTTTAGGACACTTACAGGGTAATACCATAGAGGTAACTCTAAGACAAGTAGGTCCCAAAGAAACGTGCTCAACTTTTTGGCTCACCTCTGGTACTATCTTCGGTTCCAAGCTTGTCGAATCACCCCTCGAAACATAGGAAAAACCAATAACCCCTCATTTTATCTGTCAAACTTTCATAGCGAATCAAAACAAACATTGCGTAGTACTAGAATTTCGACTAGAATAGGGTACGTTAATCGTTTGCTTGGGACGACGAAGAAATCAATTAAAATGATTTAAGCTTGTGCCATCAGCCACCAGATGGGCTAGTATTTTTGTTTTGATTTGAACATAGTTGATTTTGTGTGCAATATAATCTTTGACAGTGTGCAAAGAGTATATCATTTTGTCATTTTTTTTATGCATTTCAGTTTAGAGTAGAGTGAAAGAGATAGAACCAAAACATTCTAGTACATTTAGTGTTGCCATGTGGTACAATCCAGTAGTAGTGGTGTTGCCATGTGATACACTGAAAAATTGCAATAGCAGGTGCTTCACCAAAGTTTTCGAGCCGCTCCGTCTGTCACTTCGTTTGTGGTACCCAACAAACAATTTTAGCTGCAGCTTAGCTTATACAGGCAAAAATTAGCTGCATAAGGCAAATTTTGGCTGTATAAGCTAATCTGCAGCTAAAATTGTTTGTTGGGTAGTACAGTGCAGTGCTTTTGCAACCGCGAAGGCTTACAGGCATACCGCGCCAGTAAGCAACCAAATTGAGTGATCGAATACCGAAGAATACCGTAGCTAGAACCTGTGCTCGAAAGCTGTATGACAACCTGCAGACCAAGACGGTGGGTGCATACTTATGAATGATGAAACCTATGTAAAGGCCGACTTCGGACAGCTTCCAGGGCCAACGTTTTACAAGGCAAAGGCTCGAGAAGGTGTCCCTGGCAGATTCAATTTGTTTTTGCGGATAAATTTACACGCGTATAGATAGGGGAAATGGATTTAATGTCGGCCTAAATGCCCCTAATTTGGGCCCATACATAAATTCACCAATCAACTAAATTTTCTAAAAACAAAAACTATCTATCAGTATCGTCCCAATACCGCGTTCATCTTGATAAAATTGATAAATAGCAGATTTTTAGCGATGGGCCTAATCTTAGATCCATAGGCAAACGTTAGAGCCATTTCCCCTATATAATATGCCAGGGAATTTGCAGTTGCGGCCAGAAGACAAAGGTTTTCGTCACTAACAAAATTATTACAAAACCGAATGTCTTTAGTCGCATGACGGTCCAGTGACATTTTGACCGGATCTTACGAGTCACTACAGCCGGGAAGTACAACAATGGTACAATGACAACGGAATCCAATTTGTTCCTAAAACCACCCAATTATCTCCAGGCTAATATGCGTCTAATATAGAGCTTTGCATGCCCTATGTTAGTCGTGTATCAGCCTTATATTGCAAAAAGGCGAATTAGCGGGCTTGTTGGTTACTTGGGTATTCACAGGTCTTCAGAACTACTTGAAAGATCCTAACATGTTCCTGAAGTAAACGGAACTACCTTGAAGTTCTTTTGTAGTTTGAGAAACTACCCTGATACTCACAATACTTCCCATCTAATTGTTAAACTTCCCTGATCTTATTCGTATTAATTTTCGAAACGATCATGGATCTTCTCTCAAGTTTTAACATTTCACTGAAGTTCTCGAAACTTATGTACTTTCTCTAATGTTTACGGAATTTCTCTGAGGTTCTCTGTTCTTTCCTGAAGTTCTCGAAACTTCTCTAAAGTTTTCGCAGTTCTCATATGACTTGTTGTACTGCCCTTAATTCAAATTAACTGTCCTAAAAATGAATAAGTTTCTGTGAACTTTTGAACTAATGTGAAGACCTCAATTATTTTCTCTGAACACCTGGGAACTGCTTAAAATTTCCCGCTAAATTTCTGAAACAAATTTTTGTGCTTACTAATTTAATGTTTTTGAAGAGCTCTGCACTGCACTTCTGTGAAGTTTTCGAAGTTTTTCAGAAATTTCTGGAACTTCTTTAAGTTTTTCATTGTGGTTCGCAATTTTTTTGAAATTTATGCAAAATAATTAATACAGTTCTATGATTTTCACTGAACTTCTCATAATTTTTCTTAAATTTATCCTTATATTATCGACACTTATTCATAACTTCTTCAATAGTTTAGAGTTTCTTGATGATTGTAAAACTGCCCAAAAGATTTCTGTATTGCCTTAAAGTTCTCTAGACTGCCCTGAAGTTCTCAGTATTTTTAAAAGAACCCGCAATTTTTC
Organism: Ochlerotatus camptorhynchus; assembly: GCF_037179485.1. NCBI lineage: Eukaryota > Metazoa > Arthropoda > Insecta > Diptera > Culicidae > Ochlerotatus > Ochlerotatus camptorhynchus. The sequence goes on from NW_027041144.1 coordinate 55,885, forward strand.
AGGAATAACATATATTTGACTTGAAGTTTGCACAATTTTCCTTCAGTTTTATAAACTTTATACACGTTTACGGAACTTTGCTTTAAATCACTAAACTTAACTAGACTACTATCCCTGATGTATTCTATGCTTACCTGATGTTTGCGCCAATTTAGGAAAATCCCATCATGGGATCATGAATCGAATTACGAAGTACTCAAGAACAACCGAGCTATATTATAATACAACAAAGTAAATAAGGGTCATTTTCGCGATGCTCGAACCCTTATCAGCTCCCGTTTCAATAGGTATAATCTCTGCCTTAAGTTAATAGGATTGTTCTGAAATTATCTGATCGTCCTTGAAGTACTCGGAACGTCGCAGAATGTCATGAAACTATCTAAGCATATCTAAATTTGTATAAAATTTTCTAGAATTTCTGGAAGCTATCGGCACTTGTTAAAAGCTCTCGCATTTTGTTTTAATTAATGGAACTACGCTTATGTTCCCTTATCAACTTAGCTAATTGTTCGCATTTTGATTTAAGTTCTTGACATTTATATTGTATAACACCCTTAAAATACATTTTAACATTTTCCGGATGTTCTTAAAAAAAATGGATTTCTCGTAAATACCTGTTAAAAGAAACTCATTTTCATCCAACTCATTCATTAGGATGAAAACCCTAACCACCCCCCCCCCCCCACCCCTTGCTGTGCCAGTGGAAGTATCTGTAATATCCCCAGCGAAGGTGACTTTTATGTTGTGAGACCCATCATTTCACAGACCCACATCAACTCGATATCTCCTGCGCTGCCGTTAATGGCAAGTTCGGCTCATAACACAAATCAGCAAGCCGAGAAAAACTCGTTTTATGTTAGTTTCGTACCAACTCGTTTGGTTGTTGTTGAGTTCATGTAGTATAATAAAACTATGGGTGATTATCTAACACTTCCATTGTAGTTCCATTGTCCACAAAGTTTTGATACAATAGTAAATGGGACCGACTTGTGATGTGCGACACTGCATTAGAGCACCACAATGAAGCGTGAACAGTTATCTTGTAAAGTCCGGTAATTAAATCTCACATGCCTTCAGATAAGGATTCTATTAAAATGACTTGATGTCTATTCCGCAGAAGCTAAATTTGCTCCGGTACAAAAAATCAATTTAATCTTTATGGAATTTAACGCATATACGATGACACTGCCATTAGCAAGTTATTATTGATAAACTTGGTTTGATTACACGACTTGCATGGAATTTTATAGGTAGGTATACGCGTGTAGCAATTCGTGCAATTGATCAATGATGATGCAATAATTTTACTGGGCTTTGGCTAAACAGTAATGACCAAATTTTGACAGGCTCTCCGCGCATCAGCCGTTTCTCTTTCAATAATTTCATATATCCGTAATTTCAAATCTCTTTCTCATTCATCTTAAAGAAAGATGTTTAAGGTATACTTTGGTGCAATAAGACCACTGAAAAAGCGCATGGCCTTTGTAGAATATTAGAAAAGATGTACAAAAAGGGGGCTGACAAAATCGGGTAATTACTGAAATAGTTCAAGGGATTATTTATTGACCGTCTAAAACGCTGTCCAGACTGAGCAGTTATAACATGTTATAACGGTTGTCAAATAATTGCAACACAGAAACCACCATCAAGATAGCGCTATAAAATGTTATAACTCTGTAGTCTGAACATTCTACCATTTGTTAGCAAGGGGCGTTAGATTAAAAAGCTTGATTCATTTGAAATTATAAATAGATTGCCAAAAAATCAATTGTAAGAACGTGTGACAACATGAATGTTTGACATTCAAAGTGTTTTTATGTTACTTCATACGCGAAGTTAGCGATTTTCAGAGTTGGTTGGAAATGCTAACATGAAGCTTTAGTGTGATAATTTATTAGCTAGAAAAGGTTTTTTTTAGAAGAAGGTAAGTGGATAGTTCCATTAGAGTACGGCGGTACGAAAATTGAATAGAAGTTGAAAATGATCGAAGGGCCATTAATTCGACAGTATTAAGTCAAACGCACATCTTTTTTGCCTAACCCATACGATGTACTTCAAGTCTCCACGTACATCGTTCGGGTTAGGCAAAAAAGATGTGCGTTTGACTTAATACTGTCGCATTAATGGCCCTTCGCTCATTTTCAACTTCTATTCAATTTTCATTCATTTTAATTCATTCTTTTTTATGCAAAATATGGGCCATTAAAGTTCTGTCCAGCTAGAATCCGGAATCACTTATTGTGTTGCAGCAGATAATCCAACGTGGTCCACAATAAAAATCGCAAAAACGTTGAAAATCGCCAAATCAACCGTGTATGATGTGCTCAAACGTTTCAGGGAGCGAAAGAGCGTGGATCGAGTGCCTCAAGGTAAGCATCATAGTGGAACATCCCAACTAACAATTTTAGGAATTTAGCAAATCTGGCGAACTTAGTCAGCTACTTATTGCTGTTGGGACGGTTGGAACATGCTCTTATTGCATATCCATTTACGCTTCAATACAGCTGTTATCCTGCTGTTTAGTTGTGTGTGAACTTGAAAAGCGCTTATTCAACCTTTTCCCGGTTATCCAATAATCACTACACAGCTTTCTCTCGAAGCCGGTTTAAATATTCTTTAACGCTTTTTTGTTGGAGGATTCTATTAAGTTTATTTTACTGCGAATCAAATTAATCGAAATTAGTTATAAGAACATCACCACAATTATTTACCCAGTACCGGAAACCTGGACTCGAACTCGAGACAACCGCCTTTGCCAATCTTTGACACTACCAACTTAGCTACGCCAACACTTTGAACTGATGTAAACAAATCTACATGCCCTTCTACTACAAGATCGCTGAGTAGAGGCTTTATAAAAGTGCACATGAATCACTTTTCTCGACTAGTTAATTCAGCTTTGTAAAGGAGCAGAGTAAAAGCTGTGAAACCGCACACGTCTAAATTTAAACCTAGTTCACTGTAAAAATGCTTCCAAAGTAGCGTTAACACAGTTTATTAGCTGAGTACAGGTTGTTTAGTTGTTGAAAAAGCACTTTTGTTGTTTATGTTATTCAGCAAGAGTGGTTGGTTGTGTAGAAGCCATCAAATGAGTAATAATATAATCACTTTAATATTATAATCACTTTATTGGCTTTGTTTTGCAGCTACAAATTAATATTGGCATAAAAGAAACATTCGCGACAAATTGAATAATGATTGTAAAAAAGTTGAGTAGACGCTCTCTAAAACTATTTTGCTAGCTTCTGTTTGTAGCAGTTTCTGGAGCTTATTTTCAGCTACTTTTATAGCACAATGCTGGCAAAGTTGGCTTATAAAGCTGAAAATGTTAGTTGGGATATGACCGCAAGCTGAACCAGAAGCAAACCCTGCACTATCAGAAAATGAAATCGCACAAAAATACGCTGCTGCTCGCAGTACCGTTCGAAGAATTCGTTTGCGAGCAGGATATCGTTCTTATCGAGCCAGTAAGCAACCAAACTGAACGTTAACAGTTTAAAGAGACGTTAATAGACGTATCCAAACAGAACGTTGAAGCAAAGTTTCGTCACCAAAACTCGAGCTCGGACATTTTACCAGCAGGTTTTGACGAAGTACCAAGGATTCCTGCTCATCGACGATGAAACCTACGTCAAAATGGATTTCGGAGAGCTTCCTGGCCAAAAATTCTACATGGCGACGGCACGAGGAGATATTCCTGCGAAGTTTAAGTTTGCTTTTATGGACAAATTTGCCAAAAAACTGATGATTTGGCAAGGGATATGCAGCTGCGGAGCAAAGACCAAAGTGTTCGTGACGAATAAGACGATGTACTCGAAGCTGTACAAGGAAGAATGCCTCAAAAACCGCGTACTACCTTTCATTAAAGCCCATAAAGGTCCCGTGAAGTTTTGGCCAGATTTGAATCCACCCAACTGCCCGTAGTTCCCGCCCATCAAGAGATTTTGGGCAATAATGAAGCGGAAGCTTAAGAAAAGTGGAAAAACGGCTCGGGACGCGATTCAGATGACCAAAATGTGGAATAAATGTGCCAAGGAAGTTGATTCCGGAGGTGTGCAGCGTTTGATGGAAGGAATAAAGAAGGAAGTGCGAATTTTCATTAGAAACAAAGAGAAACGATTTGTTTTGATATTTTTTTCCTAAAAGTACAGTGAATAACCTTTGTTTTGGTGTATTAACCTTATTTGTACGTCAATCCGTTACCGAGATGCAGATGATTTTATTGTTCCGGATTTTAAATGAACATAGCTTTAAATCGCAAGGCCAACCAATACTGCGAAACCATTGACTTTAAAATGGCTCGGCATAAACTAAAAGCATATTTTAACTTCATACGGAATCATAAGAAGAAAAATAGGAAAGCATGCACTGCTTAAATTTTTATTTAAGACATAATTTTATTTTTTACATTTTTTTCAAATAGGGGAAATGTCTCTAATGTTGGCCTATGAATCTAAGATTGGGCCCATCGCTAAAAATCTGCTATTTATCAATTTTATCTAGATGAACGCGTTATTGGGACGTTACTAATGGATATGTTTGGTTGCTATTGAAAATTTAGTCGATTGCTGAATTTATGTATGGGCCCAAATTAGGGACACTTAGGCCGACATTACCTGCATTTCCCCTACTTGTTTTTTTTATTTAAGAAAAAAAAACTGTATACGTATTTGTACTAGTCTACACCAAAATAAATAAAAAAAATTATTTATTTTCAGATTATAAGTAATCATGTCAATTAATGATTTCTGTAAAAAAAAAATCATTTTTGCAAAAAGCTTATATGCACTCTGCTAAAATGGACTTTTTTGTCCTCACGAGGAATATAAGTTATAAAAGGGTGTATGCATCTAAAATAGCCAGCAAGGCTTTCTCTGACTAAAATATGGCGTCAAGTTCACTTCTCTGCCCATACATGACAAATTGGCTAATATCGAAGACATAGTCAAGTGGTTACAGGCATCAGGTTGTGAGCCTGATGATTCAGATTGCAAAAATTGTTTTTTTTTTTGTTTGTTAAACTTTTATAATAAATTTTGTTTAATGAATGTTAAAAGTTCAGACGGGAATAAGTTTGCACGGGAATAATTATACTATTGAAATATTTCAGAAAGTGCCCAACAGTGCTCATTCTACTTGCGTGACAGGCTTTCATTGAAGCGTTACTCAGGGAACAATGTTAAACACCATTTTTGTACATGGTATTGTAACTAATCTTATATATGCTTCATTTTGGTTTGGGATAAGTGTTTGAACTTTGGCTCAGAAATTCAACTGTGGCGTGCTTCTATTGTGACATATCCATACGTTATTTTGTGGGACGACATAGTGGAAACGTGTGAGCGTAGTTGGATCATATACCCTATATAATTTAAAAATCAGCTAGGAAACTAACTTCAAAGTGAAGCATTTTAGTCACTTGAAGGTGTCACCTGGGACGAACTAATATATAATAAATATAGTTCACAGTTAAAAACAACTTGAAACACGTTAAATTTTAGATTACATGCACAAGTACAGGTACTTAATAAAGCATGGGTTAGAATTGATTAGAGATTTCAATTATTTATTAAATTATGCTAATGAGATATCATAATCATCAAACGAACTTAAATAAGAAAATTTAGACAGCCTAATAACATTAGGTAGATTAACAAAAGAGTTAGGATGCGGGGGGTGCGCTTAGGGAGGCAACTACCCAACTAACATTTTCAGCTATATAAGCCAACTTTTCCAGCATTGTGCTGTAAAGTAGCTGAAAAACAGCTGCAGATACAGATACAAGCAGGAGCTAGCAAAATAGTTTTGGAGAGCGTCCCAACTAACAATTTTCGCAATGTAAACGCTTCACTCATTTCATTTATACAGCCTCAAGCTGTTTTCAAATGTTATACAATATGAGGAAACCTTTACTCAACCTCTATACAAGCAAATCTGGCGAAGTTAGTCAGCTACTTATGGCTGTTGGGACGGTTAGGACAAGCTCTTATTGCATATCTTTTTACGCTTCTATAAAACTGTTATCCTGCTGTTTAGTTGTGTGTGAACTTGAAAGGCGTTTACTCAACCTTTACCCGAATATCCAATAATCTCTACACAGCATTCTCTTGACACCAGGTTAAATACTGTTTTCGCTTCTTTTTGTTGGAGGAATTTACCATGTTTATTATACTGCGAATCAAATTAATCGAAATTAGTTATAAGCAACACCACCAAATTATTTACAATGTACCGGAACCTGGAATCGAACTCGAAACGACCGCATTGGTGAACCTTGATATTATCAACTTTGCTACGCCAACACTTTGAACCACAAACGAAGTGACAGACGGAGCTGCTCTAAAACTTTGGTGACTAACCTGCTATTGCAATTTTTCAGTGTACCACATGGCAACACCACTACTACTGGATTGAACCACATGGCAACACTACTACTGGATTGAACTAGCATTTTCACCAAATGTACTAGAATGTTTTGGTTCTATCTCTTTCACTCTACTCAAAACTGAAATGCATAAAAAAATGACAAAATAATACGCACTCTTTGCACACTGTCAAATAATCATTGTACACAAAATCAACTTTGTGCAAAACCAAAACAAAAATACTATCCCATCTGGTGGATGATGGCACAAGCTTCTAAGAAAATTCTATTACAGCGAACCACATTATTTTAATTGATTTCTTCGCCAGTTAGTTGTCTGTCACTTCGTTTGTGCTTTGAACTGTCGTAAACAAATTTACATGCCCTTCTACAACAAGATCGCTGAGTAGCGGCTTTATAATAGTACACATGAATCACTTTTCTCGACTAGTTACTTCAGCTTTGTAAAGAAGCAGAGTAAAAACTGTAAAACTGCACAAGTCTAAAAATAAACCTAGTTGACTGTAAAATAGCTTCCAAAGTAGCGCTAACACAGTTTATTAGTTAATTCAATTCCCATGGCGTTCAAGTGGTCCGCATAGACAATTCACCCATTACCCTTCCTTTATCCTCGGTTTTGGAGTGACTTGCGCTCCCATTGCCCCACCAAACGCTGCAAAATGAAAAAGAAGAGGGAGGCAACAACGCTACATTTTTTTTAATTATACCTTGCTTACGTGTCAGTTCGACTCCGTTTGTTAACTCGTAATAAGGGCCATTGTTGCACACACATTCTGTGATCTTTCAGATGGTATGTGAACACTTTCACTAATGATTCCATATTATTGTAGATAATTTAAAGCCTTACAACTGCTGGAATTAAACAACATGTCTGCACTGGTTCGTGATTAGGGTGTACATGCATTTTGAAACAAATAGATCAACTTGGTGTACTCATCGGTAGCGAAATCATTCCTCTAACTGGTTGTGTTGTGTTGTTAATTTCCAAAATTTTTTTTTTTTTTTTTTTTTTTTTTTTTTTTTTTTTTTTTTTTTAGTTATCCAGTGGCAGCACTTGCTTAAACTCTACACTGGACCCCTTTTATTGATAAATGTTGCTTCTATGAGCCTCTATTTTAAATCAACACACAGACGTTCCTAGGCTATGGTGCCCGTTTGGTCACTGTTGTTTTTGTGCTGATCCAAATAGTTTTGATAATATAATTGCGCAATCTTGTTTTTTTTTTAAAAGGTTGATTTTTGTCCCAGTCTTGTCTTCTGTCGTCACTTATTTTGTCATTTTATCTTGAGTATTAACCCCCACTTGTCTTGTTTATTGTGTCAACTTGTGTCTATTGTCCTTCACCATTTGTTTTTAAACTCGTTCTGTTACTCTGTCATGACTAATTTCATTGATATATAAAAATAGTAATATCAATTACAGGATAATATGGTTGTTTCTCGATTACTTTTTCAAATGGAAGCACCAGCTCCTGCAAACAATGCATCCGATCGTCGATCCGGCGCAACCGGCAGATCGCACACGCCTACCAACACCACTACCAGGTAGAGGAAAATTTCCCTATCTGATGATAGTGCTAGCATGCGTGGGCAAGCCATCAGTTACGCCAAATCGACGACCAAGTAAAACATACATAAAGGTAGATTAGTATTAGTTGTACTTGATCCAAACACTAGAAAGAAGCATAGATAACTTAGTAGGAAAATAAAACTAATATATAACTAGTGCAATGGATAAGTGTTAGTTCCGGGATCATTTTAGTGTTAGTAGTTTTGTTAGTTTTGATCCGTATTCAGTCCTGCCGGCCCCTCCAGCACTATTTGCAGCAATTGTGATAAGATTATGCGACACTGCTACTACTACTATGTTAGATGTATGACTTGTCAATTTTCGCAACGCAATGTCTTTCAATAAATCACTCAATCAATTTGATGTTTGAAAATTTGCTCAAAAGGGTTTTGTTGACACATCATACCTTACCTAAAGCACAACAATCCTAATTCTTATTTCAAACCTATCAACATCTTTCCTAAAACTTTACTTGTTCGTAAGCGTCTGGTTGACATTGACATTGCCTGTAATTAACAAATACACTAAATAGGAAGATTTATTATACAACTTCAAAGGCTAGTCGCCTCCCAAAGCGGACCCCTGCGTCCTATCTCTTATGTTAATTAACTTTCTGAATTCTCTAATTGAAGTTTATTTAATAAATAACTGAAATCTCTAATCTACCTACACAATCATAACCCATGCTTTTAAACTTAAATTTAACGTGTTTCAAGTACTTCTGGCTTTGACATTTATTAATTATATCTTTGTTCGTCCCAGGTGACACCTTCAAGTGACTAAAATGCTTCACTTTGAAGTAAGTTTACAAGCTAATTTTAAATTGTATATTGAATAGGGTAAATGTTCCAATTACGCTCTCACGTTTCCACTATGTCGCAACACAAAAATACATATGGGTATGTCACAATAGAAGCACACCACAGTGGAAATCCCGAGTCATAGTTCAAACACTTATCCCAAATCAAAATGAAGCACATATAAGATTAGTTACAATACCATGTACAAAAATGGTGTTTAACATTGTTCCCTGAGTAATACCTCAATGAAAACAACAATGAAAGCTTGTCACGCAAATAGAAGGAGCACCGATGGGCACTTTCTGAAATATTTCAATAGTATAATTCCCTTGCAAACCCAAATAAATCTATCTGCGTAAAAATAAATAAATTAAGAGTGATTTGCGGCAAAACCCGCCAGTATCACACCCAACGTCAGTGCCTATACGTAAGGGTACTACGACGCGGCTCTCAATCAAAGGTAGTAACAAGTGTGATACTATCACTGCTAGACTAAAAGTTTGGTTCTCTCATGCAGTGGTTTATCAGAGAGGGGAAACTCAGTAATCCCTATTGCCTGCCCATGGCGCCATTCTATCGCGGCATGAGTCAGCAACGCCGGCCATAAACCTACCGTCTCCAACACTCCACTAAAAAGCATGAAATTAAGCCCGCCCACCAGCATCAAGGTGCAAAAACTAGCCAAGGGGAGGGTGCCTGGTTGTTAGTTTCCGAGATTGAGCTTTTATTCGCAAGATCGGCGAGTGACGTGTTTGTTTGCAAAAGCCAAACCAAATCACGAATCAGTATGGATGTGTGTTATGTTTGCCACCTCTTGCTACCAACTTTCTATAGTTAAATTTTCTTATGCAGATCTTCGAAACAGGTGTGAGCAATTTGGATATCGGATATTAAAGAATGAACTCAAGAATTATCAATAAAACTGTACACTTATGTATGGAATTTCTGAAATTAATTGCAACCGCTTTAAAGCAATTCATACGTTTATGTCTGTGCTATACTACCCATAATCACATATCAGTCCCATCTTTGCTTGATTTCCTATCCATATGGGACTGATATGCGATTATGGGCAGTATATGACCTACACTATGTTGCTATTGGATTACTTGGTCACTATTCATATTCGGAAATGAAATCTGAACGCAATATCGAAGCCGTAAATTGCTCACCCATGGTGACTGATGTTTTCGAGGAGGACCGTCCCGGAAGATGCAGCAAGCAATCGGCTTCCACAATACTCTTGAGACGACTACTGATCTGCCTTCCGATTATTTTAGCATAAAGCTTATCATTTTTCGAAACGATGCTGGCTCGAACAAATTCTGGTCTGGGATCCAAATCAAAATGTTCAGTTAGAAGCTGAAAAAAAATAGACAGTAGTTTTCAAAACAACAGTAGGTAATCGAAAGCACGCGAAAGCTTACCTCAACAGCTACTCTAGACAATGTACATTTAGCCGTGCCACCTGGGGTTTCGTTTATGGTGGCCAAATATTTTCTCAATGCTGGCAACGCAAACAGATGGAATGTGACAAATGCAGAAACCGGATTTCCAGGTAGACCGAAAAATAAAGTTTTATCTTTACTTGCGAATGTAAATGGCTTTCCCGGTTTCATGTTTACTCGCCCAAACTTCAAATCGAATTTCAAATCCTTCAAGACAGGTTTTACGAAATCTTTGTCACCCATTGACACTCCACCAGTACAAATGATGGCATGTACTACCCCGGTTAGAGCTTGAACTTCTTTGCACAGAGAGTCGTAGCTGAAAAAGGTAACAATTTTAATAAGGCGAACAATTGATGGAATGACTTTCGAACATACTCATCATTGACAACGAGCTGTTGCATTTCACATTGCTCTTCGTTGAATCCAAATTGTCGTATTAGCTGAACTAGCATCGTGGTATTAGAATCGTAAATTTTCCCTTCGACTTGGTTTGATCCTTCGTATGGATGGACAAGTTCATCTCCTGTTGAAATAACCACTACCTTTAGTTTTTCTACTTTCGGTGGTTCACCGATTGACGCTAGTAATGATTTTTGAGCAGCATCCAGCGGAAATCGGTATTCAAATACCTCCTCAGCCATTCGCAGGTCGCTGCCAATAGATCGAATGTCCAGATTTGGACTGGGATCAGCAAGTACCTCGATAATTTTCTCAATGTCATTATCAGCAGAAACCAGTTTTGTGTCTTCAATTTGAATCACTGCATCTGCTTGTCCAGGTACCGGAGCACCTGTGTTTATCTTGTAGCACTCATCAATGTTGAAATTGTCACGGATTATACCGTTACCGGCAGGCACATATCCAACGACTCGTTTAACTCCTTTTCCACCTATTGACTTCAAAGCATACCCATCTTTAATCGAAGCCCGAAAAGGAGGAATGTTGATCCGGCTGATTTGCTTCTTTGGATTGGACTTCGACGCAATAGAAGCGAGAATAATTCGAAGCGCTTCATCTACATCGATCATGGGAAACGGAGAGTTTCGATCGTCTCCACCTTTACCCGTAGCGTGGGGACAAACGTGCACGTGTTCGCTGCTTTCTTCTGATTGTATTTTCTTGTGCGTTTCCTTAACCTTCGGAATGTCGTCATTTAAAAGCTGCAACATGTGGGGTACTACATCCACGATAGCGAGAAAACATTCTTCAACGGCCTTTTTGCTGCCCGGAAAATTCACAATCAATGTACGGTTACGTACCCCACAAGCCGCCCTGGAAAGAACTGCAAATTTTGTTTTCTCCAAACTTTTTAACGTCATTGCTAGTGTCAGTTGAGGAGCCTCTTTGGTAAGGACAGCTTTAGTTGCCTCCGGAGTCACATCACGAGGAGCGAAGCCTGTTCCTCCAGTGGTGAAAACCGCACTTACTCGAAGAACGTCAGCGGCATAGATAAGAGATTGCTGAAATGATTGTGAATAAATCCCGTGGACGTTGCTTTTTTATCTATATGAACTGACCTTAATCATTTCGACTTCATCGGGAATGACCAAGTAGTTGACGTCCGAGCTGTTCAGTTTGCTTTTAATCAAACTAACGAGATGTGGTCCACTCGTATCGTTAGCAGTGCCATTCGAGCAAGTGTCACTTACTGAAATCAAACATTAATTTGAATATTTAATTTACCTAAGTTGCGTGTTTCTGATCACGCGTTGGTAGATGGTTGGATTTTCTAGGACGATATTGATTTAAAATTTGGAGGGTTTCCCGGATCAAATCTACACATTTTAAATTTTTTAAAGCCAACTTTCAACCAGAGGCTAGTTTATTTCCTTGGAAATTTACAGCTTAGAAATCTATTGGCTCTAAAGATTTGTGCACTTGAAATTGAGAAATGTGATTGGAAAAGGGACTCCTCTGCACATTTAAAATCCGAATCGCACCCAAAGTGCATTACAATTGGCATAGACGGTGGAGATCTAAATACAAATTAAAAAAGCAGTTGGGAACAGATCGGATGAAAAGTAGCCAAGTTACTAAAAAGTGACCTGCTATCAGCCCTGAGAAGGTATACGTAAATACATGTAACTCCCTGCTAATCACTGAACTGTACCAATGTAACGGATTTCATTTACGTCCATACGGTAATTGCTTGCATGATTCTCACATTTTTCTTTCCTTACTACCTAACATGCAAGTACGAACCAACTTCATATTGTAAAATATCGTATTACCGAGTCGAACAGGAAACTATCAGAGGAAGTACGTAATTTGATAGGTTACATACATTCAGTAATGTTACAAAATCGTTGACTTTTGGCCATTTTATTGCAGCATTTAGAAGCTGCAACTATGTTGTGCGCAGTTCTCCAATAGAATGGTGAATGGCCTAGTTGATGACCTTCGCTTAAGTTCTAACAAAGCTATGATAGTAGCTCATGCTAATAGTCGGAATTGATCACCTTTAATTGAATTAAACAGCAGAATTGCACGTACCTGTGATAACAGAAAACATGATTCTCTGAAGCAACAAAACACACCGGGAAATGGTTACCTGTCCTTGCACCTATGGCAAACTAGTTGATAAGAAACGATTATTTCAGTGCCAACATTTCAAAGAGGCGTAATTGCTTTAGTAAACAATGGCTTTAGCCGTCGATTTCTCGCAAATAAAAGCTCACTCCTCCAAATTAACCATGATATGAACAATGAAACATTCTTCTATCTGTTGGTGTAATCAATTTTTATGAGTGAGCTTTTATTTTCGAGATATCGACGGCTAAAGACATTATTTACAAATGCAATTACGCTCCTTTGAAAGTTGGCAGTGATTTATAAAAACTGTTATCAGTCAACCGTCAATATGTCAACAGATTGAACTGTTATACATTTGTGTCATTTGTATAATGTTTATTTTGGAAGCAGGTTTGTGTCTTTCTTAGCTTGTATAAAAATACGACTCCAAATGCGACCCTGTTTATCAGACATTGTTTTGCGCGCAATATTTGAAAATGGACTAAATATTTTTGAATGCTATCGAATATAAGTATCTTTCAAGCTGGACTTTATGAGTTATACATATAAATCAGCAAAAACTTAAAAGAGTATTCATATAAATCCAAATGCTGTAAATTATTTGCATGATTCATTTGTGATACGTGAGTAATCAGCCTCTGAATTCTTCATTTTAAAATAGTTAGGTGCTTTTTACATGTTTTTCTCGTTGTATCTAGCTTTTGACGTTTTCAGCTTCTTCCATCAGAAACATTCTCAACAAGAAACAAATTCAATGAAGAAGAAACGTAAACAGAAATTTGCGTTCGTGTGCAAGTATAGTAAAATTTCAGTCATAAACAGTCATTCGTCGTGAAAGGCACGAGAAAATTAACCATCGCGGCCGCAATTTAAAAAATGTGAAGAACACTCATCAAGTGCAGCTTTTGCCCGTCCTCGTAGATTATTGTATTCCGGTAGCGTGTTAAATTTTAAGTCCTATTTAATTATTTAAATATCTTAAGAGTAAGAATAGCATCGCAATGAATCAAGAGATTCGTATCAAGACGAGACACTTTTACGCCGTGCTAGTGATATTAGGCTTCCTGCTAATCTATAGCTTAAGTTTCAACCGAGGCTGTGATAGCACCGATCAAGAGCACACGGTTCTACAATCGCTCAAGAGCCGGGAAGCTTTTATTCCTAACCAGAAGGGACCAACCATCTATGCTATAACGCCGACGTATGCAAGACCGGTACAGAAGGCCGAACTAACCAGGTATGAGTGGCGATTTCAATGTATTGATCTCTTATTCTCTTTACCGCAAGATAAAGTTCATTGAATGAAAACTTAACCGCTGAAAGAATGGCCTTGAAAGAGTAGTTCTCGAGAGACTTCTCGCTCGATTGAAGATGAATATAAATTGACGTAGGTAAACGCAAAAGTTAATCTCATTGTTATTCACTTGCAGGTTATCACACGTAATACGCCTCGTGCCGAATGTGTTTTGGTTGATCGCTGAGGATGCAGATCATACATCTGAGCTGGTGGCGAGTCTGCTTCGTAGGAGTGGCCTGCAAGACAGAAGTGTTCAATTGTCTGCCAAAACACCGACAAATTTCAAGCTGCAAGGAAAAGATCCCAACTGGCTAAAACCTAGAGGTGTAGAACAGCGCAATAAGGCTTTGGAGTGGGCTAGAAGACACATGGTCGAAAATGGGGGACGTGAAAGGCATTCTGTTGTCTATTTCATGGACGACGATAACACATACAGTACAGACTTATTTGCAGAAATTTCTAAAATCGAGCGCAATAAGGTAAGGGAGGTTGCTAGCAATGATGTTTAGAAAGAAAATTTAATGTCTCTAAAACGGGTTCAATATTTTAGGTTGGCGTATGGCCCGTTGGCCTAGTCGGAGGGTTAATGGTCGAGAAACCGGTACTGAATCGAGATGACATCGTGCTTGGGTTCAACAGTGCCTGGCGTCCGGAGAGACCTTTCCCCTTGGATATGGCTGGGTTTGCTATCAGCTCGGATCTCTTACTGGATAATCCCCAGGCACAATTCAGCTACGAGGTGGAACGTGGCTACCAGGAAAGCGAAATCCTACGGCACCTGACCATCGTTCATGAGATGCAACCGCTGGCTAATAAATGCACGGAAGTGCTGGTGTGGCACACTCGCACAGAGACACCCAAACTTGATGCCGAAAAAGTGCTCTTGAAAGCTGGCAAACGTTCGGATGTTGGATTAGAAGTTTAAGAAGAGTTACACCTAAGTAGGAGTGCTATTCACTCGGAAGGGTTTTAACTAACACAGTCAAAGTTGACGCAAAACATGTGTGGCTTACAAAAATGTTCAACAATAGTTTGAAGCTGACTGGTGCAGTGATTATGCGCTTCGGTACCCGGTACTGTCCATTAATTAAATTTAAATCGAATTAAAACAGATAAACTGTCGTAAAGGTTTGCACACTAGTTTTCCTACTTCTCATTAATGATAAAACTATTGTAGGTATTTATAAATTATGCTCATTTACGTAGGGTACAGCGCTACTTCATCGTAATCGCCTATTTCCGTTCTATCGAGTAGAATACATAAATAATATCAATGATTTCACCGTGCACAAATCAATAATACGTTTGTTCCGATACGTTAGTTAAAAAGCTACAACACAAAGCCTATTAGAGCGCACGGTATGATTATTTACATCCATTGTTCTAGAAAACAAAAGATGCGCTCCTAGCGAATCCATTTTTGCTGCCTTCAACCGTATGACGAAGAAAATCCAATGGAGTTTAAATGCGTTTGGGCGTAATTGAAAGTCGTAGGACGAGTTTGGAATGAAGCAGCTGTTGCAGATTTTTAACAATATCTCAACAATCTCTGATTCTTTATCAAATCGAAAGGTACATATGGATAGGGAAATCAATTTAGAAGTCATCTTTAGTAGAATAATTCCGTGTTTTTGTTCAAATTTGATCGAAGAACAGAGGTAAAGCGCGGGCTGTGCTTAGGACGGGAATTAGACCAAAAACCCTACCAGTATTATTTTACCTAACACCACTTTGATATATGCATCCATATTATAGAAAAGTAACTTATTTCTATATGTTTTACCATTTTCGAACTGATCCAGTGTTTGAAAAAGCTGTAAAGACCAATAAGTTGGTATTGATTTTTTGCTCACATTTATTAGTTTTTTTTTTTCGAGAGCTGACTGCACTCGTTAATCTACACTGTAAGTTCAATCGATTATTAGGTAACTATACAGAACTACCATCCCATCTTCCGGTAAAGTCTAAAATTTTGCTTGTAGAACGTAAGTAATATGATAAATGAGTTTTCAATACATTTTTTACATTAATTAAATCTTCCCTGTTAACCTATAAGATGCCAATTTGAAATACATAAATAAAATCGTCCTTAGACATTAATTTGACACAATACGTTAAATCACAGGCCTGTATCATACTATCGGAATACCAATGGATCTGACACTAACTCTGTACTACCAAAGTCATTAAAATGTTACTTTTTTTTCAAACTGAAGACCACCTAGTAATCGGATCAGCCGTTGATCGGTCACGTGCTTCAAAATGAGACAATACATTTTCTCTCTGCATGTGTAGATGCGTTACCGATATCATAGTTTTATTTGCCGAATCTCGGATTTTTTTTCCGAGATTTGCACAGCCGAGTGCTCGGCAATAAGTTTCAAGAAGATCTCAGCAAACATGATGTTTGTTTGCAGAGATTCAGCAAAAAATATTCCGAGACTCAGCAACCAAACTTCACTTTTGCAGAGATCTCGGCAAAATAAGTTTGCCGGGAGCTCGGCTGTGCAAATCTCGGCATAAATTACCGAGATTCGGCAAATACATTTAAGGTGCGTGGGAGATCCTTTTTCTCGTAACCACTTTGAAACTTTAAGTGCACAAATGTCAGCTTCCACGACACGTACCACAATGAAACTGTTACTGCTCGTTTGCTATACTGCAGCATGCATGAAGTAGCAACTTTAGGTGAAATGGAGCATCAATTTCCGAGATTTGTGTAATTGAAAATTCGAAGTGGATGTGCATGTACAGCCTACGTGGTGGCCATTTGTGGACTCTACAAGGAATCACCTTAAGTGTGCTTCCCAGATCCAGCAGTAGCGCAAGTACTCCGTAGAAAGCCAGATTCGTCACGAAGTCTACCGCGCTGTTTATGAGACTGGTCACAGATTTAGCGCCCTGCATCTGGCACGAGAAAGCAACTAGTTGAACTGCAAGCTGTCAAATACGTGGCTGATGCGAGGTGATCTCTTCTCAGAGACCAAAGAATAACAAAAATCGTATGTTTCGATGATTTGTGACGATAAAATCATAATAAGTGTTCAACTGAGATCATCGATTATGATTTTTGTAACACATTATAATCAGCAACAAAAACGATAATTCACTGATATTAGAACAATAACTGTGCAATATATCTCGAAATCTTGACCATCTAAGAAATGGCATTTTCAATGAAAGATCTCAAACGATTTTTACAGAGATACTTCTGCCACTATCATCGGATGAGAAAACGGTTGTGGTACTTGTAACGTGCAAATCTTAAAATTATATTCACTCTACCGATTACACACTGTTGTTTGCCTAAATGTATCTAAATCAGTTGTTGTCAATATCGAATTATAATCATTTTCATGAGTGCTTGATAATTGGGAAATTACGAAAAGTCATGATAGGCAGTTTCGTCTCGTTAGTAGATTTGTTAACGTACTTGCTTTTTCGCTTTTGCTGTAAGTTGCTGTAAGGTAATAATACAGGAATCCCAGATTTGCGCGGTGGATGGTGCCGTCTATCCGCCACCATCAGTCAACCACAGTCTTTCAACCAAGATTCAGATAGCCTAAACCTTTCGATTGGTGAGTAGATTAGTTCATAATTCTGTCACTATGTGGTACATTTTTGCAGCGCTAGTGTGCATGTCAAATTTCCTAGTGTAATATACAACGAGATCCTGCATACATGGGAAGTTGCTGAGTTCGGCAAAGGTGTTCAGCTAGTCCAGGCCTTGTAAATTGTACGCAGATTAGTTGACAATTCTGTTTGTAGAAAGCCTTATAGCGAATTCGTTTATTATTCAGTTCCAACCTGGATCGGGTATCAAGATTGGGTCTGCTTGTTTTCTGACAAACGTCAGTTTGCTCGTTTGTTTTTAAAACATAGCTCAGGTTGAGGTTCGCACTGACAAATAGTTCGGTTTCGCACTGGGTTGGAACTGGTTCCAACCCCGATAATAAACGAATTCGCTATTAGTTACCTGAATAATTTTGTCTCGAGAGAAATACCGGCTTTGTTTTTAGTTCATTGAGACATTCTATACAAAAGCGGACAAAGGTAATGCAGTAGTGATTTTGGACAAAGAGGACTATGACAATCGGATGACGGAAAAAATTACTATTGGCCAATACAGGCAGTTGAGGATTGACCCCCTCCCATCTATGGTTAAACATGTGGATAAAACGTTGAAATAGTGCAAGGCGTTTATTGGCAACACTACGAATCATTTGAAAGTTTCAAACCCTTTTCTATCTTAGATCAAAGGTTTACCAAAGATTCAAAAACCAGGAAACGAAATGAGGGAGATTATCTCAGCTGAAGGATCCCCAACTCATAAGCTTGCCAAAAGGCTAGTAAAGGAATTTTACCACAGCACACAGGAATTCGCAAATCAACTTCAGGCACCAGGAGAGATTCGGGAAGATGAAGTCATAGTTTCATTTGATGTCACAGCACTTTTTCCGAGTGTACCAGTAAAGGAAGCCATCAGCCTTTTAGAGGACTGGCTACTGAAGCAACATGAGGATTACTACTTGGAAAAAAAATTTGGCTCATATCTCAATCTTACTCGTCTTTGTATGGAGGAAAATTATTTCATTTTCAGAGAAATTTTTTATAAACAATCTAAAGGAGCTCCTATGGGCTAACCTAGAAAATACTCTGGAGGATAGGAATTTGTTGCCCAAATGTTGGTATAGGTACGTGGATGACATTTTTAGCATTGTCAAAAGGGAAGATTTATCAAAAACTTTGGAGGCCATAAGTAACGTTCACAAGGACATCAAATTTACTCACGAAGAAGAGAGAGACGGTAAACTCCCTTTCTTAGATCTTCTCATCATCAGGGAAACGTCTTCGTTCAATTTCGAAATCTATAGGAAATCAAAAAATACAAAGAGAGTAATACCAACAATCAATACGAAACTAACGATTTTAAATTGGCTCACTACTTGACTAGCCTATTGGTCCCAAGCAAATCGATTAATGTACCCCATTCTAGTCGAAATTCTAATACTACACAATGTTTGTTTTGATTCGCTATGAAAGTTTGACAGATAAAATGAGGGGTTAATGGATTTTCCTATGTTTCGAGGGGTGCATCGATTAGCTTGGGACCGAAGAGAGTGCCAGAGCTGAGCCAAAAAGTTGAACACGTTTCTTCGGAACCTTCTGGTCTTAGAGTTACCTTTATGGTAATACCAACTGGTGGAAACTAACATTTTAAAACTGGCTCACTACTTGACTAGCCTATTGGTCCCAAGTACATCTATAAGCGTCCCCATTCTAGTCGAACTTCTAGTACTACACTATGTTTGTTTTGGTTCGCTATGAAAGTTTGACAGATAAATTGAGGGGTTCGTGGATTTTCCTATAATTGAGGAGTGCATCTGTCAAACTTTCATAGCAAATCAAAACAAACATTGCGTAGTACTAGAATTTCGACTAGAATGGGATACGTTAATCGTTTACTTGGGACCAATAGGCTAGTCAAGTAGTGAGCCAATTTAAAATCGTTAGTTTCGCATTGATTGTTGATACAATGCTGAATAAAACGGGTTGTCAAATTATGTGCTGAAAAAACCTCATTAAGGCTGTGAAACATTTGCCGAGTTAAATTTAACTCGTGGTTAAAAGTGACATTTCGAAATTTTATATATAAATTTTATTTTATATGTTCGAAAATCCCCGTGCTGTCGATCGACCAGTTTTCGAGCCACGGTTGTCAAAATTTAACTTCTTGTCGGTCAGAAATAACCATGCTCGGATAGCAGGGTTAATCGATAACTTTCCATCTGTCAAATTTTAACCTAAAGTTAAAATCAGAGTTGATAATAGAAGAGTTACGCAGAGTGAAGCTTGCAACACTGATGTCCATCAATGGGCATTTTTATTATTTTGGCAACCTTTGTTTTTGTTTACACCTCGGATGACTTCACCTGGGTTGTGAAAGTTTTCTCTAGTTTCGATAACAATACTTCCCACGCAACAGAGTCAGCTTGTCTACTACACGGTTAGAAAAAAGTACCCAAAATTAAGTTATTTTCACTCATCTCGGCACTATAATCACAAACGAAGTGACAGACGGAGCGGCTCGAAATTTGATTTGACGCACTTACATTTGAAATTTTTGAGTGTACCTCACGGCAACACTATCTACTCATACGTACTAGCTTGAAGTAGTTGATGATATTGATTGTACCCACCTGTTATCTCTTTTTCTCTAACGAAAATTGAAAGGGAGAGCCTGTTGTCAGACAGCATGACATTATGTTGCTTTCGTTGTTATCTGGCCCAACATTATCAGGGGTGAATACTTCGGGTTAACATTTGCTTAGAAGTAAACGATGTTGAGCAGTCAATGACTCGCGCTTGTTGGCGGCAATTGTTGCTACAGATTTCATCAGTCCGTGCTTCTAACCAAAGCCACAGTCATCCGCGACCGAGAAGACATCGACGATTATTTCAAAAGAAAAATAGTTAGCTTGCTATTAATTTTTGAAATTTAAATTTCTTTTGTTTTATTTGGTTTTTCTTCTACTAATTATTTATTTTATTCGACACACTGTTCTTTCCGTCGCGTAGTTCTATTTTAATGCTACTGTAATGTAATCCATCAGGGCTATCGAGCAGCTAAATGTGTTCCAACATGTCGCTCCAGTTGATGATACTGAAGTTATCCAGAGGACGGCGCGTGGTGGCGTGACACTTTAGCAACTCCGTATAATCGCATTTGGAAACGCCTTTTCCGGATCCCGTAAAATAGGCCTATCCAAGCGACAATTCTTGGCATCGATGCGAATTATGTATTTTAGGTAAACCACACAGCTTCTTCTTCATCGCTTCCCTTCTGGCATAAAGGGAGGATCTCATGGATCAGCATTGGGTCATAAGCAGGTCTTTGTGGGGAATGGTATTTGATGCCTTATGGGGAAATTTATTCGATCGCTTCGAAAGTTATTGATGGCACCTGGGAAACCTTGAGTCAATAAAGCGCGGTATTTTATTTAAAAAGATATTGAAACAAGTAAATAAGTATGTGTGATATGAATGTTTATACCCGCTATTCTCAAAAACAAAAGCGCTCTGGTGGAATCCATTTTTTTCTTTATTCGATAGGCCAAAGTGCAGCGCCATTGAATATAAATGCGTTCAGAAGCAGTGTTAGATTTTAAAAATATCTCAACAATTTGCTAATCTTTTGCCAATCTACCGCTACGAATGAAAAGTCAAATAAATTTAAAAGTGATCTTCGATACAAACATTCTATTATTTGTTAAAACACGTTCGTAAATGAGAGGTTAAGAGTGGGTTGCGCTTAGTATAACCAGTATAACGGAAATGTGATATTTAACACTTGAATAAATTATATTTTAATATTTGCTGGGAAATCCATTCAAAAAAATGTGAAAATATGATCATCTACATAGAAATGTCCAGACTTCCTGCATATGTCGAACATTTTCAAAATGGCTGAAAGTTATATGTTTAACTCTCCGAGCCCCACACCTATATCATACTTTTCACTATTTGTGTAATATCTTCGGTAAATTTTATTGTATTTTTTATGTTGTTATCTTGTTGGAAAGGGTATATTTATGTTACGTTTTGATAGTTTGATTGAGCATAGCACAATTTTTTTGGTTTTTCAGTTTTTGTCGAGTCGGTAGACATGTCGTTTCAGCAAGTTGAAGTTGATCGGTTTCTCAATGTGATTGGTGAGGCGGAAGGAAACAAGTCAGCTCTTTCACTATCACGACGTTCTTATGTATAATCTAGTGTGACCTAACGTTGGACCATGCGTAACAACACCGTGAGAACGAAAGAGTCGACTACATTCCTTCTGCCGCACCTATAGTAACGCACACGGTTCCCGCGCTGACTGTTCCTTACTTTCTCACTCTAATCAAAATTTCCTTCGATGAGTGAGAAAACAGCACCCCGTCAACGCGAGCAAGAACTCGAGTTGCCAGATCATTGCACACAAAAGCAACTTGAATTAATTCAAATCGAAAATACTAGCGAACCTGGTGGTGAGGGGCGGAAGGTGGACTAAAATTCTATTACAGATAACCACATTATTTTAATTAATTTCTTCGGAGTAAGTCGTCTGTCACTTCGTTTGTGCTATAATGCAGGAACCCAAAAGTAGGTAAAGCGGGTTAAAGTAATTTTCATTTACTTATTGTGTGCGAGCTTGTGTGCAGTTGGTATGGAATTTTCCACTGGCTTTTTAACCAAAAGTAAGTTAGTTGTACCCAACAGTAGGTAAATATGATTATACTCAACGTTGGGTTCCCACACTTTACTACCCCTGTTGGGTGGTTTTGCTCCTCCGTTTTTGACAACATTAGAAGGAGAAAAGGAGACAAACTAGTCAAAAGTAGGTAAAAGTGAACTTTCCGTTGGGTACTTTTTTCTTACCGTGTATGCTCGATTGGTAGATGGTTTGACAGTTCGATAGGTAGATTTTGGTTTCAGTCTGCGCAACTCTTCTATTATCAACTCTGGTTAAAATAATCCACCAAATGGTTAAGAGCCTTAGATCGATAGATGCGCCTTTATTCCGCTGTTTGCTGTGATCTTATTAAAAGCTATATAAACGATGACTGTCTTCCTGATTAAACACCAGAAGTTTGATCTAATAACATACTGAATAAATGTAATTTGCACATACTTGCACTTCATTCGACTGTTTTCAATTGATTTATTATCGGCTAATAATTGTTTTCTAGCTCTACTATTAGATTTCATTGCATTACTTAACAATATTGCTGAATAAAGGTGATTGAGGTCAGCATAATAGCTCTTGTACCACTATGCGTCCATGTTTTAATTACATGCTTTGTAAAAGTTTTACAAACGACGTATTCATTCATTATTCCGCAGCACTGTTTCAGGCTAACAATAAAACGAAATTGGTAGCATAGTGGTTAACGTTTCCGCTTTCCAAGTAGAAGGTCGCGAGTTCAATCCCAGCCTCAACCTTTTTTTAATTTATTTTCTACGTCTAATTAATTTTAATCGTAACCATAGATCGTATTACTCACGACAACCAATTCATCGATCTATCGAAAAGAATAGCCCAGAATCCATCGAAATGAGAGAGATGGAGAGGTAACATTGGTCTCATGTAAAACAACTATGGATGAATTAATCATTCTCACCTCCTTGAATTAGCTAAAGTTACGGCTGTAGAGATGAACTAGCCTAAGGCAATCTCTTTAAATAAAGTTTAAAAAAAAAAATTACGGCTGAGATTACTGATGGCTAGATTCAAGCATTTATCGATTATTTGGGTCGTATTACGGGTGTCACTACACGGTGATAAGAAAGTGATACTCAGAATAAGAGCCGTGATTGCCGTACAAATTAAATGGGAATCACTTCACCGTGATGACAAGTGACAAGTTTTCACCGTGAAGTGACATCCGTAATAAGCCCCTTAGCTGTCCATATGATGTATTCTAGGATAGCTCAGATGGCAAGGCAAGCGAAGTTCGAATCCCATGCAACGACATGTGTGTATGTATGTATGTATGTAATACATTTTGTAGTATCTGTGTGGTGGGTGCGTGCTTCGACAGAAATAATGACACAACACAATCAAGTTAATATACACCTTTATATCATCGCTGTTTAAGGAAACAATCATGTCTAATAAACACTGAATAATCAAAAATTTGATCGAATAAGCTCTGTTACAATTCTTTCAACTCAAATAAAAGCTTCTCGACATACCTAATTCACTACCAAATATTTCAATGTTGTGGTTGAATAAATTCTCTAGATTTGTGTGAATAAAGCCTGAACAGAAGTTATTATTAAAAATAGTACAAGTATTATTAAGCATGCAGTTGAACAAAATCATCAAGAAGTCGTTTATTCAATAGGCAATTGTTTGTTGGGTAGCACATTTTGAAATTTCATAGGCACACTTGCGCCGCGTAGAGACATAATTCTGAACTAAATTTCTCACTATTCGAAAGGTCTTTAATTAGCTGAGCAACTTTGCCGAAGACAGCAACTTTCTATCTGGTCAGTATGATGAAATATATCACATACACGGTAACCGCAAAATACCCAATAATGACTACAAAGTAAGCATTTTCGAGGGAAACTGGGACTACCCATTAATTGAGTAAAATTTTACCCATTTATGAGTAATTACAACTACAAAAACAAGTAGTTAGTATTCATTTTTGAATAACAAATACTCATATATGGGTATTATTTTTACTCATTTAATGGGTAGTCCCAGTCTCCCTCGAAAATGCTTACTTTGAAGTCATTATTGGGTATTTTGCGGTTACCGTGTACTGAAAATTGGTTTAAACACTACTGCCACGTGCCACTTCACCATCTGGTCTGACCAACTTTGCCGAAGACTACTACCGTATGCGTGATAATGTTTTGCACCATTAAGCAATGTCTAAATTAAAAAAATTCTCAAAAATTTCGTTTTCGAGTTTTTTTTTATTCAAAGGGGGTACACTGATAAAATTTCAAAGATTATTTTTAAGTGTCCCACACATGATTTTTTGCAATGTGATCAACACATGATATCTATGTGTCGGACACATACTTAATATGTGTACACATAAAAGCCATATGTAACCACACATACAAGTAATTTGGCTCATAAATTTCATGTGTGCTTCTGGGTGGATTCTGTTTATGTGTGGTCACATGAAATTCATGTGGAATTTCACATGTAAATTCGTCAATAAAAATGTGTGGAATTTTATTAGTGTATGTTTCTCAGAGTCTTAAACTATTAGCGAATTCGTTTATTATTCAGTTCCAACCTGGATCGGGTATCAAGATTGGGTCTGCTTGTTTTCTAGCAAACGTCAGTTTGATCGTTTGTTTTTAAAACCTGGCACGGGTCGAGGTTCGCACTGACAAAAAGTTCGGGTTCGCACGGGTTGGAACTGGTTTCAACCCCGATAATAAACGAATTCGCTATATGTTAATCATCGATCGAGGCTCCACTAGCTGCAATTACGGCCTCCACACGCTTCCAGAATGCACGGCAGGTTCTAATAATGTAGTCTGGATCCATTTCTCTCCAGGTACGGGTCAATGTTTGTCTGAGGCTTGCTGTACTCGGGTGGCGTTTAGAACAGGCCTTGGCCTTCATGACGCGCCATATTGAGTAATCCAGCGGATTTAGATCGGGGCTGGATGGCGGCGACATATCCTTCGCCCAGAACGGAAGATGTTCCTGCAACCACTTCTGAGTGCGGTTCGAGGTGTGGCACGGAGCCCCATCTTGTTGAAATACAACATTTCCCGCATAAACAATAACCATAAGAAGTGCCTAACCACCAATTCGGGATATAATCCCAACTTTATGTGGTACGGTCGTACCATCTATGATATCGTTAGTGTATGGTACACGTTTATTAGGGTTGGCTTCGGATTGTACTGTTCTTTGATCCACGGAAGAACCAACAATCAATACGAAACTAATGATTTTAAATTGGCTCACTACTTGACTAGCCTATTGGTCCCAAGCAAACGATTAACGTACCCCATTCTAGTCGAAATTCTAGTCCTACACAATATTCGTTTTGATTCGCTATGGCAGATAAAATGAGGGGTTTGTGGATTTTCTATGCTTCGAGGGGTTAATCGATTAGCTTGGGACCGAAGAGAGTACCAGAGCTGACCCAAAAAGTTGAGCACGTTTCTTCGGGACCTTCTAGTCTTAGAGTTACCTCTATGGAAGAACATACTTACTTAAAATCCCGATGTAGACCTCCGTGTTGACCTTGTCGCCTTCTGGAATGAACACCGGGTCCATTTTTTTGCCATCGGAAGCCACCAATCCAAACACCATAACGCAAGCAGGATGTTTGGTCAGATAAACGTTCTTGTGCTCGTCGGCCACGTCCTTTACCGGAAGAGAACTAATATACCGGTCGGTTTTGGAATTCGATACGGGATCGACGGTAAAAATGCTCTCGTACAGGATTTACGGATTGTTTCGCATTAAGGAAGTTCAAGATTTTCTTGCATCGTTCGACTCGTAGCTCACGGATGCGGTTGGTAATCATGTAAGTTTTTTTTCCGTGCCCTCGACTTCGCCCCGCAATCTTCCTTTCCTCCTCCGTTCCGCAAAGTCACTGATCCCAAGTTCCTTTGCCATTTTCCTGATTGAACGCACTGGATTCACCAGAATCTTCCTTTTGATAGCAGCGATAACCCTCGGAAGCTGACCTCGGACGACCTGTGGCCACCTTCGCGGATAGTTGTCCTTTCTTTTCTCGGTCTAAAACCCTTTTGAAGGTCTACCGGGACACTCCCACGGCGATTTAAATGTCTTTTTGCGACATTTGCGCGTGGGACAAATCACGAATACGCTGCCACTTTGTCATGGTGCAACTGTCAAACTAAGTAAATCATTTTCTTTTATACACAGCCTACTACGGTATGAGCTGTATAGGTTACGTGCATGCAAAGAAAACCAAGGCGTATGCACAGGTGAAATGGGAACCTTATTTGTACGATGGTGCAAACATTATCACGCATACGGTACTTTCTTAATGGCCGGAATATCCAGATAAGCACATTATTCTCACTGATATGAAGAATATTCAGTGACGATGGTTGGTGATGATGATCGGAGATTATCGATAATGGTTCTGATCATGATGTGTAACAGAAAAGATAATCGCAATATTGTTAAAAGAATTGAACGAAGACCCAAGAAACCAAAAGTTCTGATAAAAGGCTATTTATGGCTTAAGCACCTTTGTTGAAGGTGGTCTATAGAATTCTAAGCAGCCTCATTTTTAAGTCGTTATAAGAACTTGAAAGTTCCGGCACCATAATTGAAGAGCATTCTAAGCAGCCTCTGGCGGAACTTGAACGGAACTTTTAGAAAATAAATTAAAAATTTAGCACGCACTTTTATGAAAGTTATTTCTTAAGGCAGGTATTAAAATGTGTTTTGATTTATCAGCATGAGTAGTAAAATTGGAGCTGTTTGAAGAATTAAACCCAGTCCTTCTGCGTGAGAGTCTCAGCACAAACCACTACGTCATCTGAAATATATTAAAGTGAGCTGTTGTCCCGCCTATTGTTGGAGTTTTCTGAGCCAGCTGACTGACTTGAATACGAAACACAACACCTTGATGAATTTAAATCGGTGTTTGCCCGCATGGTTGTGGCGCAGTGGTTAGCAATCGTAGATCACATGCCGAATACACGGGTTCAAATCCAGGAAATTACTTTTTAATTTTTTCTTTTTTTTTTTTGATAGAATGTTGCATAAATATAAGAATTATGATTTATTTGGGCCACTGATTATTTCATATTTACGTACATTAAATTTGGTTACAAAAAAAAAAAGATTTGTGCGGATTGCTTCATATGGCTTGAAAGTTCTGTCGGAACTTTATTAGAACTTTATGAACTTGAAAGTTCTGTCGGAACTTTATTAGAACTTTATGGAACTTGAAAGTTCTGTCGGAACTTTATTTGAACTTTATGGAACTTGAAAGTTCTGTCGGAACTTTATTTGAACTTTATGGAACTTGAAAGTTCTGTCGGAACTTTATTTGAACTTTATGGAACTTGAAAGTTCTGTCAGAACTTTATTCGAACTTTATGGAACTTGAATGTTCTGTCGGAACTTTATTTGAACTTTATGGAACTTGGAAGTGTTGAATGCGAAACTTTTGGTTACTTGGGGAGCTCATCGGACGGAGACCGATAGCCATCGGAGGAGATTTAAATGTTTGAGCAGTGAATCGGGGGAGTAGATGTACCAACGCAAGATGATATGGCCAACTGGATGCTCTGATTTAGAGCAGCCAGGGCCGCACTTAAATTGGAGTTAGATATTCACACTGCTTTAAGGAGCTATGCCGTGACACTTTTACCAACCTCTGAGGTAACACATACCGAATTGTGATGGCGTACACCCTCTGAAATGTGCCCAAACATGCTGAAAGTCATCATTGAGGGACTTTTCCCGGAGCACGACCGCACGACATGGCCACCTACACCATACGGTCATTGACTTATTTTGCAGGATTCTGAGGAGTTACTTTCAGAACAGTGTACTGGTGTACGAGACAGACATGGGACAGAGATCGATTAGGATAACGACGGGAGTTCCACAAGGTTCCATCCTTGATCCAACGCTCTCACGCAGAAAAATTACACGTAGTTGAAAAAACTCAGTTGTTGATGCATTTTGTAAATGTTATCCAGCACAATCAGCAAAGTGACCGCAATTCTGTGACAGTAATCAAAAATAAAAATGAGTGCAGGAAAGGATTCAAATATTAAAGTGCAAACCCCGCCCAACACTTACTGGACAGCACGAATCTACACCACAAAGTTCCGCTACTCACCGCCAGATGCCGCTGACAGTAGGATTTAATGCCATTGGGTGGTGGCGTAAAGGAGGCCATGATGGGCGAAATTGCGCTGAAAGAAAAATGCCGAACCCAAAACCAAATAAAAGCTAAAGCTAAAGAAGGGGATAAGTCTGCACGAGACTTGAGCAGTAGTGAAGAAGGAGCCAACGAAAATATCCAGGAAAAACCCTTTAAGACAAAACCCGATTGTTCTCCTCACTAACCGCTATAATGGTACCTTATTGTGCCCACAGGACCCCGTAGTGTACCGGTAGAAATTTATCTACGGCGTGGGCAGACCCCGTAGTGTCCATCGTTTTCAACCTACGGTGCGGTTAACCCCGAACGTAATCAGCCTCGAAACCTGTAGTAATCGTTTGAACAGCATACGGCGTGGGCAGACCCTGTGGTTTCCGTCGTTTTCGACCTACGGTGCGGTCCAAACGTCCATATCACCAACCGTTGGTTCCACTACACAGATAAAAATTCTGAATTTTAATTGTGATGTAAACATTCATTCACGTATGTCGTGACGCTTGGTTGATTTTCCGGCCATCTTCATCGCGGAGCAAAAACAGCACACGTCCGCGTGCCAAAACAATAGTTAACGGAATGCCGTTCGGATCTTTTCGTTTGTAACTTAACCCTACGCGACGACCAAACGCTCTCCCAAACACTCAGCGTATTCTCGGTGCCTCTCTCAATTTTGCACCCGATCGAATGATTCTCTCATATTTTGCTCCCGAAGCTCAGATTCTTCGGCAACAAGTGACCGAACTCTAGCAAGCGCGGTAACGAGATTCTTTTTTTTCCTTTATTATCACACGCACACACTCTCAGCACTCTCAACACTCACTAGGTAATTGTAAAATCCGACACGAAGAGACGTTCGGAATACCCCAGCTGGAGGATTATTTCACTCTCGCTCTCACTTTTTTTAACACTGAAAGATTTTTGTTTTCATTTTACCTTTATCCACTACAACGTAGACTTGTATTTCATTTCACGCAACCGAGCAACTTGCAAACAATGTTGTTTACAAAGATGGGCTTTTGTATCCAATATTTGCTACATTGCATGAAATGTGTCAGAACTTTACATGATATAATGTAAACGTAACTATAAAACCAAAGACTTAAGTAAAGTAAAGGAGAAAATCTATACAACTCCCTAATTAGGAAAAAAATCCCAAAGGCTTGGTAGCTATCATAATGAAGTAATTAAACTGGGTTGTCCGCTAGCTTAAATAAAACAACAAAAAATGGTTAATTTTTAGAGATGTTTACGAGCATATTTGTGCTATAAAAAATCATTGTTCTATTGAAATTGATATCATTATTTATATGCAGAAAATACTATTATTCTACATGTTGCAACTAAAAGTAACAATATCACCAGTATTCGACCTTCCCTGGGAGGTATCCTGGACTGTAACATTCAAATTGGTTCCAATTGTTTCTGGAAATATCTGCGGAATAAAGTCTGGAACGTGCAAAAATTGGTCAACTTCAAATTGGTGTATTTCTGTTAGAAATGCATAAAAAAACCCTTAAATGCTGCAGTTGGAAGTTGAGTGTATATACAATGCTTGCTATGATAAGTTTTCACCGTTTGCTCTACAGTTTTCAAAATGACGTCCAAGCAATAGGAGCATCGTGTCAAAATTATGCTCGCGCATCAAGAGAAACCGACGTTACGTCTCCTATACTACTGTGCATCGGGCCAAGAAACGAGCCGGGTTATCGACGTTTAAGAAGGTGAAGGTGGCGAACCGAGATTACCAACAAAACACGTCGGCAAAGCAGCGATCCCGAAAGCTGTATACGGATCTGCTCACAAAGTTCGACTGTGTCGTCATGGTCGTAGAAATTTATGTGAAGGTGGATTTCAAGCAGCTTCCGAGACAGGAGTTTTATACCAATGAGATGTATACAGGTGAAGAAATGATCGTAAAATGGTATTCGTGTAGTGCAAAATATGTTATAGTGTTTTTGAAGTATACCTTCGGCGACGTAAAACTCCACATTTTTCATGCCAATTTTTTAGGAGTTTTTCGTCATCACCGATTGTTTACCTCTGTTTTGCTACTAATACCAACAAATACTCTCTTGTGCCACACCTTTATATACCTCATTTGTTTTATACCGCATCAGGAAAAGGGAAGGAGGCTGAAATTTTCAAAACCATCAAACTATCGAAGTTCCCGAAAAATATCTCGTCTGGCAGGCCATATGCACGTGTGGTCTAAAAAGCGACATTTTCATTACTACGGGAGCCGTCAATCAAGATTTAAGAGATCTACGTTCAGGAGTGCCTGGAAAAGCGGCTGTTACCATTCCTAAAGCAACAAAATAGACCTGTGCTGTTCTGGCCGGACTTGGCGAGCTGCTACTATGGGAAAAAGGCAATCGAGTGGTACGATGCGAACAACGTGGTTGTGGTACCCAAAGACCACAACCCTTCCTCAACCCAGAACTCCGCCCTATCGAACGGTATTGGGCTTTGGTCAAACGGAATCTCAACAAAAACTAATAATCTATGGAAAACGAGCAGCAGTTTAAATCTAACTGGCGTTCGGCGGCGAATAAGGTCGATGAAACCACTGTGCAAAATTTAATGGAAAGGGTTAAGCGGAAGGCACGGCAGTTCGGATTTGGGAAACCAAAAGAATAAACGAACATTTTTTCCTTTAAATATATGAATTGAACTACCAAAAGAAAAATAAGATGATTTTTGTGATATGAATTTTGACTGAAAGAAACGATTTTTTTGTCGACCAATTTTTGCGCGTTCCAGTCTTTGATTTAACCAAGTGGAAATGTTTAAAGTAGAGAAATTTCGTAGAATACACATAGCCTCGCTAATACTTCGTCTGAGACCCGTAACCATGCGTAAAGTGATGCGTTCCAAATTAAAGACTTCGATTTCTCTCGTATAGGATTAGGAAATTTTGTGATAAACAATTAATTATTCATTTCGGTTCATTTAATTAAAAACGTATATTTTCAGCATTCATTACATTTCGGTAATTTTGATTATGTTTAAAATAACATAATGCGGCGATCGTTCTTGAATTACAAAAAAAATGGAACTAACTAAAATAAAACTATATCCTATAAGACACTTAAACTAATAGTACTTCTGATCTTTCTCCTAATTTCCTGTCATCAGATGAGATCTTATTAATAAATTTGTGAAATGATAATCTACACTTGGACCGCTCATTGAAGTAGTTAACTAAGTCATGACTAAATCTTGTATTTTTTTTTTGTATGAATTTGCTTTCATGGATATAACTGACGGATTGACGATTTGTGTGCATGGTTATAAAAAATGAATATTCGGTTGGTCTGCTCCAAGCCACGACAAATAGGAGCTCAAGCACAGCTGTTTATTTTAAATACAGTATGTAAATATGGCAGTTTGGACTGATGAACCATTGTAGACTTTCATTCAAGCGACTATAGCAATTTGGCTGATTTGTTTCTTTCTT
Source organism: Ochlerotatus camptorhynchus (assembly GCF_037179485.1). Lineage (NCBI taxonomy): Eukaryota > Metazoa > Arthropoda > Insecta > Diptera > Culicidae > Ochlerotatus > Ochlerotatus camptorhynchus. Next base: position 87,782 of record NW_027041144.1, read on the forward strand.
TGTATGTCTCGGTAATAGACGGGTTTCAAGTAAGTGACATTGTTTTTTGTAATTTATAAATTACGAGTATAGACAATCTTTCATCGGTACACTGTTGATGATTGATACGCGCTTAGAGTACATTAAGTTTACAGAAGCTCAACAGAAATTTTATATTCTAAGTAAGATGATTAAGGGACTAAGCTAATATTTCCTTTTGGTTCAAACGTAGGTTGTCATTTCGAAATACAGTTTGCAGAAAGGCAGAAGCAGAATATGCACCACATTTTTTCGATTAGTAACGACACCAAAAATTAAAACTCAATACATTTCCTGCTCATCAAAATTCTTGGAAATATTCGACGGATGTGTTGATTCTAGGAAATGTTGACATAAATAAATAAATTCAATATGTTTAATAATAATCTCGCAGAATTGTTTTCAAAACATGGTCGAACGGATATTTTTGTTTGTTTGAGCTCTGTTAGTTGGTTTTACTTTCATGTTTTGAAGGTTTGCTATATGGTTCAAAATCCGTCTAAGCAATAGCACACAGGTTTTTAGCATCATTGTTAATGGGTGTCATACCAACTGATGGTATTATTTTATCTGCATTTTAAGTAAGTAAACAATATATGCAATAATAATGTCCACATGATGCATTATCCGCTGGAATTGTGATTTAAATAGCATTAAAAATGTAAAGTTGTTCCGCGCAAGTTGAGAGCATTATTCTGTCATTCATCATCCGAAAAGTACATATAAAACAGTGAGTTCGCAATTTGTCTTAATCCTAGCTGCTAAATATACACAATTTTGTAAAGTTTTTTTTTTTCGCTTGACATTATTATCAGTTGCAAATCTCTCATCTGTTATCTGTCACTTATCGCTTCCAGTATAAGTCCTAGAGTGACTACCTTGGTAACGAATACTCCGTTCCATTTTTTCAACCCTCATGCGTTCCTCTCTAGTGGACAGACAGTCCTGAATCTCCAACATTGTCTGATTACACGGCGGAATTTTTGCCTATGATTTCACCGCTTCGAATCTGCACACCTCTGCCGTCGAATTCCACCGATGAATTCGTCTTTACCCCAACATCTGGTAACGAGTTCAATGGTTGTTTTTCATCCTCTCTGTTGTGGTGCGCGTGAATGATCATCGGTCCACGTGGAAACGGGGGTTATTTTTTAGATGAGAGAAAAATAAATCGACGTGTTAATATTCATTGAGCATAAAATTGATATTATAATGACACGATGAACGATGAAGTAAACAGGATTATTGGATGCAATTAGAAAAAAAAAGTTATGAAGCAGTAAACAGCATGCAATGGAAACAGGTATAATGTGTTTTTTAGTGTTTGTGTTTTTTGTATGTTATTTAAACTTGAAGCTTTGAATTTTTAACGATCCATTAGATAGGGTAAATTATGGCTTCGGCACCCATTGACTGTTTTCGGCAACCGAAATTGAAACGTTAATTTCACTGTATTTTCCCATCAAAACTCTTCGTTGAATGTATTAAGCCGATTCCTCACATTTTAAGCTTCAATCTGATTACATTTTTACGACTGTGCAATCCTTTTATGCCATATTTTTCTTTAAATTAAATATACACACTACAAAATACGGCTGATTTCGAGTTGCCGATAGTAGAACAACCGGTTAACACGCAGTTCAAATGGAAAGGGTGCCGAAGAAAAAGAGACTGCCAACAATAGTCACACTCACCTGAGAAGTTTGGAGCGTTGTAAAAACATGTTCAACCCGTTTTGATCAATTCTGTCGATTAGAATTGGTAGAACAGCAAGCAGCAGATAAATGTCAACAAACAAACCTGTCATGTATGTGTGTGACGCTGAAAAATCGCTAATAGAAGTTCGGACGCTGCTTAGATTGACGAGAATACGTAAATTCCCCTAATTGTTTTTATTTGCAAAAAATATAGTTCTTGGTCGAAACACTAAACTAAAAGTACAAAAGCTAGTTGAAAAAGAGATTTAGATCAGTGCTGCCAAACGTGCGACCCGTGCGCCGGACGTGGTCTCTGGTTCTCAGCGGTGATATCATTCTTGTCTAATTTTATTCATCATTATGAATTTTAGCCCAGAATGAATGAGTTTCTGTTTGAGCGTGTAATAGAGTACAACCAACCGGTGGAATCTAACGATTTTAAATTGGCTAACTACTTGACCAAGCAAATCGATCAACGTACCCCATTCTAGTTGAAATTCTAGTACTATACTATGTTTGTTTTGATTTGCTATGAAAGTTTGACAGATAAAATAAGGGGTTCGTGGATTTTCCTATGTTTCGAGGGGTGCATCGATTATCTTGGTACCGAAGATAGTACCAGAGCTGAGTCAAAAAGTTGAGCACGTTTCTTCGGGACCTTCTGGTCTTTAAGTTACCTTTATGGTACAAACTCGGTGTAATGCTCCTGTCATCCGAAGCCTCTTATACCATAAGTTATTGAACGAACATAGATATAACCGTTTTTAAAAAGCACGTTTAAAAATGTTGGGCAGGCTTGATTTAGATGCTGAAAGGTTATTTAAAACAGCCCATTTAATGTACCAATAAAAATATAAAATGTACCATAAAAAACAAAAATGCACCCCAAATAATTTGTTCCATGTCACAATAAGAAATAGCACCTATACCCCTAGAAAATAGAAAATGTACCCACAAAAAATAGAAATCGGATTGGTTTAACGAAATAAACGATTAAAAAAAAATTACGATCGCACCTTAAAAAAAAAAAAAAGTGATCCACATACATCCAAAAGTAATCCACACAAATGCTCCTTTATTGCTTAACTACTCAGATTTACTAACTTGCCCGTGTTTCTTTTAGTGAGAGCCTCTCGTTGCTTCGAGCAATAGTCTAGGGTAAGCTTCTATAATTTTAAAGAAAAATCGTCTAAAAGAAGCTTGAGGATTCTAAAATAAGCTTATTGTAGAACCTTCTTAAGAAGCTTGTTTCACTCTAGACGTTTGTCCGTCGCTCCACTCCTCTGACTAAAGAAAACATAGGCAGGACAGTAAATCTGAGTAGCTCCGTTGTAAAGGAGAATTTTACTAAGGATTATGGGTACATATTCCATTGTTTATGTAAACAAATTTACGGGTTCCTTTATTTATGGTACCATTGTTATTATTGAGGGATCTTTTTTTTTATTTTACCGGTACAATTTAAAAATGATTATGTACATTTTTTGTTTCAGCAAAGAAGAATGCTAAGATAAAACAGTAGAAAGAAGAAACTTTCTATTTTTAGGACATCTTTCACGGTCAATTTCATCCAATGAATGCAAAGTGTTTTTGTGTTTAAAGGGTGTCCCACATCGAATTGCATCACGGAAAAAACGCTGTAGAAAATTACCTAGTTGACCGATCCTTTTCAAACTTTCAGATAATAAAATATAGCCCATTAGTAAGCTTTTGACATATTTATTTCATTCAACTTGAATACCAAAACCGTACGCTCGCACCTTACGCTTAACTCCACTCATTGGATTCTGTACAACATCTGGATGCAGCTTCTTCTGTACGGAAACACACTTTTTCTTCATGTCTTCCTCAGATTTGACCTCCTTGCGATGCTTCCGTAGTGCTTGCTTCATAATAGCCCAGTATTTTTCGATGGACCGTAGTTCCGGTGCGTTTGGGAGGGGGGAGGCGTTTATGTCCTTGGGTACGAAAGTGACCCCGTTGGCTTCGTACCACTCCATGACAACATTTGAATAGTGGTACAAAGCTAGGTCCGGCCAGAAGATCGTAGGACCCTCGTGTTGCTTCAACAGAGGAAGCTTCTGTAGACACTCCTTGAGGTAGATCTCCCCGTTTATAGTCCCGGTAGTTATGTACGGCGCACTCCGTTTGCCACATGAGCAGATCGCTTGTCAAATCATGTATTTCTTGGCAAACTTTGAAAGTTTCTGCTTCCTTACTACCTCCGGAACATCAAACTTTGTAGTGGGCGGTGAAGAACAGTAGCTGAAGGATGTCCGCCTTGCGTAAGTCTCATCATCCATATGAGGCTTCCATAATGAGGCTTCGTCAGCATCTGGGTGTCGTTTCCGGGCCCGTGACTATCCCACCGTGTTTTGCCCTTCGTCACGATTTGGAGCGTACGTATGCATACCCTCCCGGTCCTTGGCTCTCTGAGCGAAAGACTTGGACAGATACAACTTTTTGGCCACATTTCTGACCGAAGTAGTGGGAGTCCGCTTAAACGATTTCACGACACGCTTGTTATCCTGATCACTAATAGAACATCCATTCTGACCGCATTGCTCCTTCCGTTCGATGCTCAGAGCACAGACAAACAGACGTAAATCTTCATTGTGTATCTTCGTTCACGTATTTAACGGTTGATTTGAATATTATCAGTTCCACGACCTACTCGCCGCAGCATCGGATCACTTTGACGTTTCTACAAATTCTATGGAACTTTTATACAATATTGTTTGCGAGTTAGCGAGCAAGCTTCTTTTCCGCGAGAAACCCGAGAGATGTCGTTACTGAGGTCCTATGTTTTGAGATACTATGTTTTCAAGAAAAACTTTTTTTAAGAGTTACGTCTGTTTTTCTGTGCTCAGAGTTTTGTAGTAACGTTTAATCACACGACTCACCGTTGACTGCACGATTACAAGTTGTATTCCGATGTCCCGATGAGAGAGTTGAGGGTTTTGCAGGTGCTTGCGCAAAATCAATTCGCGACGTTGCTTTTCGGGTGAGGTCATTTTTCCAACTTTCGAAAAACTGAGAGCGATAAAAATACAGTGTGAACAATACACTCTAAACTACTTCTATCCACATTTTCAAGAGAAAATACCCAATGGGTAACTTTCTTCAGCGTTTCTTACGTGATGCAATTTGATGTGGGACACCCTTTACACTGCCCCCTCGGTAGAATTTTCATTTTGCGCTTTTTTTATCGAAACAATCACACAAAAAATCGAGGATGTCCCTTTTTTTAATGACTCTATTAATAACAAATTGATTATTTTGTATTTACTGTGCTGTCATTTTTCCACCAATGAGAGTGCAGAACATGTTTACAACGATGGATGATGATCCTATGGAGAAGCTAATGCTTACTTGGCATGATATAACCGATAAAAATTAATTGATTTTTCGGTTCGTTAATCTATTAATCGATTATTCGAATAAAATTCAGACGAGACTAGATGAATATGAAATGTCATTTTGACATCCACTGACAATGTCAAATACAAGTGCCGTTCGTAAATAATGAGAAAATTTGAAAGAACCGGGGCTGATGACGTCCCCAAGGTAACTGAAAAAAACAAGAGAGCTGACGGGTTGGTAAAAGTATTCTTCTTATTTTTATTGTCTTCTTCTTCTTCTTCTTCTTCTTCTTCTTCTTCTTCTTTGCATTTTAAGATAATTGCTTATTGCATATTAATTTATTGTATGTTCTCAACTTAGTGTTCTAGATGCACTTTGTAAGGCCCCAAATATTTGTAAGGCGTTCTCAAATTACGTGTGCTATTTGAAACAATGTCATTTTCATTAGAGTCGATGTTATAATAAGAGTCCCGCAAAGAGAAAATGTTGCGTAAAAGCACACTGTTTGTGATTTAATTTTCGTCATAGTAAACAGCAACCAGATTTTTTGATTTTTCGGATGACTTTCATTAAGAATTGAAAAATTTCATGTCGATAACGGAGCTTGTGGGAGACAAACACAATTATGGCATTACTTATAAATATCACAATGTACTAAATAAAGCGAAGAAATGTTTTTCATCTAAAATTACTAAAATATTGTCAATAATGAATGCAATACTTGTAGTTCACTGGCTGTGGGAACAATAATGTTTATTTACTTTGCTTGTTTGGTACTTCTGGCTTCACTCTTGGCGGGACGCTTATTTTAACATTGACTCTGATTTTCGTAAGCATTACATTCTCCATTCAAAAGTAACAAAAACTCAAAAATCAATCTTCATTTTCTTTTTGGTTGTACCGTTCAGTTTCTTCTGCGTGCCTGTTTTGTCTTTGGCTACCATTTTTGCATTAGTATTTGTGTGGCAAGTACAATCATACTCTAAGCCCAAGGAATCCCAGAAATTTTCCAACCCGAAAGATTCCTAGACCGGACCGGTAATCAAACACAGTTACGTCCAGCATGGTCTCTGTAGCTGCGCCTTTACCGACTGAGCTAAGGAAGGCCCTTGTACTCAATGTTCCAGACAATTATCGGAACCGCATAAACACATATTGTTGTCCAATACTGTAAGCCTCTATAATTATTCCGTCTTGGAGGCGAACCAGCCTAAGGCTGAAAGCCTCCTAAATAAAGCTAAATTAATTAATTATAATTATTCCGTAAAGAGTTCAAGCATTATTTTTGTTAACTTCATGCGCGTATAGAGTGCAATGGGGCAAGTGAAGACACAAAAATTACCTAACAGCTTGAAGCTTAGGTGAAGTACTGCAAAGTTATCAAGGCTTGGTTTGTCACCTTCGACCCATATGAGAGCAACAATAAAAGTTGAAAAAGAGCTTATTCAAGCGAATTAAGCTGCATATTTGCTTGTTTGAGCCTTATGTGGTCATGATTTTTCATATATTTTATATGTAGGGTAGAGCACTACTTCGTCGTAATCGCCCATTTCCGTTCTATCGATCAGAAAAGATCAATAATATTAATGATTTCACCATGCACAAATCAATAAAAGGTTTGTTCAGATGCGTTAGTTCATTAGCTACAGCATCAATCCTATTAGAGCGCATTGTATGAATATTTACGCTCATTGTTCTCAAAACAAAAGAAGCGCTCCTAGCGAATCTCCTTTTTCTACGTTTATCCGTAGGACGAAGAAAATCTAATGGCGTTTCAATGCGTTTGGACGGAATTAAAACTCGTAGGACGAATTTAGAATCAAGAAGCAGTATAGGATTTTAAACAATATCTCAACAATTTGTGACTCTTTATCAAATCCAACTGTACGTATGGAAAGGTGAATAAATTTAAAAGTCATCTTTAAGAGAAATTTTCTATTTTTTGTTCAAACCCGTTCAAAAATTAGAGGTAAAGCGGGGGTTGTTCTTAGTAGGACGGAAATTAGATCAAAAACCTTATTTTCAGTATCATCGATAACGATTGAAACAGTAAAACACATGTTTTTGCTTAAGACTGTAAGTCGCTATAATGCCCCGTAACGTGGGTAGATCATGGTACGCTACGGGATGTAAGATCTACCATCGATTCCTAGTCATGACTACTTCAAACTAAGGGAACAGGATTTTTCAGTAATCAAAGGAACACATATTAGTTGTTACTTTTTGTCTTGTTTATAGTGACAAGACTCGGCTTTGTCGAGGATGATCTTGAAACAAGAAAAACCTTAGTTAGCTAGTCTTCATCTGTAACCCGTTTGGTCACAAATTCATAGGTTTTTGTCATTTATTATTCAGAACCTTCCCGTTTCTTGTGCAAGAACGTATATCACTGAAGTGATAGAGTTTTGTACTGTTTGCCAAGTGAGTCACCCTAACGATTGTTCGTAGGTACTATTTATTTAAGTGTTTTTGAGGCATAACGTCGAGAGCTAGTGAGATTAGGGGCATAAGTTAATAGCTGAAATAAGCATAAAAATGGCCGCAATTTTCGAATGTCATTAGCTACAGTATTGACAAACTGATTGGGAAGAGGAAAAACAGGGTTTCATGCTAAAAAAAACTACGATTTAGGTTTGTGGACTCAAACCAAATGAACAGTCGATGTGTGGGGCATAATGAGCTTAAGTTCTCACACGTGGCAGATGCATCGCCCGGAAACCCGGAAGTGAGAGTCCGGCAAAGCCAGCGGATCTTAAAACACATGTGAAAATGGTGGGTATTTTCAAGGAAAACGCGAAGCTGTCATCGAGGGAACTTATGGGACCATGAACCCAAAAAAATACTAGGAGGAGTGCGTACGGAAGAGACTACTGCCTTTTCTGGAGCAGCATGAGGTGGATTGCCAATTTTGGCCGGACTTGGCAAGCTGACACTACTCAAATTCCACCAAACAGTGGTACAGCGAAAATGGCGTCACAGTGGTTCCCAAGGAGATGCATCCGGCCAATACTCCGGAGCTAACGCCAATTGAGGAATACTGGTCAATTGTAATTGTAATTGTCTATTACTGAAGAAATAGGGTGGAGCTGCAATTGACCTGATGGATTTCAAGCGGAAATGGAATTTGGCAGCCAAACAAGTGGGAACAGGGCTCGTGCAAAAAATAATAGGCCGTGTACGAAGAAAAGCTCGAGCAATGGCATATGATAAGAAGGAAGACTGAAACAATGGTCTTACAATAAGCATAATACCTACTAATGTGTAGCTGTTACATTGAACTATGAAAAATAAATCGTATTTTTAAACCTCAACAAGATTTTAGTGTCCGGATTTTTTCATGTTCAACCTTTATAAGGGGCGCGGTGCTGCATTGCACAGTGGTCCAGAATGAAGATTTAGCTGGAAGGATAAGTTTTGAGCCTGAAATTGAAATTTTAGACAAAAAGTGTATTCTACAAAGTTGTTGCTTATAGCTACGCCCTTATTTTTATGACAATGAATTCTAGAATGAATTTCAATTTCTCATGAAAGTAATCTTCTAGAGACTTTTAAAGCTCTTCAAGACGCATGTTTATAGTAAAAGTTTTTGCTTGTATCTCTTCTAATAAAAAAGATATTCCAAATTATAGTAAAAATATGAATAAATTCAAATTGATTTTATACGAGTTTAAATAAAATGACATACCTCTAATTTTTTTTTCATATTATTGAGAATAACATACGCCCTTGCAAATGCCGTAATTTTTTTGTTTGCCCATCAGAGATATTAACATTTGAAAGGGCATTTTTTTAGTAGAAAAACTTCAATAACTCTTGATTGGCGAAAGATATCGACAAGCTCTGTATAGCAAAAATTTACACCTTCTAAAGATCTAAAAGTTATTTGATGCCAACTTTGCTGAGAAATTTGAAATAAGAAAACTAGAGCAAACTGTTTTTTTTAGAGGCACCCTAACTCAATTCGAGAAAATAACTTTAAATCGGTCAATTTAAGAGACACAAAAAACAAAACAAAGTTGCTTGAAATTAAGTCAGCTATAACTTTGCCGAAGAATGTATACCCTAATTTTTTCAAACAAAAAAGTTAGATTTTTGATTTCAATGACAATAAGAACTACCATAGAATAATTCATTGTCATAAAAATGAGAGAGTTTCAGTCTATAAAGGGTGATACGGTCAAAATTTGGTCAAGGGAAAACGCGTGTAAATCGGTGAAATCGTTTATTTAAAAAATCAAATTAAATTTCTTTTTCAAGTTCAATTAGTATAAAATTCAGGAAAAATATTCAGTTAGGCTTCCGCTTTTCCAAATCCGAATTGCCGGGCCTTACGCTTGAACCCTGCCATCAGATTTTGTACAACCACCTTGTCCACCTTCTTCGCCGCAGAAAGCCAGTTTGCCTTGAACTGCTGCTCGCCCTTAGCAGTTTTTTTGGTCTTCTTTAGGTTCCGCTTGACAATAGCCCAGTATTTCTCAATTGGGCGGAGCTCTGGCGTGTTGGGAGGGTTCTTGTCCTTGGGAACCACCTGCACGTTGTTGGCGGCGTACCACTCCATGGCCTTTTTACCGTAATGGCAAGATGCCAAATCCGGCCAAAACAGTACGGAACAACCGTGTTTCTTCAGGAAAGGCAGCAGACGTTTATTCAAACACTCTTTCACGTAAATTTCTTGGTTGACAGTCCCGGAAGCTATGAAAATGCTGCTTTTCAAGCCACAGGTACAGATGGCTTGCCAAACCAGATATTTCTTTGTGAACTTTGACAGTTTCATGTGCTTGAAAACATCTGCTACCTTTCCCCTTCCTTTTGCCGTATAAAACTCCTGTCCCGGAAGCTGCTTGTAGTCGGTTTTGACGTAGGTTTCGTCGTCCATTACCACGTAGTCAAACTTCGTCAGCATCGTCGTGTACAGCCTCCGGGATCGCGCTTTGGCCGTCGTATTTTGTTTATCATCGCGATTTGGAGTCACTACCTTCTTGTAAGTCGATAGTCCGGCTCGTTTTTTGGCTCGATGCACGGTTGTAGACGATACACCCAGCTTATTTGCGGCATCTCGGAGAGAGAGGTTAGGGTTTCGCTTGAAACTACCGGCAACTCTCTTTGTCGTCTCAGCGGCTTCCGGTTTTCGATTTCCCCCCGATCCAGACTTCCTGGCTGTCGACAAACGTTCCCCAAACACTTTAATTACATTTGTAACGGTTGATTTGGCAACTTTTAGCGATTTTGCCAACTTTGCGTGCGAGTAGCTCGGATTTTCGCGATGCGCGAGCAAAATTTTGATACGCTGCTCTTCTTGCTTGGACGGCATTTTGACAACTGAAGAGTGAATTCCAAAATCAAAATAGGAGCAACATTCTACACACACACACCTTCAAAATGAGGGGTGTTCAGGTTTTTTAAATGCAAAATTGAAAGAAATACGTCAAGTTGATATTGACCAAATTTTGACCGTATCACCCTTTAGTTTCAATTTCAGGCTCAACACTTCCAGCTAAATCTGCATTCTGGACCACTGTGCATTGATAGCAAAAAAGCATGATTGACCGCCCACGGTTGCTGCTCTGTTATTACCAGATCAGCTGCAATTACACAGAGAACCAACAGATGATGTTTGGGACTAACATTCATCCTTAATGTGTAAGAACTGGAGATCTAATATTTAGCAATACCAGCGCCGGCCGTGTCCGAATGCAGGTCAACTAGGGGAATGGGGAAGGAATGTGTTGACGTGGTACTCTCACTGTGAAGGAAACCGAGAAATCCTCTGCGCTTCCACGAGAAATCACTGGGATGTTGTGGATGTGGGGAAAGGTTGCACACGCACACGCAGGGATCGTTTTTGGTAGAGCGATTATAATGCACAAACACACACACACACACAAGCGCGCGCACTCATCCAATTTCTATTTTTAGATCAGGACCCACACTGTGGTAAGTGATGCGATCGTTGTTAAAGAAGAGTTTGTTTTCATTAAAATCTAGTGGGTATAGAATAAGGCAAAGTGAAAAATTGCAAGGGGACGGGCCTGGGATTGAACTCCCGACCTTCTGCTCAGTAAGCAGAAACGGTAACCACTGAGCTACCGAGCCTCGTCCTGGACCACTGTGCATTGATACCTGCTATTTACTTTTGCCCAGGCATTACAATTTCTGAATACTGGTATTTAACCGGCGTCACATTTTAAATATCAAAATACCGGTATTATAGAAACCACCCGGTATTGAAACCCCTAATTATAAGGTAAGTACAAGTAAAAACTTCTCAGAAGGCGCTATGCTTGTGTAGTTGTTAACTCAGGGTCAATTTATATTCTTAACTTTACCACTTATTAATGGTTTTAGAAGTAGAGTCTTATTGATTAATTCCTAGTACCATCCGGAATTTATAGTAATCAGTATTTCCTTTTGTCGATAACAAGTGAAGATTTAAGTATCAAACTTTTCAATTTCACAAACAATAGAATCCCATAAAAAAGCATTTAGTTTCATATATATGTCGTCAAAACAAACTCGGAGAAAGAAGTCGCTCCCGGACTCAGCTTCCCATACACTTTTTAGGTACATCTATTTATTTTGGATTCAATTTATTCTATGTACCTGTCCAGAGGATTCGTGATGGTGAAACAATCAATACTTCAAGCTCAATTTCACTCCATTTTTTGCTTCTCATCATCCTTTTGATAAACAAAACCATTTCATTTGGATCAAACCTATTCTTTAGTGGGAAAGGGGGGACACTACCTGTTCATCATACTTCATGCACACCCACATGACATTCACACTCACATGCTGCAGCAGGACAAACTACAAAATACGAGCAAAAATTCACACGCAAGGTAACAGAACCCATTTTTGCCTGCATTTCCATCTATTACTGTTGAGTTTTGGCGATTCTGATCGGAGTCACTGAAACGTTTGAGGAAGGAGGTAATGGCGGCAAAAAAAGGCTCACGTTTTCCCAACCGACCGGTGGTGGTGGACCACAGAGTGGAAAGCGTAAACAGGCTTAATAGGCGGTAGGCAGTTAAAAAGCGCTATGAAGGTGGTTATTCTTACATCGGTGTGGTCGCACCGAGCTTCACGATCGGCGGAGGCAGCGGCGACGGTGACGGTGGACGCTCCTTGATGAGGCTGCCACTGCAATAGGGTAGCGGAAAACGCCAACCGTATAGACTGGATTGTGGTTATAAAGTAGCGGATTTTTTGTTTTTGTGTTTGGTTGGTAGTTTTGTGCGGTTTTTGGTTTACGGATGTATCATATGGTTAGGGTTTTGTTTTACAAGGAACGAGATTGTTAGTGGTTGTGGTGGATATGGGACGAGAAAGAAACATTACGATGATGGTACAATGAAGGGGTATCTGCTGTTAATGCTGACGCTGGTGCAAATGGGTTTGAAAGGGTGAGGTTAGTGGTTATTTACAGGGAATACAGAATAAAAACATCAACTTTTTCTGGTTAGTTGTTCATTTTATAATGGTGAGCAGAGCAAATCGTATGAAGTAAAGTAGGAATTAGTAGCAATTAAGTTTTGTGCTTATGTTATACTTGGTGTGTTGAAAAGTTGAATCCTTTTCCTGTATATCCCATGAGGATAAAAGACCATGACTGATGTTGTTGGTGGAAGTTTTTGTTTTTGTAATGCAGGCTGCAGCTTAACTAAGTTGCTTGAAAGTTCATCGTAATATATATTTTGTTTTCGTATATCATATATCAGTGCTAACATTTGAAAACGGCGCAAAAGCCATTTGTAAACAAATGGTTTGTGGGCCCTTTACTCGCTACCCGAAGAACGCCCACGCAAACCAACAGCATCGTCAGAAAGGGGAAAATTTCCCCTACCCGATGTTGCTGTTGTGTCGCGTGGGTGTACTTCAAGTAGTGAGTAAAGGGCCCACAAACCATTTGTTTACAAATGGCTTTTGTGCCGTTTTCAAATGTTAGCACTGATATATTCAATCCAGGTTAGATAAAACCAGCTCAACAGAATAGTTCGGCATTTAGTTTTGCATTAGATTCCAGAAACCAGAAACATTGTTAAGTAATAAAATGGAGTCCCTTAGAATTTGAACATGTTTGCCGTAAGGGCATTAAATACCAGATTACCGTTACGCAATCAGGAATTTAAGATCAAAGCACACGTGAAAATTGTGAGTGGAGGAATGATAATCATTATAAAATTGATAGAATTTAACAATTGACTTAATTCAGTACGTCTCAATCTGTTTCTTGGTGAATCGTTTAATTTTGTTAAATTGATTGACAATTGACTTGAATTTTTAATTAATCTGGGATAATCATAGTGTATAGATCTAAAGTAATCTGTTTCCTTGTTTTGCTAAAAATCCCATCAAATTTTGAGCCAAATTTAAGGAAACATTAAAATTTTCTCTTTAAAAATCAATCCTCTTTGTAACGGTATCCTTCATGAAGAGCATTAAAAAAAGACGAGGATTGACATTGTTTTCAATATAATGAACTTGATTGGATGAATATGTTTGATTTTTTTAAATAAATCACTACGGAAAATGATATAACATTTCGATTTTTTCAGCTTCTGAAAAATAATGGCAGGGTCATACTTTTGTCAGTTCTGGGTTTTTACTATGCGGGTTTTGATTACGAACAGGTTTGAAGCTGCGTATCCTGACCATCTAGGAAGTTACTTAAGATTCGGGGGGCGACCCCGGCGTAGTGGTTAAGATCCATACCTCTCACGCCAAAGTAACGAGTTCAACTCTCACCCCAGATAGGTCACAAATGACCCAAGAGGGCTAAAGTGACTATAAAAAAATAAAACTTAAGACTTCTAGATGATAAACAGATACCTATTCTGTTATTACGCGGCGCTAAAATGCATCTATAAGCTGTTTTTCAAAATTCCTATGTCTTCAGAAAAGTTTTTTAAGCGGCCAAGACATTCCAGATGGTTGACATATTAGTTTTGAAGTCTCCCACTATGCGAAACTAGTACGCTGGAGAAATTACTGCATCGAAAATATGTTGAATATGAATCCATGAAGAATACTGTAAAATGAAAGAAAGTTCTTTAATTATTTATTTCATGTCCTCCTACACAAAAACAGAAAAAAAATACTGTAGATACTTTTATGATCTTAGATTTGGCTCCTCTTACATATTTTGGACAATGTGACTTAACAGGTTGTTCGCACTTTTTGTACTCATCGTATAATTTTTTTCAGCTTTTTCATGGTCTTAGTAGCCTTATAAATCTCAACAGATGAACGTTCGGTAAAGCATTGGTTTCATTGGCAGGCTCAAAGTGGTCATTTCATACGATAGATGAGGAGGTGAAAGTATAGAGTTGTTTGAAACTTAGCATCTTCAACTATGCAAAATCGGTAGCTTCACGCAGAAGTAATGCAAACAAAATAGTTAAAGTGCATACATCTAGATGGGAGCTTACCATCAATCATACTGTCATTGGTCGAAAGGTATAGTAGCAGCACCTCCCCTACCCGTGTCTCCTCGAGATCGTCGAGTCGACTATGACAATACAATAGCTGCAATTTCCAAACCTACGACTAGATGCCAGATAACGACTTGATTGCGATGCAATCGATAGAACTATTTCAACATATCGTAGGTACATAAGAATATCGGTGATCATCTCTTTTTGCCAGTGGTGGACACCCCTCACCATCCCTCTCCAAGTGGGGAGTTTGGTAAAAAGAGATGATTAACCCGATTCGTACCTTCCTCAAAGTTGTCCTTCATCGCTTTATACTCTCTATATACAATTTTCACACTGCTTTACTCTAACGGAACTATCAACTCTATACTTTCATCTCCTCATCTATCGTATAAAATGACCACTTTAAGCCTGTTATTTGAAACTTAGCATCTTCAACTATGTAAAATCGTTAGCTTCACGCAGATGTTAATATAAACAGTAAATATTTCATTAAAAAAATTCAACAAGACTTCAAAAATAAAATGTCTTCGTAATAACCTTTTACCAGAACAGATTTTTCTGAAATTTTGACCACAATTTGTTCGTAAGTTTCAGCTGGCAAAGTTTTGATAAACTTGATGCAATCGTTTGTGAATAAGGATTGCATATGGCAGTATGTATGGATCATAGGCTGGGTGTCACAAAAAAAAAAATGAAAAATAGTTTTACATGATTGGAAGCCTTACTTAATTGTTTTTATAGTCGAGCAGTTCTGTGCGTTCGTCTACCACTGATTTAAATAAAATTAAGGGCCTCCCTTAGCGCAGTCGGTAAAGGCGCAGCTACAAAGCAATACCATGCTGGAGGAGGCTGTGTTCGATTCCCGGTCCCGGTCTAGGAATTTTTCGGGTTGGAAATTTTTTCGACTTCCCTGGGCATAGAGTATGAAAAAGAAGGCAATAAATCGGCAGTCGATCTTCGCCGACAAATGGTTCGATGGATTCTGTGGTCCTTTCATTTTTCCATGTACCGTACTCTCCATAAGTCGATACCTCTTTTGGTCGATGTTCTATGTAGTGTTGTTTGGATTCTATAACTCGATATATCAAAGGTAGAGCTTAATTCTGTGATTTTGATGTTAAAATCAGAGGAACTTTAGAAACATGACAACTGGTGATCATATTGAGTATCCAGGATCTATTGGCCACATCATAACATGTTTCTGATGTCCTCGGGTAAATTTCATACCTAAATCTATCGTGGGGTAAATCAAACTGGTTTTATTGAGTGCTTGAGGTGATAGTTCCACATCCATAAAATGATCCTGATGCTGCTAGAGAAGTAATCAATACAGTCTAAAAGCAACTCACGTTGTGCGGTAGATAAAATTTCATGAGATTCAAATTATTCAATGCATTCACATCGAACATTTTTTTGGGCGACCTTGGATCAAATGGCCAAAACTTTTCATGAATTAGAGCCTTACATGCAATGAATTGAATTTCAAGAATGTACAGTCCTATTGCATGTTTTTTTTCATATTTGCTTAATGTAAGGAGTTCACTACTCAGAACGTAAATGCATCATGCAGTAGATGGAATTATTCTGGATTATTCTTTAATTTGCGGTTGAAAAAAAAAGCAAATTTTTGTATTCTACCGTATGCGTGATAATGTTTGCACCATCGTACAAATAAGATTCCCGTTTCACCTGTGCATACAATTCCTTGGTTTTCTTTGCATGCACGTAACCTATAGCTCAAACCGTAGTAGGCTGTGTATAAAAGAAAATGATTTACTTAGTTTGACAGTTGCACCATGTCGCAAAAAGACATTTCAATCGCCGTGGGAGTGTCCCGGTGGACCGTCAAAAGGGTTTTAGACCGAGAAAAGAAAGGATAACTATCCGCGAAGGTGGCCACAGGTCGTCCGAGGTCAGCTCGGGTTCCGAGGGTTATCGCTGCTATCAAAACGAAGATTCGGGTGAATCCAGTGCGTTCACATAAGGAAAATGGCCAAGGAACACGGGATTAGTCTCTTTACGGCACGGAAGATCGTAAAGGAAGATTGCGGGGCGAAGTCGAGGGCACGGAAAAAAAACTCACATGACTACCAACCGCATCCGGGAGCTACGAGTCGAACCATGCAAAAAATCTTGAACTTCCTTAGGCGAAAAAATCCGGTAATCCTGTTCACCGACGAGAGCATTTTTACCGTCGATCCCGTATCAAATTCCAGAACCGACCGGTATATTAGTTCTCTTCCGGTAAAAGACGTGGCCGACGAGCACAAGAACGTGTATCTGACCAAGCATCCTCCTAGCGTTATGTTGTTTGGATTGGTGGCTTCCGATGGCAAAAAAAATGGACTCGGTATTCATTTCAGAAGGCGACAAGGTCAACATGGAGGTCTACATCGGGATTTTAAGTAAGTATGTTCTTCCGTGGATCAAAGAACAGTACGGTCCGAAGCCAAATGTTGTATTTCAACAAGATGAGGCTCCGTGCCACACCTCGAACCGCACTCAGAAGTGGTTGCAGGAACATCTTCCGTTCTGGGCGAAGGATATGTGGCCGCCATCCAGCCCCGATCTTAATCCGCTGGATTACTCAATATGGCGCGTCATGAATGCCAAGGCCTGTTCTACCGAGTACAGCAAACCTCAGACAAACATTGACCCGTACCTAGAGAGAAATGGATCCAGACTACATTATTAGAGGCCGTAATTGCAGCAAGTGGAACCTCGATCGATGATTAACATAGTTTAAGACTCTGAGAAACATCCCATTCCCATTTGAATAAATAAAAAAAACTCGAAAACGAAATTTTTGAGTTTATTTTTAAATTTTGACATTGCTTAATGGTGCAAACATTATCACGCATACGGTATAAGTCGAAAATTCTATAACTCGATGGTCCCTTCAATACCGAGTTATAAAGAGTTGCCAGTAATTCTAAAGTTTTACCAGTCCCTTAAATTATATTTGTTTGTTTTCCTCTGTTAACTTGTAAAGAAGGACATGGCATAAGGAATCAAAGAACTTTCTTATAATTATAATAATAATTTAATATTTTCTATCGAATTTGGAAGGTAACAGTTTTTTACAAGTTATTTTTGATAGAGTCCTTATAGTGATCCTGATCATCTAGAATGTTACTTTATATGGCGAGTGTATTGAAACCCTAATGAAATTGGTATGGTTATTTTGCTTAACGACGTGTTTAGGGTATCATCCAAACCATTTGTGAAATAGTTCGACCATTTGGGTTATCGTTCGAGTAAGTTAAAAATCAATAATACCAAAATCAGGCACTGACCTTATGCAATACCGAGTTTCGGTAATATGGCTGTCACCAGGGATGGAAAATCATTTACATTCATTTCGTGCATTCATTTACATTCATTTGCCTCTAACTTTTTTCATCAACAGAATTCTGTAAAATAGTGTTTGAAGCTTTTGTAGGCTTTGATATTAACTACATCTTTTGTCAACAACTCAAATCTGTATCTCTTATGCATGATGAATCAGAGCGATAAGCACCCACCATTGTTTTTCAGTGAATGTAAATTGCATTCACTGATAAACAATAACATGTTCTGCCAGCTCTATTTCATCATGCATAAGAGATTCAGATTTTAGTTATTAACATAAGTTGTAATTAATATCAAAAGCTACAAAAGCTTCATACATCATTTTACGGTATTCTATTTATGAAAAAAGTTAGAGGCAAATGAATGTAAATGAATGCTCGAAATGAATGTAAATGTGTGTTCCATCCCTGGCTGTCACTGCTTTTTTTTTCACCCACCATTTTTCAGAAGTGAAATCGTTGTAAGTATTTTTGTAAACAATTGCTTCAAAGGTCATTTTATAGAAGTTGATAGCTCGCCTACCCAAACTAGCACCACCATAGACTTCTCTGACGTTTGTAAAATGCACAAGTATTAGTGCGGAACTTGGGGTAAATTATAAGTATTAGTGCAAGAAAACCTTTGAATTCACCCAAAGTTCTGCACTAATACTTGTGCAATTCACAAACGTCAGAGAAGTCTATAAGGTAGGGGCAGGGTATGCGTATTTTCACACAAAATGCAACTACACAAAATGCTCTTTTGTTAATAACTTTTCACTCAGTTGATGAAGCTTGGTTTTATTTTTAGTAATTGATAGAGTAGCGCCAGAGTTTACTATAGAAACTAATAAAGTTTTTAAATCACAACATTTGAATTCACACAAATGAGTTTTTTTTTATTGTAGGTTCGAAATTAGTAGTGATAATTTCTCTTTTCGTTTTTGTGACGCAAAAATGAGAACAGCTTATCGCCTAAATAAAAATGTACTGTGTTTTACGTACCTATAAGGGATTATTTTTTACGATCGTACAGGTTTGGGCCAAAGTTTCTCAGAATTCTATGAAATTTCGCCCACAGGAAGAGTTTATGATCATATGAATGAGAGACATTAAAAAAATATGAGGTGGTCAATTTTCCGCTAAAACTTTAGTTGAAATTTTCGGATTTTCCCGAACAGCACGTAATTTTAAGAATAAAAACTCATGAACCCGAACATTTTTTTATAGAAAAATGTTGGGGAAATTATCTTAGAAATACATATAAAACATAATCTGAAAAATGTTGCCCATGAAAATTTTCACGATGAAGGAAAATCACAAAGAACAGGAAAAACCATTGTCTTAGTAATGAAAAAAAAAAAAAAATCAACCCTGGAAAACGGAGTACTTTGAAGAAGAAAAGAATAAACTACGAGTTGATCCAACTTCATGGCGAGCACAATATCCAGAGAGTCGGTAAAGCTATAAGGGTACACTTGATGGGACTTATTGTATAATTATGTAGATAAGTAAGTACATAAGTAAGTACATAAGTAAGTACATAAGTAAGTACATAAGTAAGTACATAAGTAAGTACATAAGGAAGTACATAAGTAAGTACATAAGTAAGTACATAAGTAAGTACATAAGTAAGTACATAAGTAAGTACATAAGTAAGTACATAAGTAAGTACATAAGTAAGTACATAAGTAAGTACATAAGTAAGTACATAAGTAAGTACATAAGTAAGTACATAAGTAAGTACATAAGTAAGTACATAAGGAAGTACATAAGTAAGTACATAAGTAAGTAGATAAGTAAGTACATAAGTAAGTATATAAGTAAGTACATGAGTAAGTACATAAGTAAGTATAAAAGTAAGTATATAAGTAAGTACATAAGTAAGTAAATAAATAAGTACATAAGTAAGTAAATAAGTAAGTACATAAGCAAGTAATAAGTAAGTACATAAGTAAGTACAAAAGTAAGTACATCAGTAAGTACATAAGTAAGTACATAAGTAAATACATAAGTAAATACATAAGTTAGAACATAAGTAAGTACATAAGTAAGTAGATAAGTAAGTACATAAGTAATTACATAAGTAAGTACATATGTAAGTCGTTTAACCAGTATTTTCTTGCATACATACACACGGAGAAAAAATACTACCCAAAATTGGAGTTCCTCTTACTAAATTTTGAGTTGAGCCTCTCCGCTCGTTATTGTTGTCAAAAAAGGAACGAGAGATTCGACTTAACGATATATAGTTCAACTTTGATTGAATTAAAACAAAATTTACGTTAATTAAACTTAATTTTGTGTAGAATATACTTAAGAGTAAGTAATTTTTTGCTGGTGTTAAATGGAACCTGCTACATGCGATTTACTCAAATTTTAGTTATTTGACTAAACCCGGAAATTGAGAGAAAAGTACTTAATTTTGGGTAGTTTTTCATCTCCGTGCACTATCCGCCATAAGGGAATCACTTTAAAAAAATTTGCAACACTCATATTGTATATTGCATCACCTAGAAAAGCTTACTTACCAATCATCCGTCGTATTGACATTTTCTCTGGGTGATGCAATATTAAATATGAGTGGTGCAATTTTTAAAGTGATTCCCTTATGGTGGGTAGTGGTTATGCATTAAGATATAGTAAATTCTTCAAAGAACAACGTACTCTAAGGTGCATGTTTAAATGTTTCGATCTACTGATCATAGATTAGAAGTAATTAGAAAAAAAGCTAAAAACAAAAATTTCGTTCACTCTTCAATCGCGCTTCCTATTGTCTTCCCGGATCTTTCTATCAACAACATCGATGGTCTTTTATCCTTTGAACTAATTAAATCTGATCGATTTTTTTTCCAAAGTGATTGAATCACTACTTACCTTCCTAGTTTTTCCTCGTCACCCAGCTCGGATGGTGAGCGTTTCGTTCTTCTGCACATCATTGCCAGCAGGCCGAGATTTCCTATCAGACAGCAGAGGATATCGATGACCAGCAGGAGTAGTAGGACACAGCCAACAACGATCCCGATGACGGCCGCCGACGAAAGGGCCCGGTCATCAACTCGTAGCACCACGTCGATACCTACACGGTTTGTCACACAAGGACACAGAAAACGAAAAAAAAAAAACAGACAAAAGCAGAAAAAGCGAACGAGATGAAAAAAATGTCATTAGTTTGCAAACCGGCTCTATTTATTTGACAAATTAAATCTAGAAATAAAACAGAAATTTGGCAGATAGCCGAAGGAGGATTGAGAAAAAAGGAAAATTAATTACTAAGTTATAATTAAATGTACAGGGGATAGAGAGAAAATAATCCTTCTCCTAAATAGCGAGTGTCAGGAGCAGTTAAACACATTCAAAGGGATGTTGTGCAACGAAAGAAATCATGACCAGTAGGTGTGTTGAAAGCTCTTCTACAGTATACCAACATATCAATAGTGAAACATGAAATTAAATAAATAACTTTTTTTATAATTTTACTTCCTTGTACCATGATGTCACACAATAAACACCCGCACTATAGCAAACAGTGTTGAGCTTTCTGAAATATAGCCTACACAGGCACCAACGAACCAACGAAGTAAGACGGAAGTGTACTATCTCGCCAAAGGGTAATTCCATCACACCCCTCCCTGACCGGGGTGGATACATGGAGTCTTGGACTCACCGTGTGCTGGTCACAGCATCCAGCAGCAGCAACAACGGAATAGCACAGTATAGGAGATGTACAACAGCCCCGGTTCTAGTTCACCACAAAGAGCCGGAAAAGCGGAAGTTGAACTTTCGCATTACACTTTCCGCTTATCGCAAGCGCGTTTGCTGCTACTTCAAAGTTTCCCGTTGCCCTCAAATCCTACACTGCAGGTAGTATTCCACCCATTACATGCATATATAGAAGAGAGAGCTGGTCGTGGGAAGCTATATTTATTAGGGTGGTTCAAAATATCGATTTCGCTCCACCCCGCTCAATCGATTCTTAATGGGGTCCTGAGGTCCATTCTCCCAGAATTTGAGCTGGTTTGGTGGCGATCTCATATTGAACTGGCCGTTTGAAGTTTAAATGGGCATAGCTATGGGAAAAGTGATCTTTTATTCCCATCGTCCTAGCCTTTCGCTCTAAAGATCAACGGGTTAGCTTGCTATCTGTGCGTATGTGAAATTTTCCACGCTACTATGTCATAGTGCAAGATGCAGTGTTACCCTAAAAGCAGCCGATCTATCATATGAGAAAGTTATCGGTTTCGAAATAAATTAACAACTAATTATCTTGAAGATCAGTCAAAAAGTGGTCTTCAGTAAAGTTGTAGCTGATTAAGAACAGATAGCAAGTTTACCCGTAAATCATTTTGGAAAACGGGTAGGACAATGCGAACAGAAATTTCACTTGGCGATGCCGGTGGTATAGTGGTAGCGTGACTGCTTTCTCACCTTAGTGTGTTTGGGTTGAATTCCAGCCGAGTTCGTTGGATTTTCTCTGATGCGAAAAAAATCTCTGGTCACGTCTTCCTTCGTAAGGGAAATAAATGAGTGCAATATCTACCCAGGTATGGAAGCCGCCTCCCTGGGCTGGCCATTGACGGCAATCGATGTCCGTCGGTGATTGGCACTAGATTGCGGAACAAAGGCCGACGTTAAATAAAAGAATCAAAAAGTTCACATTTCCCGTAGTAATTCCCAAATAAACTTCAAATGCAATATCAGATTGCATCCAAATGATTAAAATTTTTGGGAGAATAATCAGGACCTGTTTTAGAATCGGTTGAGCGGGTTTGGTCAAAAACGATATTTTGAACCACCCTAGTGCTGGTTAAACATAGTCTGCGGTGGGAGTCATAGGATTCATTACTCTTTCTACCTACAGGATGCTAATTATGCACGACGGAGCTTAAGCTTGGGTCTCCGGGCAATGGAGTGAACAGTGAGGCTTGTGTTCTGCCTTCGGTGGCTTCCAGAGGTATCCATTACGTCTTGCATGGCCATAGTCCAATTAATTTCTAGCAGCGAATCAGCAAATAGCATATTACTCGCATCTAGAGGGAATTATCATGTGAAATTCGGATTCGCCAGATGGTGCCCACGGCTGATGAAATATTGCCTTCTAAGCGAACGGTATCTATCGCGGAAAGCTCTCTTGAATGCATAATTGCTGCGTTCGCGGTGATTAATAGGCACATTTCGGCCTTGTGACAGAAACTGCTCTTCATGACTCATTTTAATAAGATTTTGATGCCAATTATTTGCTTATTAAATTGTTCAATTGACCGGCTGTTTACAATCGAATTATGCAAAGAATGAAGCATAAATGATTTTTTTATGGCAGGGAAAAACTATTTCAGGGTTTTGGTACCAGTAGTAATAAGTATATAATTTCTGAATTGAACAATATGTCATCATACCATGTTATTTGAATGAAGTTTATTTTGCTCTGTATTTTATCTGACTAAAACATTGAAGTCAACTATGGTTAATGCAGGGAGCCACATTGTCAGGTTATCCTTAATTTTATGAAAAAGTCCAGTGGTTTGTACATGGACTAAAATATATATTTGATTTTGTTTTTTGAAATTATTTTAAGATACTGTAGATGGAATCCACTTGAGTTGACTAAAAGGCAATGGTAAACAAATCACTGATGATTGTCAAACCGGTAGTTCATCGCACAGTTAATTGTTGAAGTCACCCTACAACATCCTAAAATATTGGGATATACTCTTCAAGTAAAGTATTATAGTGAATTTTGCACCAAAATAGACTCCTGCACTAAAAATAATCCCTTGGAATTTTAAAATAATAAAACGAAAATTTTGATAGTATCAAAGTGCCACGATTTACAATAAATGATCATCAACAACAACAACAACAACAGTATTGAAACTTTGAAAATAATTTATTTTTATTTATTCTTGTATGACAGAAAAAGTTGTCGAGGGGTTATTTTTAGTGCATTAATTTTGTGCGATATTTTTCTTCTTATTATTATTAATATTTTCCATTCAATACCGAGTGGAAAACAATCTCTAATGAACTGGTATTATTTCAAAGAGAAGAAATCTGCTTGGAAAATTCATCCTAGGATTTCATATGATTATATCGGGATATCGAAAAATTTTCTAAATATTTTTTTCCTTGATTTGTTTTCCGTTGATCTTGTTTTCCATACTGAGTACCGATGCTATCGATGCCAGGGAGGCAGCTCCCACACCTGGACCCTACCTTTCGACCCACCAACTCGAATTGGGGACTAACGGCTTTACTTCTCTGATCAGAGATCAATCACGCTTACCAATACACCACTGGCGCCACTGTTTTTTGTAAATCTGAAATTTCAGATATTTTTAGGGTTTGGGAATTAAGTTAATCCAAGTTTTGGAAACATATATTCAAATGGCCAAACCAGTTTTTGTTTTAAATTTCAAGCTTTCTTCTAGCTGTGAATATTCTCGTTTTGCTTTGTGCACTTCATTTCAATGGAAGAAACGTTTGCTTTCTAGTCGAAATTGAGCTTTAATTCGACTTTCAAGCCGAGGAATTTGACTAAAATTTTTGAGATTGACTACAAATTCGCCAAACCACAGTCACTCGCAAACTGAGATTTTTTTCTCAAATATGAGTAAATGTCACTCATATTTATATAAGTACAGGATAAGGAGCAAGCTTCAGCTTCAAATTCTCATGGAATTCTTCTTACAAATTCATTCCAACTCTTACCTGAATTCTATTTTAATTGTTTTTAAAATATGCACTCAGAACAACCTTGAGCTTTTACTTAGAATCGCTTCCCTAGCAAAGTCCAGCATCAAAATGACAGCAAATTGAAATCAAGTCAACATCAAAATGAATTCATAATTTGATTTCAGTTTACGCAATTGACAAATTTGATACCTAATTTTGTTTTCATTTTGCTGTAAATGTGCTCTTAAAAAATATGTTGTTGCGGGTTTGTTTTCATTGCCTTAGCATAACATCAAATTGAATACTTGTTTTGTTATCAACAGGAAAAATTGATATGAAATTGTGTTTTCAGTTTGTTCTCACTGATAGCAGAAATAGTTTTCAATGTGATGTCACAGGAAGCCTTTTTTGCTCTCAATTTTGATATTTTAACCGTTAAAACGACCAGCGAAATCACAACATCAAATTTAGACTTTGCTCGGGTTGTAGCTCTCATCAGATTTATTTTAAAGTTCTTCTTTAAATGCACCTGGAAGCCTTTCCAAAATTTCTTTTTCAAATTCTTGATATATTCTTGGAATTCTATTGGAATTTTCCAGAAAATACCCCTAAATTTTCCCGAGAATTTAAAATCCTCAGAATTCACTCAAAGTTTCATTCAGTTGTGAAGATTACTATTACGTTATCAGATTTTGTTTTTAATTATCCTTTCTTCTTTAGAAGCTCTCATCTGAATTGTCTTGAAAATTTAACCACAATAACGTTTACACAAAACATTCGAAGAACAATAACCTCGATTTTTTTACTCAAATCTCAGGACTTAAAACTGTGTTCCTCAGTCTTAATGCTTCGATTATAGTTCAGATTTTCTTAGTCTGATAACTTATACTCCTTACGTTCCTAGCATTTCATGATTAGAATATATATTTTTTTATTCATGCTTATTGCCCGTCGTTCTGCCAAATCACCGACGCCAGGGAAGCAACTTCACGCCTAGGACCCTAGATTTTTAACCTATCAATAACACATGTGCAGAGACCAACGGCTTCAGATGAGATGTTTCGCATCCAAATGAACTCATATTGTGAGAGTATTATCAGGTCCTGATTTTAAATCGATTGAGCGGGGTGGAGCAAAATTGATAATTTGAACCACTCTAATGTTCATGTTGATCAATAGTTCATTTATTTAATGAAATGTTTTTTGTTACATTTACCGAGACTATCAGCCGCAAACTGGTTCATCTTGACTTTGAAGAATGCCTTCAAACTAGTGATTTCTTCGTATAAATTGAAAAAAAAAATCAGGCAGGACTCGTTCATCAATAGAGGTCAGTTGGATGGACAATAAAACAAATTGCATCTACATTGATCTTTTAGCAAATAATGCATATTTGTGAATGTTAAGACTCTTTGACTATGAAATAACATAGACCAAGAACGATAGAAACCAAGAAAGGTTTATTCGGGAGGGGTGGGAATTTTATGAGATTCCGCTGGGCAAACTGGAACAATATAATAATCCAAGGAAGGTCATCATAATCAAAGATAAGCTTCATGACATAAGTTAAATCATCTGGAAATCTTTCGGTAAATTTATCAAAATGGTTTTTGGATTGAGACAATTAGAAAATTTGATCACAATGCTTACGCTTTGCCTCATTGCTTGTTATTAATTAGAAATCCGTGATCCCGAGGATGTTTCAAGCGTGATGTTAAATATGTACATAAATAATTGCTTGCTTCAAAACTTGATTTCAAATGCTAGGCTTCATCTTCGAGGTCATCAGGAGCCATTATTATCGTGACGACTGTTATAGAACGTAAGCTGAGGTGGGTTGGCAAGCAAGTTTTGGATTGGAGTCGAGCAAAACACCGCGGCAGATGAAGGCCCAAGTCATCACACACAACGCTTTCAATTACTGATGCTAGAATGTTGCTCGAAACATTTTCCCCGTCATATTATAACCAATCAAAACTACAATAATGTTATCTGTAAAAGCAGAACATGCATTGTTTAACAGCAACAGTTCCATACCGTGCAATTCAAAACTTGTGAGAAAAAGATAAACAAAGAAGAAGCAAAATTATCGGTTTATAGCAGTGTCGCAACTCAAGATAGCTAGTCTGTGTTTTACTCTATCTGTAAAAGTTGTGTCGAGTGGGTACTAGGTACTAGTACTAGTGGTGGTTTGTTTTCTGATATCATCCAATTCGATTCGTACATGGTGAGATATTTTTATTCGCTCATCAAAAGTAACAGGATGAACAGGCTAGATAATTGCTTTAATTTCTATAGAGAGTATACATACATCGAAAGCGAGTGAGACGATTCATGTAATATTTACATCGATCTAGAGATAGAGACTTATCACATTGAAATATAGACGATCAAGCTGCTTACTATCTAGGACATATGTACAATGAAATTTTGATTACTGAGTGTTTTTGTTAAGGCTATGTATGCAAAATGAATCAGAATAGTTCTAGAAACTGTTAATCGTTTGTTTTTAGTAAATTCTAAAGGTAGAATATGCTTGCTTAATTTGACTTTAATATAGTTTTGCTATAATTACCTTTGTTCTGGCCACCAATTCAGGTGATTTTGGTCTCATCACCCACAGACGTGTTAAACCTTTATTGAACATCATTAATTCAATCCAACATGTACGACTAATTGAGATGTGCTGTTGTATTTAAATTGTCGACCGATATATTGTGTGAACTCTCACCACTGATTCGCGGATCACCCAAAACAAAGTTATAATTGTTGATTTAATTATTTTATTTTATTTTCTCTTTTATTCGTCAGCTTTTAACGATCCACTTTATGTACAATGAGCGCTTATCATCGAATTAACCTCATCCGGTTTGGTGCTTTCCATTAGCATTCAATTGTGATGCTTTCACATTTGTTTTCCCTATACTACCAAACCGACCTCCTGCAAATCGATAAATATTGATGGAATGTGTTTCCGCTGTTCGTATGAAAAGTAGCATCTGTGATTGAAATAATTGGCGGTGCAAATGTTTGCATTGGTTAAAAAATAAAAATACGATTAAATTAAAATCGAGTTTCAACTATGATGCCGTTTAATTGTCTGCGAACAGCTTTTTCAAGCTTTTTTGTTTATTTCTGGCAGCGGCTGCAACTCATTAACTGAAGTTTCCGTAAATTCTCGACTGCATCCGATGGTTTTATCGGGGTTGAAGGGTTGGTTAAATTCTAGCAATTTTGTTATGATCTGCAATTGTTACTCTTGCTATTTATTTGAGGATTGTAATTCGCGTGCGATTGTTCAGATAATTGTTTTCAAATAAACCAACAGCTGATGATTTAAACTTCTCCGATTGAATTTCTTACGTTTACTATGGTATTGTATTTGTTTCAAATTTACACCGTTAATACGATCCATTATTGTCTCTTAGTTTGCTGAGTATGAGAGAAAACTAAATAAAAATCAATTATGTGTACGTAATCCGATGTTTATCAGATGATTGCTAGCAAAATAAGCAAATATCAATATCCCGCATGCAAATTAGTCCCGTCGAACAAGCTGTAGATGGCATATTTGACCTTTCATTATTGAATCAAATTATATTTGAATAGGCAGAAGATGCTTCAATTATTAAATTAATTTAGTAATACCTCGTTCACATTACAATCTATATTTAGTAATATAGAATACCATAATATCAAAATCCATATACCTAGTTTTCCCTGGGAATAACGTTTGATATCAAGATACTTATATGATTACTTTGGTACTGCTGGTGATCACTAGGGAGCTAAAACCATTTCGACCTGGATTTCATGAATTTTCTGCTTGTTGAAAAGTACCCACTTTTCAAGACTTAGTGTCCCTGAAGAGCAACCCAAATTCACCGGGCTTGGTTGACAAGCGGATGATTCACGAATTGCTTCTGAACATTCACTGAGGCTGTGTTCCATTTGGCGAATTTTTACTTAAATTTGACACTTCGAAAATAAATTAAGATGTTCGAAAATCCCTCTGTTGTTGATCGGCCGATTTTCGAAAAAGCGTCTGTCAAAGTTGATTCTTTGTCTGTCAGAAATAAGTCTGCTGGAATAGCAGGTTTATTTGAAAATTTTCCATCTGTCAAATTCAAGTGAAAATTCACCAAATGGAACAAAGCCTGAGTCTGAGCTCAAGTTTTCAACGTGGTAAACTTTAATATGTGGTTGCCATAACAACGATAAGCCTGTCGTTGTAGTGTTGAAATTTGTTTTGTCAGGCAAATATTCAACTAGGATTAAATGTTGGCTTCGGCACCCATTGACCGTTTTCGGCAACCAAAATTGAAACGTTAATTTCACTGTATTTTCCCATCAAACACTTCCCTTAACGGCGAATACGATGCCTCCGAAATACGTGCAACGGCAAGTTTGCAATAGCATAACTTAGCCATTTCTTAATGAATTTCAAAAATGTTGGTACCTTTAGAATTCCTAGGGTTTGTAGATGATTTTGATTCCACAAAGATTGAAAATAGAGTCGTCTACATTTTTAAAAAGCGAAAAGAGTTGTTACACTTTTTTTGAAAAGTGTGTTTGTAGGGTTTTGCAAGTGACGCAAGATCTGTAATTTAGATTAATGGGCACAAATGTTCACAATTAGTCAGAAAACAGTCATGGTTCCTATATATGGATCCTGGAGACAACGGAACGGTCCTCAAAAAATCCGGAACATCCGTAAAAGTGGTCAATCCATGAACCTGATCCTAGAGCCCTGCGGTTTTTTTTTTAAACATTAGGAACTGTTATATAAATAAATATTTGGGGTCGTGACATAAACATGTACCTGGATGGCCATGGGACCGTCCTCCGGAAGATCCGGAACATCCGTAAAAGTGGACAATCCATGAAACTGATCCTAGAGCTCCGCGTTTTTTAACATTAGGATCTGTGATATAAGAATGAATTTGGGACATGGACACAGATGGCCATCAGACCGTCCAGCGGAAGATCCGGAACATCCGTAAAAGTAGTAAAACCTCGATCCTGATCCTAAAACTCCGTGACAAAAACATGAACCTGGATGTCTATGGGACCGTCCAGCGGAAAATCTGGAACATCGGTAAAAGTAGTAAATCAACGATCCTGATCCTAGAGCTCCACATTTTTTTTAACATTAGGAACTGTGATCATAGAAGCAATTAGGGGTTGTGACACAAACATGAACCTTGATGGCCATGAGACCGTCCTCCGGAAGATCCTAAAAATCTGTAAAAGTGGTCAATGTATGGACCTGATCCTAGAGCCGTTTCGTTGTCTCCAGGATCCATATATAGGAACCATGACTGTTTTCTGACTAATTGTGAACATTTGTGCCCATTAATCTAAATTACAGATCTTGCGCCACTTGCAAAACCCTACAAACACACTTTTCAAAAAAACGTGTAACAACTCTTTTCGCTTTTTAAAAAAGTAGACGACTCTATTTTCAATCTTTTTGCAACCAAAATCATCTACAAACCCTAGGAATTCTAACAATTTTTGAAATTCATTAAGAAATGGCTAAGTTATGACATTGCAAACTTGCCGTTACACGTTTTTCGGAGTGTTAATGTATTCAAACGATTTCTTATTCTTTCAGTTTCAATCTAATTACATTTTTACGCCCGAGCAATGTGATGCCAGATTTTTCTTTTATTGAAATATACGCGCTACAAAATGTGGCTGATTTTAAGTTTCCCATAATTGAACGCAGTACAAATGGAAAAGTTGCCGATTGAAAAGAGGTTGCTAACAATAGTCACACTTACATTAGAAGTTTGTAGCGTTGTAAAAACTTCTTCAAACAGTTTTGAACAATTCTGTCGATCGAAGTGGATAGAGAAGCAAGCATCAGATAAATTTTAACAAACACACACGTCATATATTTCCGCGACGCTGAGAAAATACTAATAGAAGTGCGGACGCTGCTTAGATTGACGATATACGTAAATTCCCCTATAAATTTACAGTATTTTGATTTTTTTTTTCACATTTTTATCATTCTTGAATTGCTCACAAACAAACTGTAACAAACAGAAACTTGCTGGCCATTGTAACAGAAGTCACATATTAAATTTTTACAGCATTTGAACAACTGAAACAATCAAATTTAGAACGATATTAAAAAATTTAACTGCTTCCATAGTAATCCACATACAAACTTCAAACCATTTGCTTGGCCTTTAAACCGTTATAAATTGCACAATTTTTTGCATTGGTTCATATTATCAAGGGTAGCATATAAGATTGAAAATGCTTTCTTTTTTTATTCAAAATGAAGCTTACATCCACTCACTTGCTATAAAACATTGTTTATCAGAAATATGAAATCATTAGATGTTATAATGATAACCAATAGTTGTAAGTTACAAGTAGAGGTTGTGAAGTATGTGTTTACCATATAAAACCTGTCAATATTTAGTTGAAGATGCTAATTTCAAATAACAGACTGTAGTGGTAATTTTTTATACGATAGATGGAGTAGATGAAAGCATAGAGTTGATAGTTACGTTAGACTACGGCAGTGTGAAGATTGTGTATAGATATTAGAAAAGCGAGCTAGGACAACTTTTAAGGAAGGTACAAATCGGTTTTTTTATCTCTCTTTACCAAACTCCCCCTTTGGAGAGGGATGGTGAGGGGTGTCCCCCCCCCCCCCCGCCACCACTGGCAAAAAGAGATGAAAACCGACCCGCTCAGTACCAACTGTGTGTTTGAAACAGCTTGCAGTAATACTAAAAACATACTGTCAATATTGCTTTCAGAGCATCACAATTTTACGATTTTTGAGCTCTTACTCTTGACCCCCTCCCCCTGCGTAGACAATTGTCCATACAATTTTTTTTAAATTTGTATGCGCCGTGGATAATTGTCAACCCACCCACCCAAAACTGTCTACGTAGTTTATGAACAGCCCCTTAACAGTACAACATGTAAAAATAGTAGAAGATAATGAACAAAAAGTTTTGTTTTCCCATAGTAATTTCCATATAAACTTCAAATGGTTTGTGCCAAGACAGTCTCTTATCAAATGAGTTTAAACTTTCGGAGGCTAATCAGGACCCGATTTGAAACCGTTTGAACACTGTGGACGGAAATTTCAAATTTTGCATCAGTCTACTTCCCAGTGTATTAAATTGCCACACAATACACTGAATAAATAAAAAATAAAATACAAAATAACGAGGATTTTTTCCGAAACAAATTTCGAATAACTAGTTGTTTTTACGATTCTGAGAAACTGGGAAATACTGTGAAGTACGGGGTATTTTAGGAATCAGGGTGATGCCATTTTAAAATCCAATGGGGGTATTAACGATTTCAAAAATACTCATTTTGTGGGATTTTTCACAGTATTTACCAGTTTTACTGTAACAGGATCCGCCATCTCAGAATTAAAATTGGAGTCAGACATGGATTTCCGATTCCTACACATCAACCATATTCCAAAAATTCTAAATTCCAAATTCCATATTGCTGGATATTTGACAATATTTTCAAATAACTTTTATTATAAGTAAATCCCAAATAACGATGTTGTTTTTACAATTTAAATCCCAAATAACGAGATTTTCTTTTACGCACTGATTCGCTTTACGAATCCACAGTTTCGTTCGGAAATAAAGGTTCCAGCGTATACAATTTCATGCATTGGTGTTGGCATAGAAACCTCTCAATTAAAAACTGTGGAAGTACATCTAGAATACTAAGGACAGCGGCGCCGGTGGTGTAGTGGTAAGCGTGATTACCTCTCACCCCAGCAGGCCTGGATTCAATCCCAGTCGGCGTCACCGGTATGTTCTGATGCATAACATCTC
Organism: Ochlerotatus camptorhynchus; assembly: GCF_037179485.1. Lineage (NCBI taxonomy): Eukaryota > Metazoa > Arthropoda > Insecta > Diptera > Culicidae > Ochlerotatus > Ochlerotatus camptorhynchus. The sequence goes on from NW_027041144.1 coordinate 120,133, forward strand.
TTATCACGCCTTCCTTCGGAATCAAAATCTGACATTTACCCTATGTTTATATTACGTTTTGAATATCCAGAATCAAGTTGTGAACTATAAAGTTTGCATATTCTCCTTCCTCTTCTTTTTACGCTACTGTAGCGAGCGTTTTGCCAGCTCTCAACTTAGTATTTTTTTTTCCTTTGATTTGTTTTCCGTCGATGTTGTTTTTCGTACTGAGTACCAATGCTACCGACGCCAGGCAGCTCCCACACCTGTACCCTGCCTATCGACCCATCAACTCATGAACCGGGGACCAACGGCTTTACTTCCCTTCCAAAGGAAGGTGTGATCAGAGTTTTTATCCTTCAGAAAATCCTGGCCGACTGGGATTGAACCCAGGCCTTTTGGGGTGAGAGGCAATCACGCCTACCACTACACCACGGGCACCGCTGATGTCCAGCTATAAATGTATATACATGATTGCATATTACATAACAATAAAATCATCTTCAGACACGGAGACTGTGAATCATCCGTTATGTTTTAGACTCAGTCGAAGAGAAACAAGTTGATGTTGTCCAATATACCAAAGACGGATTTCATACCAATTCGACTAGTGGTTGGCAATACCCTCTCAGATTCCAATTGACACTGATTGGGTGTAAAGGCTGTCACTTGTTAGGCATAGTTGCATAGTTGTTTTCCGGGGTTGCAAGATATTTGACATATGTTGCGTAACATTTGAAAAGGGCCCGTCAACCTTTGTAAACAAAACTTGTAATCCCCTTTCGCACGATAGATTAAATTATTCCATTCCCGATACCAAAGTATTCACCATGGCCGTTAATAGCCCGATAAAGCTGATGTATGGCTTTAACTATTTATATTAGCCTTATATAAGCATTATATCAGGCGTAACATTTGATAACGGCACAAAACCATTTGTAAACAAACTTTCTAAGGTCATTTACACGCTAACCAAAGTACGCCCACGCAAACCAATACCACTTTCCGAAACGTGAGAGTTGCCCCTATCCGATGATGTTGTTGGTTTGCGTGAGCGTACTTCGGTTCGCGTGTAACGGGCCTTAAAAAGTTTGTTTACAAAAGCTTTTGTGCCGCTTTCGAATGTTACGCCTGATATGGCACTTTTTCCATTAGTAGGCTTGATAGTTACTTGGGTAGTGTTCTTAGTTTGCGTATATAGGCAAGCTTCTGTTCATGATAAAAGGGCATCATTTTTTTGTTTACAAAAGCTGATAGGCCCTATTCAAATGCTACGCGAGATATATAACTAAGCTGTAAAATTTTATTTTGTTTATCCACCCATCGTTATGAATTCTTGTTACAATATAAAAACAAATAAATTTAAACATTCGAAGTTATAGTGAAGTTCCGGCTTAAACGCTCCTAACTACCTTTATTCACTCCGGCCATATCTCATAAACAATATTTTCATATATTTATTTTCTTGGGGGAATTTAAGATCGAACTCTTAAAAAAATAAAATCCGATGCCTGACAATTATCGGTCTCTTTAAGTGGCACCGGTGGTGTAGTGGTAAGCGTGATTGCCTCTCCCCTCAGCAGGCCTGGGTTCAATCCTAGTCGGCGCCATGAGGCATAACATCTCCTTCGGAAGGGAAGTAAAGCCGTTGGTCCCCGGTTCATGAGTTGATGGGTCGATAGGTAGGGTCCAGGTGTGGGAGCTGCCTCCCTGGCGTCAGTAGCATTGGTGCTCAGCACGGAAAACAAGACCGACGGAAAACAAATCAAGGACAAAAAAAATCTGTCTCTTTACTGTAGTTTCAAAAACATAAATTAAATTTTGGTAAATCTATCATATTCCACGCACTTTTTTTTTGCCGAGATTTGCACAGCTGAATGCTCGGTAATCTGATTTCCGAGATCTGACTGAGATCTCAGCAAAAGTGACGATTGGTTGCTGAGTCTCGGAAAATGTTTTGCTAAGTGACGACATGTTTGCTGAGATCTAAGTAAAACTTACTGTCGAGCGCTCGGCTGTGCAAATCGCGGCAAAAACTTGCCGAGCTGGCGAAAAAAACTAAGAGCGTATATTAAAAATCAATCAATATGGTGGGTCATGGACACAAAGATCTTCTTTGTTTGTGGAATAACCTCTATCACGATGTCTCTGGTAGGATAACATCATTATAAAAAAATCAGTATCGCTGAAACACCCATACCAAACAAAATCTTAGATGCCACTCTTTCGTTTGAGGCTAGTTACAAAATGTTCTATCGAGGGTCAGTTTTCTATACACTTTTTAAGCTTCAATGGTCGAGAGAGTTAATTTTTGAACGGGATTTACACTGAAAATAAAATAAGAATTGTACTGTAATTGTTATTGTAGAACATTTCCATACTAGTGTCTTATGAAAGGGGTGACCCTAAGCTCAGTCGGTAAAGGCGCAGCTACAAAGCAAGACCATGCAGAAGGTGGCTAGGTTCGATTCCCGGTCTGGTCTAGGATTTTTTGGGTTGGAAAATACCTCGACTTCCCTGGGCCTAGAGTATGATTGTACTTGCCACACAATTATACTAATGCAAAAATGGTACAGGCATCTAATGCTCTGGATTGCTGGATTGCTGGATTGCTCAATATATAAGTGTCTGAACCCTGAATGCTCATAGGATTCTTCTTGGAACGATTCGGCACGAATATAATAATGAAAATTTCGTTGAATATGTCCCGAATAGCTGCGATATTTTGTACAAAGGCTGCAATGGTTAAAATAGTATATTTTGGAGTGTAACTTGCATCCGAGTCTTTGGAGGTCACAGCAGGCTTGCAAATGCTCATGACAGCTTAAATTCTACTTTTCGAAATTATGAAACTATTAGCGAATTCGTTTATTATTCAGTTCCGACCTGGATCGGGTATCAGGATTGGGTCTGCTTGTTTTCTGACAAACGTCAGTTTGCTCGTTTGTTTTTAAAACCTAGCTCAGGTTGAGGTTCGCACTGACAAAAAGTTCGGTTTCGCACTGGGTTGGAACTGGTTCCAACCCCGATAATAAACGAATTCGCTATATGAGATATAATAATAATGTTTATATGTAAGATGCAAGAAGAGGGAGTAAAGCTTGTGTATGATACACACAACCTGTAAATTTTGCTTTAAGAGCTGTAATGAGCATGTTCAATTCTGGGTCACAGGATAGATCTTCAGAAGATAATAAAATCTGAATGGAAATTGGTTGGCTTGGCTTGGAAACGCGTCAGCCAAACTTGTTGATTAAATTGAACGAATAATAAATGCAATTGAAACGATTTTATGTTCAATTAAGCTTTATTTTCCTCCAATTATACGCCCATGAAGCTACTGAAAAACAATTAACAAATGATAAAAAAAACCAAATCCCCTCTCTCACACATGGAAAGATAATCCGATTACACGACGGTGCGCTCAGGCGGCGTCAGTTTGCAGTCGCACAGCCATTCAGTGTAATTTGGATTCGGAAAAAATCTCTTTTTTCACTTGGCACAGCATTAACAGTCTTCCAGACAATATAGTTTTGTTGGGATTTCGCTTCCCTTTTTCCCGCAATATAATTTTTAAGTAATTAAATGCGAGCAAAAATTAAAACCTCCCAAGCGTGTTAGCTTTCCCGGAAGAAAGACAAAGAACATGGCGATAATTTTCTTTACCTCGTGGGTGTTGGAAAACATGCTACTACCAGCAGACGACTGTTGGTTTCTTCCAAGAACGGTTACTTCTACATGCACCGCACTTCAAACGATTCATTTTCGTGAGTGTGTACTTCTTGTTTCTGGTAAGTTGCACTCAGTCATATGCCCGCTCTGCTGGGACGACCCACTGCATTCATCCAGAGCGAGTGTAACTCTGTGTAACATTTCTTCGAGAGCTATTTTTAACATGATGGTCAGCAAAAGTTTGTAAATTGCTAAAATATGGCTTTGTCATAACAGCAGGTTCCATTGCCGCAATGCCAATATACCCCCACACCCGCATTTTCCAGACCACGATCCATCCAACGAATTGAGAGGCTTAGATAAAAGTTTACCCTTCTGGGTACGGAAACTTTTTCCGGGAGGGGGGAGATGAGGGGGCAGTGTAGGCTGCTCAGTTCGGTTCCGGTGGCATCGATGGTCCGAACAAATAAACAAGTAATCAAAAACCACAACAAATCTAACCACTTCAGCTGGAGGTGAGCCCTGGCAAAAGAGCACAACGGAAACGAAAAAGCAAAAGCGCAAATATCCGACTTCAGGGTTTAGCGTGTGACAAATTTATAGAGCACAACAGCTGGTGCTACCGTTTCGGGTTTTTTTCCTTCGTTCGAAACTTTGCCGGAATAGTTCACTAGACAAATTGTTACTGCCAAAGAGCAGTTTGTTACAAAGTTCGGAATTGATGGTATCGGATCGGTTGGTAAAGAGGAGAATGTAATTGTATGTTACTTGGACGGTGTTTGATGGTGAAATCCTTTGTGCCATTGGTTCCATGAAGGCTTGTATGTTAATATCATATGAATTTGATGAGATCCAGCTAATGCGATTGTCTTATGTTTGTGTAGAAAGGCATAGGTTAGATTCCACTCAAGATTCGTTCGATGACCATTATTGCTGCAAGATGGTACGAGTTTAAGCATAGGAAGGGACTAGGTCATATAGGCGCCAAGTTAGGAGAGCGTGGAACTAAGATATTAAATATGTTTCCATAGTAATAGATCTTGGCGATATTTTTAATCGACAGTATCTTGAAATGTTTTGATCAGTCCATGATCTGTAAAATTGGGCCAAGCCTGAGATCTTGAAAATTTTTCGGATTTCTTAAACCTTTAAATAAGTTTTAAGTATATGTTTGAGTATTGAAATAACCTCAGAATCCTGAAAATCTAGCTAGGCCTGAAATATTCCCTTTTTTTTCTATTGGGATGTTACAATTGTTTCTACACAGCAAAAAAATCTTAATTATAATTGTTATAATGTTTACAATTCACGAAAGCTTGTATTTCATTCCACGCAAACGAGTAACTTGTATACAATGTTGTTTGCAAATATTGACTTTTGTATACAATATCTGCAACATTTAATGAAATGTCTCAGAGCTTTACACGATTTATAATGTAAACTTAGATGAGATGTAATGCTCCTTTTATGTGCCTAATATTGAACAGAAGTTTACACTACTTTTTCAAACTGAGTAGATCAAGGATCTGTAATTCATGTCTGAATTGGAGACCATGAAATTAGTCATAATCCATGATATCCAAGATCTTGGAAAATAAATCCTTCGTCCCTAAAGTTTCAAAATGGTTCAAGCATAAAATCAGGCACAGATTACAGATAAAAATTCTGAATTTTAATTGTGATGTAAACATTCATTCACGTAAACTTGTATTTCATTTCAGGCAACTGAGCAACTTGTAAACAATGTTGTTTACAAAGATGGGCTTTTGTAAACAATATTTGCTACAATGCATGAAATGTGTCAGAACTTTACATTATATATAATGGAAACTTATATGATATGTGACGCTCCATTTATGTGCATTATACTGAACAGAAATTTACACTACTTTTTCGAAATGTGTGGTATTTTCAAATATCTATAATCTTTGAAATGTTTCGAAATAGAAAGTCTGAAATAATGTTTTTATCCTCGATAAATATTGTATTATTATGGTATTATTAATTTTTATATTACTAGTATAAAAAAATTGGTCCTTGATATACAAATTTGCTCCTTATCATGAAAACCTAGCGTCTTCAAAAACTGTATAGTTTTTTTTCCGAAGCAAATTAGTTTTAATTGAACTATAATAAATATTTTCTCTCAATTCTATCTGTTTTCATAAATCTTGCTCCCGTAAAAATAAACATACAATTTCTGAAGATGCTAGGTTTCTATAATTAGAAACAAATTTGTATATTATAGTCCATTTTTTAACAATACTGTCAACAACAATGTCCATGGACAACCGGGAAAAATTAGGAATTACAGTTTTTGGCCACCCTGGTCTAAACATTGTATTTGCATACCATTGATGATGTTTATGTCAAACACTCACGTTAACGTGATCGAATTCATTTCTTGATTTCTCTTGATTTCGTTATCACTATCTAAATCGTGTGTGGGGTACAATATTTGAATCTTTGTCATCAATGTTATCACCAAAATTGATTTTTTCACTTCATTTTTGATAACTGTAAGGTGAATATATTTTTAATCAACTCGATGACCTACGATATACATCTCATAACACATCATATAAGGGAACCTCTATAAGCGATATATTATATGCTAATACTAACTACCAAACTAATCGACTTCATAAAAATATCGATTACTCCTCAAAAGTGTCCATAGACGTCCGCCACGATGGTAGATGTCTTCACTCTACTAATACAGTCAATCCACGTCAGTCTAATACAAACCATTTACAAAACGCGTTATGAACTGATTTTTCAATAGAAGCCAAACCAACATCAATCTCATCAGGTCTGTCAGGCTAACTAAAGTCGATATTGCGACACTTTCAAATTTGCGTACCTTTTTTCATACTTGACTGTTATTAACCATATTTTGACCAGTTTTTCTTTAGAGTGTATTGTTTACATCCGCTCAATTGTGCAGTTGTCAGTGTAATTCTGGTCAAGATGGAAGAAAATCAGCAAACCTTTCGCGAAAGGATTTTGTTCACCCACATGTAAAATCCTGGATTGTCGCATTGAATATACATCATTCAACCGTTTCAAGGGTCCTCCAAAGGTTCCAGGAATGAATGACAGTAGACCACAAGCTGAACGAAAACCGGGATGATCTTTCGTAAAGTTTCGTTCAGGGGGTCAAGAAACGATCCGGATTAAAAATGTACAAGGTGCAGAACTTTCCAAATCTGGACGAACGCCAGAAGAGTGTTGCCAAAACGCGCGCCCGGAAACTCTACATGAAGCTGCTAACGAAATACCGAAATACTAAACTGTCCTGAACTCCTTCCGATCGAAACCTATTAGGTCATGATGAAGTGTGAACTTCGGATGACCAAAGGAGAGGTGAAGGAAGAAAAAGAAAGGATGAGGATGTGGAAAAAAACTGAGGAATACGTACCCGAAACGACTGTACAGGCTCTGATGGAGGGTGTCAATCGCAAATGTTGAGCATTTTACTCAAACTCATTATGTTTGTGTAGAAAGGCATAGGTTAGATTCCACTAACTGACTAAAATTGAACTGACGTATGCAAGCTGAAATAAATACATATACTGATCTATTGTAATAATTTGGTTTCATTTCGATAACTATAGCCAACTATAGATTTACCAATCAATTTAATGTGTCGTTATTATTATCGACTCACCTTTTAGCTCCTTTTGTAAAATGATCTATTTTCAAATTCATATTGCCCTCTCCTTCCCTCCTTCAATGATATCACCAAGTTGGCGTTTCTGCTCGGTCAAGATTGTGTATTGTGTATTTGATTAAGAAATCATTAATTTGAGAAAAGAGCCAAAGAGCATCATTTCCAGGCCAAACAACGGAAAAAAATACTGAATGTCAGACTCGACCTTCTCTGATTTGCATGAAACTTTGCATAATTGTTTATAAGTCAATCTATGATATTCTGCCAAAATGATTCTCGCAAAAATCTCCAAAAACGGCGTATTCGATATTTTTCGACAAAATTTGTCATAACTCGAAAACGTCAGTACCAATAGAAATGACTTCTTAGACAACGTTGGAACAAAAAACAATTGCTTTTCTTTTGAAACATACACGACAATCAAAAAAATTTCGAAAAAAATGTTTTAAAAATACTTTTCAATATTTTTAAAATATTTTTATTATAAAAAAGGCAGTTGTAAAAAATCTATTTTCTGAGAAAGTTTCAAGTTGTACACTTAAAAAATAACAAAAATCATACACAACAACAAATTTAGGTAATTCTTTTTTTACTTTTTGTTTATAATTAAGATTTGTAAATTTTTGCACAAGAAACGATTTTAAAAGTTTAAGCTATGGTTTTGTTAGTTTTCGATATTTTTAATAAATCATAGCTCTAAAATGTCAGTTCCAATCGATTTAACGTCTGAGAATTTTTTTTAGGGAAAAATAAAGTCTCACTTGGTGAAACATACACGGTAAAACAAATTAGTAACTTTGTGTTAAATAATAAAAGATGTGTTAAAAACAGAAATTATTTATCATGCCTATGATATATGTTTTTAAAATTATTTTGTAAAAAAAGTTTTTGAAAATGCAATCTTTTCAAATATTGAAAATTTTGCTCAAATTTCGGACGAAATATTTTTGAGTGAACTAATCTCAACTTGGAGTCGACCTAATTTGTCGTGTAATCGTAATTTATCTTTTTTATTAATTGCTTTTAACGTATACGGCGTAAACTGATGCAATCCCAACTCCAATAAGGTTTAATTCGTTTAAAGCAGGTCTTTTTTGCTCGAACATGACTTTTACTGACATTTAAAATTTTGCATCTATTTCATGACTCCACCTACCGACCACCCACCACCACGGTCACACACAAAACTTCTGCAAAAAAATTTGCAGCCTATTTACATACATTTCAGAAATTCACAGACATTTTTGAAATTCACAGATATTTTTCGCAGACTTCTGAAAAAACATATCTGGCATCTCTGGCTCAGAGTCATGAACACTATCGTCATAGATTTTCTCTTTCCGTTACTACAGTTAAGTAAACCTATTTCCCAGCTAACGCAACGAGAAATATTAATCCAGCCGAGTTAATATCAAAAGAGAAAATCGATGAAGAGAAACGATCATTGAAGTTAGGTTCTTATGATTCTTAACGCTAGATTTGATAATTCAAACAAAATATTTGTAAATGAACCATTTGTAGTGTTTTCACAAAGTTGGTAAAAATCGATTCCCTCAATGTCCGGTAATTTGAAATTCAGTAACAACAAGTCAGAACCGTTTAACTCGAAACGTCGTCTTCTCGAGCAACTACATCACCAAACTTAGCTCTGTGAGATGGCATAGTTAGTCCGTGTAAGTGTTTTGACATTCGTGCGAAATTTACGTTCCAAGTATTTTTTTACGGTTTGAGTTAGGTCCTTCTGACATGTTGTTCAAGAGATGATTACTTTTCAACTCAGCAATCAGAATGCAATTCGATTACCAGTACGGTAGGTTTTCCAGTCATGGCTATACGTTCCTATTATGGTAGGTTCGAATTAAGGCCTATGAAATTTTCATAAGCCATATTTATGTGGAACACTCCATACGTGGTACATCTAAAAATCCTTTTAAACTGCATCGATGTGCATCGAACTTTTCATAAGTGTCACTTTAATTAAAAATTGCCTCACTGTATAAATGCAGATTCACACCCATTTCATTAACCGCAATCAACAGTGAATAATGAAACGTGATCATATTGTGCTCATGTACTAAGCAAAAAAAAACAATCATGCCTACACAGATGAAAAGCGAAATGACCGCCTCTCGCCACTACACCAAATAAATATTCGTTCGGTCGAAGTTGTGGGAATCTATAATAAATGAAGTCACTGAATTCAGCTTAATGGTCATTGTTTCGATTGTTCGACGGGGGATTACAGATGCGTTTTTCTCAAATTTTCACAGCGCGTAGCTCACTTCATTTCCAAATTGATTCTGTCGGCAAACGTAAAATGAATGAGCGAGGTTGGTGAATGGTGAAAACAAAAAGTAATACTTGCAGCAGATAAATATTTACAAGCTGTGAACGCGCAGAAAAAATAATGGATAGCCACTGGAACTCATAATGCTTACCAAAAAAAAAGTTTGATGATTTCTGCGCCTATCCCACAGATCCACGGCTTTGGGATACCAGAGTATTTGATATGGTTACAGTATAGAAGTAGAATATTTACAACTGCTTTGTATTTTCGGGGAAGTGTTTTCATATTTACAATGGAAGTCAATTCGGTTCCTGGTATTTTAGTGAAATATGATTTTTTTTATCCTGTTTTTGATACGTAAATTACACGCTCAGTTTGTCTTCAATGAAATTTTGCTCCATTTTTTATTGTATTTGGTTCTGCACTGATCGACTCTACAATAAATTTTCGTTTTCCAGAATTATCTATTTTAGGATCGTTAGTATGTTTTTAGTTGCTAGGTCGGAACCGAAACAAAAAAAAAACTTTTGTTACAGTCTTAGTCAAGTTCTCACCTTCGGTGTTAGTGTTTCTTATGGAATTCTCTATGTTTGCTGATTATTGCTAATTGCATTCTACTGACTAAATTAGCATATTCTCTTCCTTACAATGTGATTATTTACCCCTTTAACATTCAATAAAATCCTTTTTAAACCATCACCATGATTTTTTCGCGTTCTAACGTTTGAACTAGTTATCTTACAATAGAAACAATTGATATATAAATGCTATTGATGATTCTACCTACCTAGATGACACTTTTTAACACTCAATGAAAAAACATTCGTACGTAAAAATACGTCAGACCGTTTTAAATTCGATAGGTTTCCGAGTTTCGTCGATCAACAGTGGAGATACATAATTATTCAATTTGCCAAGAAGCTTAACATCGATGTTTTGGTGGGAAGCCACGAAATGATCGCAGTTATCCATGCAGCGAGAAGTTTTGATTGCGCTTCGAATTCTGATCCGTTCCGTTTGTTTTAATTCCGAACAAGTTTTTTTTGCCTCTATTCGAAATATATAATCTATTTAATATTGTGTGTGATGTTTGTAATACCATTACACATAACTGAAACAATTTAATGGTGGTAAGCTCCCACTTGGATTATTTTTTTTTTAAACTGGCCTTGATTGGAAGTTCTGACAGTTCTAGATAGAGTGGGAATTATGGCGTAACAGCTTTTGTAAACAAAGACTTCTCTCGATGATTTCTAGAAATCTAGCTAGCCAACGCAAAACAACATCATCATCGGATAGGGGAAGACTTCAGTAACTGTTTGAACGTTTTGATTACTACCGACGTTGACAGCAAAGCAGCCTGACATTCGTGATTGGGATTTAATCCAAGGTTGGAGCTTACCACCATGAATGATTTGAATTACTCTTAAGTACTGATAAAACAACATTGGAAACTTCCGCATCTAATTACTCCCATGTGATTTTTACGTATTCTTGTAATGATCTGGATACAGGTTTGAGTAATTTTTGTGTTAATTTTTTAAAAGTTTCATTCCGTTTCTCATACAAACTATAAACTCTCCAGATCTTAACTGAATTGGCATAGTTTTAGGGACCTCAATACAGATCGAATGACGAGTGAGGTGCAGGGGTTTGTGGTACATACAAACTAGACCCACCCTAATAAACAGTGTTCGTGCTTGTATAAAGAATATTTCGATAGGGGTAGCGTGAGTAAAATGGAACGCCGTGTTAAAACGTCAGGTAATTGTTTCGTCGGAAAACGTCAAATATCACTGTTTTGATTATGCACTCTTATTTTATGCCAGTTAATAACATTCAGTGATTTTCAAAAACTATCATGTGATGGAAAATGAAACAAAACACGTGACGCCAAACCGTATTCAAAATGCGAATGATGTTATTTAAAAAATCCAACGAAGAATTATACAAGCAAAAAGGGCAAAAACTGATATAACCACTACCCAATTATAAAATTTTTTGGACTTCAGTAAAAAAATTCACATCGAAACATGCTACGAATGGGATTGAATTTGTCCAATTGCAAACATTTGCTGACAGATGGGGTGTTTGGGAGACAATTCTTACAAATGTAATAAAATGAACTCTTATGTATCGTTTTTTAATTTCCTATGATGATCTGGGTATTGCGGCCTAAATCGATTTTATTTTGTAAGTCAATAGTAAACTACTTGAAAATGTTCTCAAGTAGCATATTGTTTTGCTCTTCGTCATATAAATCCCACCAAAAACGAGTGCTCGAACCTCCATGACCCTCATAAAGTTTGTTTACACACTTGCTTCGCCAGAGTATAAATGATTGAAATTGCAACTCAGCTGAGTCATCAAAACTGTGCTGGTTTTTTAACTTTCTTCACAGAACCCTTTGTTTCTGCCGTTGAGCTTACAATTAATAATGTGTTGCGAAAAAGTATTGTTCATTTCTATGAGATGATAAAACATGACGATAAATAAGAAGGGTTAATACATATTGGCTCCCAGATGAGAAGCAGTACCCAGACTTGAATTATTAGATGCAAAACCAACAAAACATACATTTGCAATTTGCAATAGACGTTCAAGTGGTTCCCGCGTAAAAATAAAAATAAAATAACAATATAATGGATTACATTCTGTTGATGACAATTAATCCTATTGCAATTGTATTGTATTGGTCAAGTGATTTTATTGTCAAGTGATCTTATTCTCAATTAGTACATTTGGTTGTTCCGTCTATTTCAAATGTTGATCTAGAATTCTTCTCGGACTTCACTTGGGAATTCCAATAAGACGCTCCACAGGATTCCCTTGAAATACTGCGCAGAATTCATTTTGAAATATCCTTAAAAATAACCTTTTAACTTTTATTTGAACATCCTGTAAATGCTCCTCAGAATGTTTTTTTTTAAGGTTTCCAAACTTTCCGTGAAACTTATTCGGAACTTATCTGGACTTATCCTCATTGGAACTCTTAAGAATTCGTTTACCATGCAATAAATCTCTCCTTTAGAATGCTCTTCTGATGCTTTGTTTGAATTTTCCTCCCTAGGAAATCTCCTGACGATCACTGTAGAATTCTCATAAAAATTCGTTTGAAGCTCCACTCGATTCATTTTGAGATATACTAGGTATAAACAATGAAATTGCTTACAAGCTTGTAAACAACATTGCTGAAGTATGCAGAATCGCGCTTGAATTTACATGAAATATCGTGTAAATTAAATTTCCGCTAATTCAAACGACAACTGCGTGTGCGCTGTATATCACTGAAATTTACATTAATTTATCGAACAGTATATCCTCATAAATATACTCTCCTCAGACAGCTTTGGAATTCCCTAAAAATCTTTTGAAAATTCTGCATAGTGCCAGACATAATCTTGCAAAAAAAATTTCCAAGAGCCCGGAATTTAAATTTTTATCAAATCAGGAATTTTGAAAAAAAAATCAGGACATCTTGACCTTTTTCGTCTTAGCATTTTCAAGAGATCTTAAATTTTACTGAAAACATTTTTTTTTTCTTTATTTAGGAGATTTTTAGCCATAGGCTAGTTCATCTCCGTTTCTGAAATCAATAAAAAATCCATAGTTTCAGAATTTGAAAAATGAAAAGCCGCACAATTTTGAAAATTGTAGTAAGTCTTTTATAGACAACCTGTAGTCGTAAAAAAATGCACAGCTAAAATTGTAAAATACTGCAGATTTCGTTCAAATCGCATATAAGAATGAATTTCATCGCATGATGATCGTATACATATAATGAAAATTGTCGAGCTTTATACGATGCATCATGTTTGATTTGCAAATTGAATCGAATAAACTAGCATGGCTTGTCAAACTTAATTTGTTACCAATAAAATCGTGTATAATAAGACATTTAATCGTTAACCAAGTAATTTTGAATTTACACGTGTACTGCAACGGCTAGAAATACATACACAAAGTCCAAAAATCCGAACACTTTTAAATGTTGATTATCAATTACTAACATGCTCCGAACCTAAGTAACATCGCAGGCTTTATCGAGGTCTTATAGCATTCTACAAATCTAAATCATGGTCTACAGAACCCTCATAAAACCAAAATTGTTACTTGGGAAGAGCGCTTAATTTCCATCATGGTATACATGTATTTTGTTTTTCTTAGCCCGTTATCTTCCAATATATTCTAAATGCCAAATTTTCTTCAAATTAATCGCAGGTTCTAGCTAAAGATTGTTTAGAGCATTTAATAGTTGAATGTGCCTCTTTTCAAAATTGTCATTGTTGATAAGTTTTAGATACTTGTATAAATTAAAAAAATCTAACCCTCAGATTATCTTTGTAGTAGGAGATCTCTATAAAAAAAAAACCTCAGATCACTTTTATTGTAAAGATTAGGCTTTCTAAACCGACATTGAAATTCAATCGATTAAATTTCAAAATTGGGCTTTCTTCTATGAAAATAATTTGAGAAGTCGAAATAAATAAAATTAAAAAAAAAAAAAATTCCAAGATTAATGACCTTTTTTACTATAAATAACTTTTAAACCCTTTCACGCCCTGAAAAATTATTTTGTTAATGTAATAATCGAGAATGAAAGTTCATACGTGAGCGTTATGCTAATAAAATCTTCCAAAAGCAGTGGAACAGCATAAATTGACCAGCATAAGTGATAAACTAAGGACTGTATTGAAAATAAGTTGTGAACAAATTTTGGAAAAACCCATACAAAATTATTAACATGAAAAAAAGGTTTTTCATTTATTTATGTCATGTTCTTCTTTAGAAGTTAATTTCACAAAAACAAATTAAAAAAAATTCTTTCACGAACTTTTATGTTCTTGAATTAAGATTTTCTTATAAATTTTTGACAGTGTGACAAAACGGGTTTTTCTTACATTTTGAACAAATCGTACACTATTTTTTGAAGTTGTTTTATGATCTTAGTAGATTTACAATCCATGGAAAAGGCTGTGAACAAATCACAACAATTTTAAATTTTTTTGGCCTAATTTGACATCAACTCCGTAGGTAATTCTTGCTGAAAAATTCACTACATGAGAAATTTTGATTTTCGACCCAATTCAACTTGTTTGCAACCACAATCTATTGAATGCTGATTGCTGATGCTGAATGGCAATTGTAAAAAACATCTTTGAAATGATATTATGAGTTCTAAAACCTTGAAATAAACAAAAATATTCTGTAACAATGCTTTCAATAAACTCGAAAATGCACTGTCCGAAATCTCATAAAAGGAACTAAATCTAACATGAGCGCAGTCCCTTTAAGAATGTGTTTTGATTTGTTTTCTTTGATAAGTTTTAAGAAAGGACACGACACACATAATGAAACTACTTTTTTTTTATTAATATTATTTGTTTACAGATTTGGAGAGCTAATGTTGTTAAGAACATAATTTCGATACAGCGCTCATTCCAGAAGTGGCTAAAAATAATCTTAATAAAGAATTTAAAAATGGAAAAATTGACAATGCGTGAATCTTCCTACTTCATAAGATGAACCTTTATATTTGAGAAAACTTTTGGTCGATGTACATCAGTTCACGGCATTTAACATAACCCATAAAATAATAAATCTGGTTAAAAACTGAATAAGCCTGTTTATAACTGCATAGAATTGTATGTATGAATTGTATCTCATTCACGTATTTGACACTTCAGTCGAATCTGTTTGAACTACCGTTTGATTGAGGAATACAATCTAGTTGAAAAGTGAGGTAAGCATTCGCTTACACTAATCTTCAATCGTAGTTTGAGAATGATCACGATTTTGTAATTTTAATACTATGAAATAGCTGATATGATGGTTTGGGAGTAATTAGATGCGGAAGCTATACCGGATTGATACCGTGCGGGACCGAAATCCGTACAGCACCGAAATCCGTACACCCTGTTGAATTTGTTTATTTATAAGCATCATAACAATGTAAATGTTATACATGAATACATATTCATGTTCATTCATGCATTAGCTTAATGTTTACGTCAACAATTAAGCAGAATGTCATGCAATTAAAATAATAAAAATAAAAACCTTAACACGTGTCGGGCATTTCTGTCAATCGGTTGCGTTCTTAACGATTTTCTAAGGAAATCTCTCAGATTTACTTCAGTTTGTTAAGCGTATTTCAGTGATGTTTGCAAGTAGTTTCCTGAAGGTCGATCGAAAAGGTTAGTGTTTATCGTTTTATATCTCAATTCTAAGCAATGGATCGTTCATATGGTATTTATTTATCAAAATTAGTACTGTACGGATTTCGATCCATATATAACAGCTGATTCTAAATCCGTACACTTGTGCATCACTAATGACGATTCTACTTTATCCAATGTTTTTCAGCAGATCATGGAAACTAAATACACGCCGGAGGATTTGGAGAAGACTGTGGCAATGATGCGTGCGGAGAAATCATACCAAGAAGCATCCAGGGATTTTGCCGTTCAATTCACCACCATAAGAGATGCCGTATTCAATCGCTACTCTCTTATTTTATTCGTATTGTAAACGTTATATTATTAATATCTTTTAATGAAGAGCGTCCGAAAAGTAAAACAACGCAGCTCCCCTACAGGATATCACCAACACGCATATACAAATTAGGGACCATGCATAAATGACGTAGCATTTGAGGGGGGAGGTGAAGGTTTCAGAATTTGTGACCGGCCATGTAT
The DNA here is from genome assembly GCF_037179485.1 of Ochlerotatus camptorhynchus. Lineage (NCBI taxonomy): Eukaryota > Metazoa > Arthropoda > Insecta > Diptera > Culicidae > Ochlerotatus > Ochlerotatus camptorhynchus. The sequence continues at coordinate 136,442 of NW_027041144.1, forward strand.
TGGATATAGCCAAATACGCTACGAGGGGAGGGGAGGAGTATAAAATTGATCAAAAATATGCTACGTCATTTTTGGATGCTCCCTTACAGAGAGCATTCCCAGCAGTAGCTACCAGCGAGGAATGACTGGAAATACACATGAAAGTAGTACGGGCGAAAATTGATAAAGAGAACGCAAAGAAACAAAGGATTGAGGAACGACAAAAGAAAAAGGTTGAGCGAGAGAGGAAGAGGAGGAAGAAAAGGAAGAAGAGCAAAGAAAGTTCCCTAATAAACAAATACCATGAACGAACTTTATCCCGGATGGGTAAACTTTCCCACAAATGGTTTGGATGATACCCCGAACACGTCGTTAAGGGGAAGCAGACCGATCCGAAAAAAAAAATTACGTTTTGATTTTTCTAAAAGTATTGAAAAAAAGTATCAAAAATCTAAAAAAATCACATTTTTTCTAATTTTTTAAAGAAAATTCACGTGCAAAAACATGTTTTATAAGTCATTATGGCATAAAGTTGGACTCAAAAAATCACAAAACATCAACTTTTCGGTTTTTCTGAGAGTCCAATTTTTTTTCATGATGGGATAGACAAAAATTTTTTGCATGTAATTTTTGACAAAAATCTAAGGAAGAAACTGATTTTCTTGGATTTTTGATAATTTTTCCCAATGTTTTTAGAAAAATAAAAACGTACCGAAAATATTTTTTTATTTTTGGGCCGGTGAGCTTCCCCTTAAGCTCTCTATTATGGTTATTTTTATTAGGGTTGGAAGCAAGAAAGCATTATAACTTGAAAAGGCAATGGTAACAATGGAGAAGAAGCAGAAGAAAGCTGTGGAAAAGAAGCAATGAAAGATCTGTATTTTTATGATTATTACTCTCTTGACGTATTAAATTAAATTAAGTTATAGTCGTTATTTTACCAATTTTAATTTTCAAGCACAAAACGAAAAACTAATCCTTGATGTCAGTTCATTGTCTTTTTTTGTTGGTTTCTAAGATGGTTGTATTTTTCTTTTACTTATCCGCCATTATAGGGCTTCCATCTTAGGAACCGGTTAATTTATCGCTTGATGCCAGTGGGTTGGTGGAGTTCCAAAGTATGGCGCATCTTGCACGTTATCACATGTCAAATTTCAAAAACCTCGAAGTTGTGATCGGAGGAAAACTCCAGTAAGAATATTTAACCCAAAGTACTGGTATAGAATAAAATTTGGAAGAAATTGATCCTTAAACATGATATTAGTTAGCATAAAAATCTAGAACAGTTACCTTCTTAAATAAAAAGAATTCAGTTACCTCTCCTTTGAATCGATTGGAGCATCAATTAATCTAACGCTGATATCATTAGTTAAAAAAGTAAAAGTAAAAAAAATGAACTTGAACCTTTGACGAATGATTCTTATGTAAAATCGTGCACTGAATTCAACAATGTAGTCGAAAAAAATGTCAGTAGGATAGTTTTTGGGATACAGCTAAAAATGAAAATTCACTTTAAACAAGTTTGATTACTGTAATACAAATATCTCCGGTTGTAATGAGATTATATCAATTATTTTAACGCTAAATTATAGGTAAGAAATTTTTTCGTTGGATCAATTGAACATCAATTGTCAGTGAGATTGATGGTATTGTTGTTAGTTAATAGTTTTTTAAGTTTTCCTAAGAAAAATTGAATTTCTGCTAAGTTTTTAAGCAATGTAAATTAAAATGTTTATGGTGGTTCTACCATTACTGTCACGGAAAAATAGTGTTTTAACGATCGAAATAAAATTGTATCACCTTTAATTTGGCGTTAAAATAATTAATATCACTTCATTGCAGCCAGAGATATTTGTGTTTTCGTTTTTTTTTAACGTGAGATTTCATTTTTTAGCTAGGGGAAGGAGGGGCATAGTGAGCATCCCGTACTTTGGCTCTGGATCTCCAACTGCATGAAACAAATCAACTGGTAGTAGGATCAATATCATTAAGATATTGATCCTACAGCCAACAAATTTGTTCTGAACGGCCGGAAGTCCAAGCTGGAGCACGCGCGATGCTCACTATGCCCCACCTGTTCACTATGCCTCTCTTACCCCTATATCTCCAAAACTATCCTACCGAGATTTTTTTGGACTACATTTTTGGATTCAGCGCACGATTTTACATGGGAAATGACCAGCAGCGTACAAAGTTCAAATATGCTGTAAACTAGTGTATTTAAACGAATATAGCTGTTTTGGACTCTTAGCCAAGCAACTACAAAAAAAATCTTAATTCAAGATAGCAACACGTTTTTTTTTCATTGATTTGGATCGATTTACATTCATGTACGGATTTTGATTCATGACTGTACGGATTTTGATTCATCCTCAACACAGTGTACGGATTTCGATTCAAAACTGTACGGATTTTGATTCAATCGTAAAACGCTGTACGGATTTTGATTCAAGATATGTGCAATTTAAATCCTTTTTTCTAATAATTAAAGGTAATTTTAAGACCTGGTGTTTGCAAATATTGGAAAAATAAAGATAAATGTAAAGGAAAAAGATGTGATACAGAGCATAATGTGATAGCATTATTTAGTATTGACCGTTAATGATTCTCTCGTGCTTAGGTGTACGGATTTCGGTCCCGCACGGTATTTTGCAATCAAAACCATTGCTCATTCGTTAAATTACACGAATAATGTTTTTTTTATGAAAATCAATAAGTTCATAATATAACTAAATATAAAAGTATTTGAAAACCAACACTGTTCTTGGGATTTCATTTTCTGTGAATTTCTTAGAAAATATTCAACTGCAGTTCCAATTGACTAAGCTTGTAGAACAGAACTACCGAAGAACAAATCAAAACAAAACCTACTAGACAAAAATGCCATCAAACAAAAAAACTAACCCAAATTACTTGATTAAGTTATGACCTGTGATAGAGCTCATAAAAAAAAAGCGCGCACCTGCCTCATAATTCATTAGTAATGAATCTAAAACTGCTCTTATCGGATTCCTCGCGTAGTTCGGTTTCACACGAACGGCCGACCAACCGCGGAGCCAAAAATATGCACGGTAAAACGAATTTACGGTCGCGAGCCAGGCAATCGTAACAGTGTAAATTCATACCCGCCGTGAGAAATAGCCTCACCAAATTCCATTGAACTTAACGCATTCCCCAATCGCAGGAAAGTTGAAAATAGTACAAATAATACAATCTAATATGACGGTGCGAGGATGTAGAGGGAAACGGCACTGGAAAGAAAGTGGAATTAATTATTCCTGTAATTTGCATTCCGCTTTTCCTTGATTCATTTCCACCTCATTTACATTAACGGTCATAGTTTACTCGAGCGCGATTTTTTTTCTTCTTTCTCCTGCACTGTCGCTGATTTCCTTTAAATTTTCGACTTTTCAGCATAATATTCCCTCCCTTTCCTAGGTGGACCCGTTTCGCACTTTCGTTCTCCTAAAGATGCTTAAAATACGGTAGTGAAAATGAGTGTCTGCACTACTGGTTTTCCGCATGGTCGCTTGACTTGTCCCACTCAGTCAGTCTCTGAACACTTTTTTGGCGTAAAAAACGATTATTGATTTCTCTCGTGATAGTTTTCCCTGCTGCTGCTGCAGTAAACGACGATAAAAAGTCTAGATTCGGTCATTTATGTTTTCTTCGTCTATGGTGTCCCTGCCAGGGGTTCAGAGTTGTTGCTTTATTTTATTTATATCGCCTATAGTTAGTTGGTGGTTTGGACGCGGACGCGAGATGGAAAATCTAGAACACATTTTCTTCTATACTGTGGATCTTCGGGTGCTGTTCTCGATTGTATGCATTTTTTCCTTATTATTTGTCGCAATGTGGATTTCTTTTTCCTGACGAAACATCTCGGGAGGTGATGGTGGGCGCCCTCAGCGTCCCAACGGAGAAGCATTATAGGAAAGCGGAGGGGCACACTAACTTTTACGATCGTTGATGATGGATTGAATTGAACGTGGCTATCAACATCAATCCGGCAATGATGGATGACCACAGAGCGTCGTTAGAATTGCCACTGCCGTAGTAATAATTTCCTAGACGAATGCAATTTGTGGAAGAAAAAAAAAAGAACGAGAGAAAGAGAAGGAACATGGAGTTGAATTTATCTTCACTCTCGGTAGGTTGTCCATGTTGGGAGGGGTTTTGGCTACATCCACGGTTTTCAAATTGGTGATCTTTTTTTAAGCAACAGAATGTCCAGATTTTTGTTTTTGGCAATAAGAATTGCAGAATATACATTCATAATTTCGGTTTCGGGATATAATTCATATCTATCATGTTGGGTGAAGGTTGTAAAGTATTCGCTGATGTTGATTCATTGAATGAAGCTACTTTTCAAAATGGAAAACGTGTTAGATCAATAGAATAGAACAATTGTACCTCTAAAATTTTTCAACAAGTTATATGGAATTATCAAGACCAGTATCTTATTGTTTCTCAAAATAGCACGCAATGACCAATTTCGGAGATATGATTACTATACTTATGCAAATTAAAAAATGTCTCTTCACAAAGTCAAATCTGCCAAATCTGGTTAGCACCCGAAAATTTTAAATTATGGTTAGAAAATGTTTATGCACAAAACACATTAAGTTTATATGGGACCTTTAAAACACGAACAATTTTACCTGATTATTTTGCTTAATGGGAAAAAATGACCTGTTGTTGTCTTCACATTGTTTCAATTGATAACACTAGTTTACAAAACAACATAAAAAGTGTGAACTTTAGTGGTTGACCAACGTTTCTAATGCAAAATCCTACGCTGAATTCAATGCCGTGGTGAGAAAAAAAATAAAGTAGAGCCATTTTTGAGATATACAAAAATTTTGATTTTTTGAATTTTGGACAAAAGTACGATTACTAAAATGTCAATATCTTTGGAACTAGTGCACCAATTTTAAATCTTTTTTTATGAAAATGAAGATAAATAAATTTGCTATTGTTCACTAGAATATTATGTCTTAATTAAAAATTTAATTTTGAAGTCATTTAAAAATTTACAGCATTTTTTTTAATTTTTCCTGCGAATTTTCCATAAAAATCTTGTTTTAATCAACATTTTTAATGGGATAAAAAGATTTAAAAATTCATTCCATAATTTATTCTTAAAGTCCATTAAAAACTGGAGAAAATGAGCCTTTAATGGATCAAATCGGTTGGAAATTGTCGAAGTTATGAAATTTTTTGTAAAATCATGGAAATTGAATGTTCCAAGATTGGCCGTTGTCCCACTCCTAGGTTCATGCACCACTTCCAGTAAGCCTTTCTGCGGACGTGTACGCATACGGTGCATTTCACTAACACTACCAGCTGTCACGCAAAATTAAATGGGATATTTTCAACAATATAATTTACGCTAGTGTTTGTGAGACCACTCGGCGAGAACCTAACGCAACCAACTCAACTTGACAGCTTTCTTTCTTTAACATTGCTTAACGATGTATACGACAAAACGTGAAATCAAGTGTAAAAATGATCCTCAAAAGTTTTGTTACGCGTGTGGCAACTATATATTTACAAAATCGGTCAATTTCACTGCTTCGTTGCAAACTGCATACAGGCTTTATTTTAAAATTGATCCTGGAGACTTTGACGAACCGTGGATTCCAAAAGTATTATGTAGTTCGTGCAAAACGTGCTTGGCTAGGTGGATGTCAGGCGCAAGGTAAATTGATTTTTTGAATAACTTTCATATAAACAATTTATGTACAGCATGGTAGTGCTTTGTTCTTTCCTGATCCACATTATCTTACTTCATCTATTTTTGATAAGTGTTAATGTCTTACTTACTAACTCACTTATTTGTTATCTGTCAGTCGCTATTTGTCCTTTGACATGCCCACCATATGACGTCGACCGTTTTGTCATGCAACGGATTGTTATTTCTGCTTGACAAAAGTTAAGCAACAAGGACGTCACAAAACAGTTGAGTATCCACAAGTGGCTTCTATGACAAAACCTGTTCCACATTCAAGTTCGGTCCCGTATCCTGTTTATCCAAAGCGAAAACGAGCGCCCTCTGTTGAATCGTTACAAAAAGTGAGGAGGAATTCAAGGAGGAATGCGAGGAAGACTTCGAGGTGGAATTGGAAAGAAACCCAAAACTGTTTACACAATCCGAATTTAATGATTTGGTGCGAGATCTCGACTTATCGAAGGTGAAATCCGAATTGCTGGCATCACGCTTGAAAGAACACAACATGCTGAGCAAGGAGGTCAAAATTTCTTGTCACAGGAATCGTCACAAGAAATTTGACAAATATTATTCTACAAAGGACAAGGCATGCTTTTGCCATGACATAAACGGCTTGTTTGAAGAGTTTGGTGAGCCATATGATCCAGCTGAATGGCGTTTATTCATCGATAGCAGCAAGTTGAGCTTGAAAGCCGTTTTACTGCATCAAGGGAATGAGAAACCTTCTATTCCATTAGCTCATGCCGTTAATATGAAGGAAACGTATGAATCAATGGCTCTATTGCTCAATTTGATAAATTACAATCAACACAATTGGAAAATTTGTTCCGATCTTAAAGTGGTTGCCATGTTGACTGGATTGCAACAGGGATACACAAAATATGTGTTTTTTGTGTAAATGGGACAGTCGCGCTCGTAAGGAACACTACGTCCGAAAAGATTGGCCAAAACGGGATAATTTCACAATTGGTAAAGACAACGTTAAAAATGATCCTCTTGTGGTAAAAGAACGCATAATACTTCCACTACTACATATAAAACTTGGGCTATTCAAAAATGTCGTCAAAGCGTTGCAAAAAGAAGGGCCGGCATTCCAGTACTTGAAATCAGTATTTCCAAATTTATCTGACGCAAAGATAAAGGAAGGTGTATTTGTTGGCCCACAGATCAAAATACTGCTCAATGATTCCGCATTCAATACAGTTTTGACACCAGATGAGGAAGAAGCGTGGAAATCGTTCCAGCGTGTTGTCACAACCTTTTTAGGAAATTTCAGAAGCCCAGATTATGAGGAAGCCGTCGATGAATTGCTCAAAAATTATGAGAAAATAGGTATTAATCAAAAATATTGTGTTTGTTACATATAATTAATTTCAAATCCTTTTATTTCACTGAACACAGGTGTGAATATGTCTTTGAAGATACATTTCCTACATTCTCACATGGATTTTTCCCCGGAAAATCTTGATGACGAGAGTGATGAGCACGGCGAACGTTTTCACCAACAAATGAAGATGATGGAACGTCGTTACCAAGGGTTTTGGGATGAAGCAATGATGGGTGACTATTGTTGGTTTCTGATTCGAGAAACAAGTTCAAAACATCGAAGACAAAGTCATTCGATTCTCAATCATTTTTAATAAAACCTAAATAAATTTCTTTTGTATCAACTCGGTTTTAAATCCTGATATGCCTTAATCAAATTGATATGTAGAGAAAAGAATCTCCCATGAAAACTTTACATGCAATTTGGATGCTTACAACGACACCTAGAAAAGGAACTCTAAAGCTGTTGTATTTCAGCAACATTTTTAAGTGTTTTACAAAAATGCTCATAACTTCGACAATTTCCAACCGATTTCATCCATTAAAGGCTCATTTTCTCCGGTTTTAAATGGACTTTAAGAATAAATTATGGAATGATTTTTTGAATCTTTTTATCCCATTGAAAATGTTGATTAAAACAAGATTTTTATGGAAAATTCGCAGGAAAAAAAAAAAAATGCTGTAAATTTTTAAATGACTTCAAAATTAAATTTTTAATTAAGACATAATATTCTAGTGAACGATAGCAAATTTATTTATCTTCATTTTCATAAAAAAAGATTTAAAATTGGTGCACTAGTTCCAAAGATATTGACATTTTAGTAATCGTACTTTTGCCCAAAATTCAAAAAATCAAAATTTTTTGTATATCTCAAAAATGGCTCTACTTTAATTTTTTCTGACCACGGTATTGAATTCAGCGTAGGATTTTGCATTGGAAATGATCATCACCTTACCGAGTTCAAAAATGCTGGAAACTAGTGTAATGGATAACGTTGTTATCTTAGAATTGAAGAAAATCCATATAGAACTGATATGCGGTTATAGGCAGTGTAGTCATGAACAGATGTATATTAAATTTTACGGTTGGAAAAATCAATGTTTTGACTAACAATAAGTAAAATTTAAGCTGATTTGGTTTATTGTACTTTAAGAAATACACAGCTTTTATTTAACCAAAATTGCTGCAACTTCATACAGGCTCAGCCAATCAAGCAAAAACCATACCGATACGTCTTGAATAATAGATCAACCAGCAGTCAAGATGTAATCAGCTTTGATGCACATATTTCTTTTAACTCTTTATCTCAACCACATTAAAAACAATTAACATTCATGTTTTAACCGAGGTGCTGCAGTAACTTGCGAACCTATTTTTTATGATATATATCTAAATGTGTTTACATTGTTATTGCCTTTCCAGTTCCAGTTCTGTATTTTAAACTGGATATCTATACCTGCGTGTCAGTATATCAATATTCATCTTCACACTAAAAATATCAACTAAATTTTATCTTATAAAGGGAATTGATAGGAAATTATTAATTCTTTCGTTGGGCACTTCTTCTATGTACCTCGGAAGTATCAGGAAGGCAGCTTCAAAATCTTCTTCAGAGCTTTGTTCTGAATCCTTTGAAGTGCTTTTTTCTTAAAATAGAGTAGACATTTAAACTTTTTTTTTTTATTTAGCAATTAAACCCTCTTGCCAAACACTGTCGAATGCTTTTTATATGTCGAGAAGAGCAACTCCAGTTGAGCAGCCTTCAGATTTGTTTGAGCGAATTAAATTTAAACTCAAAAATTTAGTTCGTATTGATGTGAAGCATCATTCTATTCAAAATTATCTTTTCAAAGAGTTTACTTATTGAAGGAAGCAAACTTATTGGATGGTAGCTAGAAGCTTATGTTGGATTTGACCAAGAAAGACAAGGTACTCTCTGAGAGTTTTTTTTTATGAGTATATGGAAAATTGTTTGGAGCCTGGAGTTTCATATTTTCAGTTATAGTTCTTACTTCGTCCAAATCATTTGCCCAGGAATCATCAAAAATATTTCCCTAGAGAAAATATTTAGATACTCCCGAGTAACGTGATTCTAAGTAGGACTAGTAAGACCCATATTGAAGATATGAGCACTGAGCTTTTTTCGAGTCTGTGATTACCGCCCTATTTAAGCGCTGGAACAGGGATTTTTTTTAATTGTTGTGTATTTCCAAAAGGGTTTGGAGCTCGGGTCTAATTTCGACACATTATTTAAAACATTTTTGTTCTTCTGGGCAGAGAGTCATTTTTAAATATGTTTTTGCAAATCCCGCCAGATAAGTTTCATAGTGAGAACGAGTGTTCTTTGATATTGCCTCCTACGGACATTTTTCTGCCGGATCAAGAGCGGAAGAGCAAGTGACTGCAAAGTTGACATGAATCAGTTAAGACCAAATCAATAGTTGAGGGATTTCTTACTAACGAAAAGTTTGTTATGCTGGTTGGATATTGAATACTGCTGAAAAAGCATCAAATAGTATTTTACCATTCACAGCAGAAAATAAATTTTAATATCACATCCAAGAGGATGCACTTAAATCATGTCGAAAATCTCATGTATTTTTTATGGCCACAACAATAAACAATTGCAGTAAAAGCAGCGTAATGTCAGTTCATGCACTGTATTAATGATAATTTTGTCCTTTTTGGCAAGTAATATTACACCATAGTTTTGACACGATTGAAGTGTATCCACTTTGATGTGATATCAAAATTATTTTTTTGCTGTGTTGATATTGCAGTGAGCATTGTGTCATGAGCGGTGTTTTGCATTAAAATCACCAATAATGAAGAATTAAGACCTATGACGGGTAAGTTTCTGTAGGTCACCCGTGAGAAAATTCTTTTGCTGGCATTGTACTAATTGTATAAAAGTAAATAGACCAAATTCTGTTCGACAGAAATTGCCAAAGTTTTCAAAATTTTGGTTTCGAATGAAAAAATCAGTTAGCTTGTAACTGTCGACGCTGTGCCTTTTTTTTCGGTGCGAGTCACGCGATAGTCTGTTTTTCAATAGAAACTCATTGTTGCGGTGCTTGCTCATTGTTTGAGGTTCGTTTGCTTTTACCATTACCCCGTTGAAAGCAAACAAATGGTGGAGAAGTAGGTGAAAATAAAACTGACGATTAGATTCAGCTTCCCGCATGGCTCGGTAAAACCATCAATGGAAGACATTAGGAACTATGTGAAATCGCTGGATGTGGATTCCACTCAGATGATCGCTACATATTGCATAGAGAAGGAAAAATCTATGTTCATAAAGTTCAAATAAGAGGATTCGATGCTTTATTGAGTAGTACACAACCGGGAACAATTATTGTTTCCATTATGCCGCTGGGAAGACAGTCGAGGTACGCATGTCACCTGCTGGAGGCACCGTTCAATACGTGAGAGTGTAAGATCTCCCATCAGAAGTCGCGGATATCGATCTAGTATTGGTGCTAGGGAAAAACGGTGATGTGAAGCGTGTAGTTCGGGAGAAATTTCCTGCCGCCTTGTGCTTTGATATGCTTACAGGTGTGTGGGGTAAAAAATGAATGTAAAAAAGGAGATTTCCAACTCGCTGCTGAAGGATTTGAAGCAGCCAATACAACAATTAACGGCAGAAGAAAACCAACAACGCAATGAGGTAGCAATCAGTACGTACGCTGGATTGGAGGTGCATCGCCAGACGAGGAAGCGGTTGTGGCCCTGGAAGAAGAGGTGGTGGTGATGGATGTGGCGTCCTTAGACACCGATAAGAAAATGTGAAACGGAAGCAAGTGCTGCTGAGAAAGCAGCCGCCTGTTTTCAAGTGCAAAAATGATGCATATTACTACTACAAATTTCGGAGGCCAAGCGGTAGGCGCTGCGGAAGGAAAAACATATTGTAATAAGGAGGGGAGTTGAGGGCGAAAGCGGTAGCTAAACTCAAGACGCCTTCAAGGAAGAGTAAGAAGAACTCATAAACAATGTTTCTATTTAATATCTTATTGTTATTTTAAAGTCATTAAATGGTTCTTGGCTCCATGGCCGCCTTTTTGGCATTTGAGCTTAATAAATAAATTAATTGAAAAAAAAAAACACAATGAAGAAATGAACTCGTATAAAGCTAAAAGTGGTCTTTGAACAGTTCAATTTTATTGCCGTATGTTGAACATTAGTGTCCATTCTCAGGAAGATAGTTGAGAAGAGCATAGAAATCGGAAGTGGTTTCCTCAATAGGGAGGACCTTTTCCTTCTTGGCATTAAGCCGGGAATGTTAATTGGAATTTGGACGGAATGATCGATCATTCTTATTATCCGTGAGCATATCAGATTCATTGCTCATAATAACTTCCTCAGAAGGGGGTCAAGAGATTTTCCTCTTCATTTGCATTTAGGTGTGATAGCAACAGAAGAATCTTTATTCAAATTGATCGAAGAGGAATTTTTCAAATCGATGTCCAAACATAAGAACTATAAGAATCCAAAGGATCATAGAGGAATTAGAATAAAACAAGGTACATAATTTGTAGGTAATATTTAGCACTGATAAGTGCGATAAGTGCTGTTAAAATTGTAGCAATAAGTAGCAATAACACATCCTTCATAAAAAAAATAGATTCACATGGCAAGATGTGGACTGCATGCAAGCACATTCTGATCAACTGCTGCTCATTGTGTATTTCAACCTGTTGTTCATTTTGACCTTATGATCTGGGTCTGGTGGAGACGTAATGATTTTCGAACCAATTTGAAAAGTATTGAATTTTGAGTGAAAAGCCTATTTTTAATTACAGTGCCTTTCGGAATATTTTACACCGATTACTGGAATTAGCCAGTAACGGCAGAAGTTGGATTTGGCACTCGATGGATTTTACAGAAAGCCGAGAATAAAAAAACACGTATTTGAAAAAAAAACTGGAAGACACTGTAATCAACAATTCACTTCAAATAGCTCCCTTGATCATGTTCCGTTTTACCGGAGTACACTGGGGCACAATGGTACTTTTGTTGTACAAAAATCATAGCGCTCCACCCATGCATTGTTGAGGTTTGGTATGCTGGGCAATGTTGTTCAGGAGGATGAGGAATATATGTTTACATACTTATTTTAGTTTCAGACCACGCCGTTCAGATGGTGCTTGGACTTCCTTTGACAGAAGCATCCTAGCAAAAAATGTTGAGGAAATTTATTTCATTCACGATTTTTTTGTTAAAATTTTCGGTTTATCTGTTAATAAAGAAGTTACCATGGACCCCCGGTAATCTGACCGTTTTTAATCTGAACCCTTTTTAATTTGAACCCCGCTAATATGCACGCCGTGCAAACTAAAAATTGCTCAAACGTCATTCAGCTGAAGGAAAGCGAAATGGGACATCTAAACATAGCAACAAATAACGCTACCAGGAACATCTATTACTAATGCTGATAGGATTACAAGGAGTGCAAATTAAAAATTAACCCCATTAATATGCATGATAAGTTTTTCAGGGGGTTCACGGGGGTATTCCAATTAAAAGTTTTGAAATGATCAAAATCAAAATGATTTCATAAAAGTTAGAAACATAACATGTCTCTAATGTTTTATATAAAATAGAATAATTTGGGCCTTTTCAAATGTCGTCAAAAGATATTTTGTATAGCGGCTAATTTTAATTAAAAAAAACGACAATAACTCTTGATCGACGAAATATATCGACATGTTCTGCACTGCAAAAATTGCGACTTCAAAAGTTCTAAAACTTATCTCTAGGCTACTTTGCTGAGAAATTTCAAATAAAAAATTAATAATAATTGACACCTAAATGAGGGCTTAACTGTATGAAACAACTTTGTAGGAGAAACTTTTACTCTAAAGTTTCAATTTCAGGCTCATCTAAATGCATCTTTCCTGCTGAATTCTCTTTCTGAACACATACTTGCAGTGCATGTATCGAAACACGAAAAAATAAATATCAACAATTACCTTCGTTGCGAGAGAGTCACGCATTAAATTGTTTTGTTGGTCAATTTGAAATCCATCGCAGCAATCTGAAGGTGACTGCGATTTGTCTTCATCAGACCTAGTTTATGGCCATTTCAGCCATTTTTTTTTTTACTTTTTACTTTTTGTCCGTTTAGAGCTTTTGTACTTTTCGTCCTTTTGTACATTCGACTTGTTTCTGACATTTCGAACTTTTGTCCCTGTAAGTTTCATTCGACAGCATTCATCATTTTGACTTTTTGATTATTCTACTTTTTGTATTTCAGATTTTTACCTCTCAACCTTTTCTCAGTCGACCTTTTGTCGAACAACCATTAATTATGTAGTGCATAACGTTGAGGATACAAATTCGTTAAAAAAGTGCATATATTTAGCAAATGCATGTTTCTTTGATGTTCCAAGGCATTAAAAAAAAAATTGAATGGATGACTTCAATGGCATCATTTTTCTATTATCCTCCTTAGCGATGAAAGCTAATGCTATGTTCAGACTTCGGAGTTAGAAAATTCATTAATCAATATCAACAGAAAGACGTCACCAAGACTTATAACTCTTTAGTATAAATATTTCATAACGCATCGAATCGAATTGACTTAAAATTCTTTATAAACTTAGTTCAGTAAAGTTATTATATCACAAAATCAATATTTTTCATAAAAATAAACATTTAAGCATACATAAATAAAGTGTGCCTAATTTTGGCAAAATAGTATAATTATTGTCTGATCAAGTTTATAAAGAATTTCTAAATATTATTGTTGAATGTCAGTGAAATACTTCATTATTTTTAATTGTTGTTGAACTACAATAATCTTAAACAGCGACCTAAAATGTTTTTTTTTTCTATCTTGACTGATATTTGCAAATCTAAATCTATTCTTAAAATTTAAGACCCACCTTAATTCTAGAATTTGGATTGGCAAAACAAAAAAGAGTTAATAACTTGTGTATCAACGGAACGGGAACGATAAATATTTCCATTTTAAAATACCAATAAGGTATAGGTCCGCTGCATAAATACAATAATTTGATGGTTTCTGCGTTTTTGAAACTATCTGCAATACAGTTATTTACGATTATATTCAAACATAGCTTCGTTCCTTCAAAAAAAAAATCACCAATTTGATTACCGTGGACGTGTAGCCAAGCTGTGCGCCTTATGTGATGGAGCAGAGATAGGAGAAAAAAGTTGGCTGGACCGCTTTTAATTTTGGGTTAGTGCATGGATGGGTCGCGAACATAAAGAGAGAAAGAGAAAAAAAGAGACGAATACTAAAAACCGGAAGGGAAACTAATTTTCCCTCCTACAAAAACTGCGCGAATCAGAGGTACAGACAGAGTGAATGAAAGTGTTCGTTTTATGTGTGCTGTGTGCACGTGCCTGCGGAATCGGAAGCACGGCAGGGGGTGAGTAAGTGAATCGAGCGGAAAAAAGGACTCTGTTAAACGATTTTCGCCTATGTGTATGTGTGTGTACCTAAATGCACTGAGGGTTAATTCCGGATGATTGATGAGCTTTACCATTTATTTGTTAAAAAAATTCGACATTTTTGAAAAGAAAATCGTTTCTCATCACAAGATGAATATCGATTAGTGATGGTGCAGATTAGTTGAATTTTTGATATAAATCATAAATCGGCGGTCGTCAATTTAGTGAGATGAGAAGCACTTTTTTGAGAGAGATCACTTCTTTGAATAGGTAAGTGTGAAGAAGCTATCTTTTCCATTGATTCCAGTGCCAATATCATCGTGCAAGCATGGCATTCCGAAACTATGTCAATGATGGCATTTGTGAAGTCAGCACTATTTGTGGCCCAACCACAGGCAATTAATTTCTCCGAAAGCGGCTTCAACGGGGTGCACTATGCTCAGAGCAATCAATTGTGACGTTTCCGGTTGATTAAAATCAATTAAAATGTGCTCACTCATCTCATCACTTCTTGGTGCTACAAGTCGAATCGACAGCTGGAATGTATGCATATTAGTAGAATGGCTCTGAGAATTTTAGCTTCTGACAAGTGTGTCTGGTACAAGTGACATATGATCAAGAGTTAGTCATTGCCTACGCCATGAGAGATAGCTAGATCAAACATACAGATATACTACTGAGAAAGCAGCTTCGGAAACACGTAGCGAGGATGAACCGGATTACTTTTTTTTTCACAACAAACACGAACCAATGGAGGTTGTTGTCATTCTTCTACAATATATGGAAACAGAAACCGCAAGATGAAAACGTCATCGAAATAAATAATGAAAGAATCAATTTGGGAGGCCGCATGGACAGAAAACGATTATGTTGACCACAAATAAAAAAAAACCTTGACCGGAAATGAGCACAAATCGTACAACTAGAATGGCATCGAGAAAGAAACTAAAGCGGCAAACAGTGTAAAGGATTTCGATGCAAGATCAAAAAAGCAGTATTTGTGTCGTTTGTGAATGGATTCAAAAGGATGTTCCAATTAGAAGACGAGACATTCGAAATTAGCATTGATAAGCAGACGCCAGTTTTTGTTGTAGTTGATGTCAGAATATTCGACGTTAATTTTTATTGCTGTCTTGTACGTATCACCAATTGGAAATGTAGAGGCGTGTTTATCATTTAGAATTACTTAACGTTACGTTTCCTCTCTATCCTTGACTCTTATACAACGATAAGTTAAACCTTAAACTAACACAAAATTGAAAAATCTAATTAAAACCTATTCTGATAAAATGAACTTTTTCTTGCCTTCGATGGATCGTTGGAAAAAAAACTGTGTCGTATAATCTATGCAGCTATTCGTCGTACGTAAAACTTATAAATAACGCGAAGACAGATTAATGAGAAAATAAGGAGATAAATTTCTTCAGATGCACAAAAAATCTAGTACGTGAGAGGTAATACTTCACTACGATTGCTTCCTTCCTACATTCTTGATTTTTTTTTTTTAAAGCAGGCAAATTAATCTGAATCGAATGTGATGCTCGATACGTTTTCGGTCGCCTACACGTCGAATAAAATGTCGCTTGGAAGCTTAAAGCTAAATTTGTGAAAAAAGTGCGATGAAAAGTGAAAATAATTTAGACAAAAGCAAGCCAAAGATGTAGAGAAAACATAAACTGAGCAACAGGACAGACATCATGGTAGATTTTATGTTCACACAAGCTCGACGGGAAAGTTAGCAGCATAACTTTCACTCGATCCTAGCAGAAGCGACAAAGTTTGAACATTCGGCGCGCAGCATGGTTGGTTGCTCTTTGATCGATTCGACTGCCTTACATTACTTGTTCACACATTTGTGATTAAGTCACGCGTATCATACTGGTAGTGGTTGTGAATATTAGAAGCGATAAATGAACACAAAACTACACACAGAGTAAACAAACAACAGTAAAACATCCGTAGGCCGGGATGCGAAGCTGCCAGCTGCGGTAGCTGGTGAATAGCCGAATCCAGCCGGGTAAACGTTATATATACTGCCTAACGATTTGTTGGACTCACCTCGGGCAGTCTTGAGCAGCAGGTGAGCAGGTCGCGAGTAACCGATAGCGTTGTGCGCCATCAGTTCTATCCGGTAGTAGGTGTCAGCCTGCAGGTCACGCATTTCGTAGTGCGTCGCAGTCGGGATGTCCTCGTCTAGGCAGGCACCTTCCAGCTCGGTCCACACGCCGTTGACCTTGGAACCCTGTCGAAATAAGAACAATCAGTGAAAGATGTGACTAAAAATAATACTTTTTGTTTCATTGCACTCCACATCTCACTACTAAAATGTTTCCAAAATATATTGGAGAAAATAGTCAAATTGAGATGTTAACTATACTATAGAGAAAAAAAAATCAGTTGAACAATTTTTGTAAAGTACCTTTTCAAAGTCCTGTTTAATACTAATTTTTCATCAGTAATTGCAGATCTATGGAAAACTTGATTGATTTATGAAATTTATCAATTAGTTTTAAAACAATGCACACTTTGTCTTAAGGCAAATATTATGCAAGAGATAATTGAATTTGACATTGCAGTTGATGTAAGCATATGGTGGATACTAAGGTGCCAATGAACGTAAAGGGAATAAAAGGGGTTTTCTTATGGTGGGAGGATATTCAATTTTCTGAATTGTTTTAGATGCATGAGGGTAAAACTTATGATTTTCAGGGTGGACACTGAATTTAGAAAATGGGTGTTCAAGATATTTTCCCGGTTTCATACACATTGCTTATGTTAAAAAAGGAAAACCGCATGATTGATTTCAGCAAATGCTGTAACTAAAAAAATATATAAGGCATTTTATTATAAATAGAGAAATCCACAGGAAACCCTCTTCTCCCACTGAATTTCAGTGAGTTTCAAGATCGCAACAAAATGTCAAATTTTGCTACATAATTTAGATAACTTTTTGAAAACTGGAATTTGAAATAATCTAAAAAGTTTCAAAACTTTGGAATGTATCTAAATTACATGTAAATTATGGGAAGGACACTAGGCCAAACTGATAGATTAAGTTTTGTAATTTACTTCCAACCTTTTAATTCTCGGACTACCATTTTGTTCGAAGATTACATGGAAAAATTATTAAGATTATGTTTTTCGCACTTTCTTGAACTTTGCGAGAAATTTTACTTTAATTATTGCGCATTTAAATCACACAGATTAGAACATAAACATGGTTCTTGAACATGGATAAGTTTAAAGAGGCTGACACTACAAAGTATTCTCTAAATAATTATGATGATAAAACTGTTTAACACTATGAAACGAGAAATGTGATAAAAATCCTTTGTGGACGTGAATTCAATATCCCAGGAATGGAGAAATTTTATAAATTGCTGACACGAAAAGTTTTCGTCAAATGCCAAACTCTGGGACATTCCTAGTTTTTTTTTTTTAGATCTCTGACCTCATTTATGGTATCTTGTCCTATGGAAAATGAAAACGTTTCGGGCTTGTAGAAATATTAAAGGTTTTTAGTGTAATATTCAAGGTATAATGTAAGTCTTCTTCTTCAAGGTTTTTTACGCTTCTTTAGCGCGCATTTTGCCGGCTTTCAACTTGGCGTTCTAATTGCAGCTTCACAGTCATTAATTGAGATCATTCAATGCCAACAAATGCATGTAATGCGTATAATGTGTGGCAAGCACAATGATACTCTGAGCCCAGGGAAGCCGAGAAAATTTCCAACCTGATAGATTGACTCCAGGGTTACTTCCACTCACTTGCTATAAAAACATGTTTTTCGGAATTATGAAATCATGAAATAGTATAATGCTAATTAGTACTTGTAAGTTACAAGAAGAGGTCATGAAGTATATGTTGGACACATAAAATCTGTCAATATTGCATTCAGTGCGTCACAATCAGCGATTTTTCGACTCGTGAGCGCTCACTCTGAGTGAACGCTCACGAATCATAAGATCGCTGATTGTGACGCTCTGAGAGCAAAATTGACAGGTTTTATGAGTCAAACACATATTTTACACCATCTAATGATTGAATAATTCCGAAAAATATTTTTTATAGCTAGTGAGTGGAAGCAACCCTGATTGACTCTACATCATTACACCGAATGAAACTACCCAGAACGCCGTTACCCCGAATGGCACACTGCCCCAAACGACATTACACCGAATAGTACGCTACCCCGAAAGTCATTGCCCCGAATGGCCATTACCCCGAATTCATTTCCAAAAGCTGTTCGTACTAGTTGCCATATCATGTATTTTTATTATATGTATTTTTGTACTAGTTGCCATATCAGCATAGATAGATCAGGAACTTTGTTGAATATTCTACCATATATGAATATATCAATGATAAATGTGAATATTCATGGCTTTTGAGTGTTGATTCCATGCTGGTGTGATGTTGAAATTTTACCTTACTGAGCGTTATTGCCACCAGGTATGGATGAAGATTTTGTAATTGATCGGGAACGCTTAGCGTTTTCTACGTATCAATAAATTCGAAAGTACAATACTCGTTTGCGAGGAAGCATTCCCATAATCTAGATTTATTGTTTTCATTGCAATTTGTCCACTAAAATTTTGTTTGGTTGTACGTTAAAGAACAGTTGTCCTTGACGTGAGAGCGGGTCACTACAAATCATGTTTACAACATCATATGACAATTTATCGTTACAACATTATAAAAAAAAATCAGTTGTAGCAAAACCCTGTAACTGAAAAATAATTAGAAACTATTCTTGAACGTGAATAAACAGTTTTTAAAGAGCCAAACGATCACATATAAATTGCTGCAAGTCGTTTCCGCAGACACATAGATAAAAAGTGCGAGAATGTCATTTGACATAAAATAATTTGGCATAAAGGACGTTTGGCATTACTATAAAAAAACTCTTCCAGATGCATGAATACCATGAAACGCAGTTCCATAATTCCATACCTACACTGGCATTTCCACCCCACTACCGCTCTAGTCTCACTGGCGTACTTTCCATGGAGCTGTTTTTTAGAGTGTTATTGTTACTTTAATTATTGACGCCTTCTCAATGTTCCTCATTATTTTCCCTTCTTCTTGTCATGTCATTTTTTTTTCAAATTTCCTAAATAAATCGGATACTGATAGCCCCCCAACTGGTAGGTGTTGATGGCCTTATTAACTTTACCGAAGACAATAACCTTCTATATGGCCCCAAAAGATGTCCACTGAACCTATCCAAAGTGCTAAAATTTGAATTTTTTTCACTTAGTACATTCCCTTGTAAATCACTTAGGATTTTGTAGCTCTTTAACATCATCATTTAAAAAATCGCTGTAAATTAACCGCGTTATTTAAAAAAAAAAAACAGACTTCGGTGTACCTATTGCTGATTGAATCGGAGGCTGGACTGCTCCAAAAATGCAAAAAGTGGGTTAAAAGTGCACGTTTCCGTCAAATCGTTTTGATGTCTTCGGAGCACTTTTTGCTTGCATCACTTTTTAATAAATGAAAAGGCGCTTATTTCTCCAGTTGGATGTAAAATGCGCAATAAATAGAAAATGAAACGAAATTCCAATAAGAAGTTTTCATTTGTATTTAGTATAAAACAGAAAAAGAAATCCTTCTATAAAATTATATATAAAATTTACTTTTCTTTAGATCACATTCTGTTCTTTCATTTTAAAATAAAACCGTCAAATTCATTAAATTCAACCAATTTTGAAGATCATCAATAAAATATCTTGGATACTTAGCATAGAAAAATGGCAAATTATCGAAGTTGAAGTAACTATCATGATCTTGTATTAAGAAATATTGAAAATCTTCCGTATCTCGAGAAAAAAACAAGAGCCTGAAGCCCTTAAACATTGCAAAACCTAATACAATTAAAAAACTTAACTGAAATAACTTTTTTTTTCTCTCTTTTATTAAAGAGATTTTCACTTAGAAAAAGAGGTGTAGAATATGTTTAAATTTTACTTGGAAAAAGAGGTGTAGGAATTGGAAATTTTTTGGAAAACGCATACTAGTTAGAGTGAATAGAATTAAATATTGTACACACCAAATTTCGATTTTCAGTTTCAGGTAAAAAGTTTGCTGAAATGAGATCAGCAAAACAATTTTTTGCTAGAATTTAGTATTAGCATTTTAAGCATTGCTGAAATCCAGTAAAAAAGACAAGCGTCAAAAAATTTGCTGATAATCAGTAAGCTGTACTTTCTATCTACTTAAATGACATATCGCGCAAATCCTGTCTACGCTTGACAACACATTTTATCATTGTCATTGATGCTTTTTTCAATGCCACGATTCCGAAAATATTCAACCTCAGAACAAATCCAAAGGTAAGCAGTTTTTTTTATTTGGAACACCGTTTCATTATTCTTCATTATTATTGCAGTTTCAAACACTTCTTGAAGTTGCCTAATCTCACCAAATGGTGTTATTGCCCAGTGGCTCTTTCGCGCTCAGTTTCGGAAGACATTTCCCCATTTTCTCCGCGGACGCAGAAGTAGTATGAAGGGCTTTGAAAGCTACGAGCTTATGCTTGACGAGATCATGACGTCAATAACTACTGGCGAAATGCAACGCTAAATGGAAGGTTTTAATGAAATTAATCCACGTGACATGCTGCTGCCAGCCTGAACCGAATTGAAACCACCAAAGCTGCCACCAAATTGCAAGGTCCCTAGCGAGAGGGTCGTTTCAATAAACGGTAGTTACTAATGACATGTGTCTTCAAGTGTATAGTACTTTTATTGTATTTATTGAAGAGTTATATAGTGTTATATATTGAAGAAAAGAAATAAAAAAATTTGTAACATACAACTAAACCATGCTATCAGTGGAAACAGAATAAAATTAATTTACTGTTGTAGTTTCAATAATATTTTCCAAAAATTTACTGAAAAATCAGTTAATCACAGTCAATTATTCTTCTGGTGCGCCTTGAAGATTCAGTATAATTTTGTCATTTGACAGAAAATTGAATTACTGGAAGTTTCAGCAGCATTACTTTGTTGGAAAGTTTGCTGATCTTTCATCAAGTCCAAAATCAGCAAATTTTGGAAAAGATGATATCGCATATTAGCTTATTGCGTGCTCTCAACTTAGTGTTCTAGATGATGCACTTCAACAGTTATTAATTGAGAGCTATCGATGCCTGTACCATTTTTCCATTAGTATAATTGTGTGGCCAGTACAATCATGCCCAGGGAAGTCGAGAAAATATTTCCAAGCCGAAAAAATTCTAGTCCGGACTGGGAATTGAACCCAGCCACCTCCAGCATGGTCTTGCTTTGTAGCGGCGCCATTACCGACTGGGCCAAGGGAGGCCTTAAAGTTTCGAGACTTGAAAAATCAACTTGATGAAATGATAGCATATTCCAAAACTAAATTAACTTACCGGACAGTATTTCACCCGATAGAAGTTGATCGGTTCGCCATTGTCAACCGGCACGTTCCACCGCAGCTCGAAATGATCTGCGTACGGTGACGCCACGATGGCATCGTCTTCTTCATTCTCCTCTTGGATCGGAACGTGCAATGTTTTCGGTGTTTCTGGTTCGGATCGTTTGGGTGTAGAATGCACTATATAGGCAGACCACGGGCCAAGTCCCACTACATTCCGTGCGGCAAAACGAAAACTGAACGACGTCTGAGGTTTCAAGCCTTCCACGATGTAAGGACTATCCGGTGACCATGTTCGGTTTATGGCATTGTTCCAATCTGGATTGAATTCTTCCTTGTATTGCACCGATATGGCAGTAATTGGTAGTCCCATTTGCACTGCTGGTGGAATAATATCGAATGTCATGGACGTAGCACTGACCGATCGTGGTTTAGCCTGAACAATTGCATCTGGAATGCGTGCTTCACGGAGCTCCATAACGTGCTCTTCGCGTCCAAGGCGATTCGTAGCAACACACTTGTAGCTGGTGAAGTACCGCTGCTCTCGCGGAGTAATGATCAGATCGCTTCGGACACCTTGCTCTTCAATTTTCATATTAAAGTCGGACAAATCTAAAATACGTCGATCATTCCACCGCCATTCGATTGTGGCATTGGGAATGGCTTGTGCAAAGCAACTTAGATTTGCTGGACGCTGTTCCCATGTATATACCGGTGGTAGCGCCTTCATGTGGTCGAAGTTTGGTTTATATTCGACAGTGATGTGACCAACTTTGTACGCGACATCTCCTGGATTTCTGGCTATGCAATCGTACAAACCGTCATCAGTCTTATCAAGCTTGGAAAATCTTAAATTTCCAATTGTTTCGCCCCGTTCCGTATTTGTATCCAAATCTAGAACGATGCGATC
This sequence comes from Ochlerotatus camptorhynchus, assembly GCF_037179485.1. NCBI lineage: Eukaryota > Metazoa > Arthropoda > Insecta > Diptera > Culicidae > Ochlerotatus > Ochlerotatus camptorhynchus. Next base: position 159,206 of record NW_027041144.1, read on the forward strand.
GTCGCTGACTTGCAGTCCAACGGTGAACTCCTCAGTTGTTCCATATCTCCGGAATGTAATTTCTGGCGGGGGTCTACCGAATGCTTTGCAAGCAAGAACGGCTTCTTCATCTTGAGGTACCGTGATATTCATGAATTCGATGATCTTTGGACGAATTAAGACGTTCAATTTGGTGGTAGATTCTGAAATGCCAGCGGCATTCTTTGCAACACAAGTGTAAGTGTCATGATCGTCTTGTTCTACTCGGCTTATGTCAAGCTGACCAGTCAATGCATTTACTGAGAACCTAAATTGAAAATGAATTCATAGTAAATAAAAAAAAATACAAATAAAAACAATATTATTCCTCCCACGAACCTATCAATATCAGCAACATTTTGCTGCGTGCTTTTCTTAATCCACTGGAATTCAGGTACTGGTTTGCCAGTGGCATTACACATATAGGAGAACGATTGTCCCTCAACGGCGTTTAGTACCATTGGTAACTTTTGTACTTCTGGCTTGATTTGAACCTCTACGCGAATGACTCTTTTGGCCAATTCACCAGTTGATATCACTGCTGCACGGCATGTGTACAAACCGTCGTCACTTTCTGACACATTCCGAATCAGCAATCCTCTGTTCTCAATAACGTAACGGCCACTGGATTTAATCTGCAAAACGCACATTATTATCACATGCAATGGAAGCTGGAATGTGCCAGCTAGTGGTTATTGCACGACTTACCGGATCGCCATCTCGAAGCCAGTCCACAGTGGCCGGCGGATTGGCGTACACCTCACAACGAACGATATAGTCATCACCCAGGATTGGCCGTTGATCCTCGGGAGCATCCTTCCACGTGATGGCAACTGCAAGGACAGAGAAACAGTAAAATAACTGCGGTCAGCAACACTATAGGACTCTACACTTCACTGCTATGGTAATTCTATGCGCTCAATTTTCAAATCCGTACCGGTGTTCTTGGGCTGAGCTCAGACACTGCGATTTAGAACAAAGGAATGAACAAAGGAAGCAACCACCGATTATCGTTTATTACACAACCCGAGCATACATACACTGGACCGGCTGCGTATGGCATGACAATTGCATCCTTCATAGCGCCAGCAGAATGTACCCAATGCCCTTAACCGTATTCATGCGCTGTTCGATATGCACACAGCATCATGAGCGCGATGGATAACGTGGCCAGCAAGAGACGAGACTGCTGGGCATAATATTTGCCATAAAACATAGTGTAGCATGCCAAACGTTCTCATATCGTGAATGCAAGTATCCATATCCATGGAAATTAAAGTTTTCCTGGTAAATTTTTGGTTGAAATGTGGGATGATTTTCCCGGGATCATACATTCCATCCGCCAGCGTGCGTGGTTTCACGTTCCTTGCTGGTGGAGAGATTTGTTATAGAAAAACTGGCGGGGGCAGGGGAGGATGCGAACGTGTGGAAATTTATTAAAATTGCTGGATTGTTAAATAGTTTTACTGACATGCCGCAGCTATTAGAATTCAGCTATGCAAAGTTTTGGACGCATGTGGAATTTTTGCTAGCGGCTGCTCGTTGAGATAATGTGTAATTGGTTTTGGTTTGGCTATGACATGTCCTAAATATCATATCGGATGTTGCATGATTGGGACCGTCAGAAGTTACGTTGAGGATAGAAGATGATTTGATCTGGCTTTATATTTCAAAGTTTTAGTAAGGTTTTCTGGTTATGGTTCCATTTGAACTATTGAAACACTGTCACACAAAAAAAAAAACCTATGCAGCCTACCCGAGTAGAGAAGGATATCAAATCAATAGCAAGTTTTACTATTAAAATTGGGGAACAGAACATCAAAAGTTGCTATTAGTATGATTGATATAAGCAGTAAAATATCAATAATAATATAAAAAAAAATATATGGGAGCATAACTGAGTCATATTTAAGTCAGTTGTTTCCAAATCTTAAGAATAACAAAAATCAAAGCAAATTAATATCTCATTTTGCGATTATATATCATCAAGCTATTTATATGTTGTTTAAATTAACCAATGTATTGCCATATACATAGCTTGTGCTGCTACCAGATCAAAATTAACTCTAGAATTCATATTAAAAAAAATATCATAACTATTTAACTTTTTAAAGCACACAACTTTATAACCTAATAATATATTGATACTAAAATTTGAAATTATTTTGCTTTAGATTTGCTATTTTTCTCTACCCGGGTAAATATGCTAGTGATAAAAAGTTATAAGATATTATTTTGTAAACGATATTAAAGATTATTGTTAATTGTATGATTGTCCATGAGGCAAGAATATTTTTAAACCCCTGGACTTTAGAAAACAATTGAAATCCTACCTAGCTATCTGAAATTAGAGATTTCAATAATTTTAAACAGTGTTTGAGTTTCAAACATTTGAAATCTCTAAGCTATCGATAAAGTTAACAATTTGTTAAATTTGATTTGTTACTGGATTCTCCGGAGATGAGAAGTATACAAGCGGATTCCATGCTGAGAAATAATGTAATATTGTTGAAATACACTTTTACAATTTTGTTAGGGACATTAAGCCATGGACTGGATCGTCTCTTTCACATCCTGACATTCAATTTTCGCTAATTTTACCAAAATCACGTTTCCCAATTCTAGGAATTCGGTTTCCTGGGAAAAAGCTAAAAAATGGGCATGCTAAATACGCATACAGTTTCACTAGCTTCCATTCCCAGGAAATATACTATGTTTAGAACTATAAATAAAGTAAGAAAAATTTCCAGTGGAACCTGATAAAAAATATTTGGAGAGGTTGGAAAGAACATCTAGAGAAATCAACAAAAAAAAACTCCCGGAAAATGTTGAAAGAAACTTCCAGAGGATGCTGACCGACTCTTTCGAGAGATAAACATCCAGGAAACCTCGTAAGAAATTTTAGGGACACTTCTGGGACAAGAACTTCTGCGGAAACTAGGAAAGAAGCTCCAGGAGAACTCGTGTCCGGTGTTAGTAAAAAAAAAACATTCAGAACATGAAGAACTTTTTGAGTGTGTTGATTTATTTCCTTTTAATTCCGAAGCGTTTCTTTTGGTGTAGACTTCTTTTTCTTATTCGCATTTAAAGCTTATTGCTTAGCGCATATAAGCTTATAGCGTGCTCTCAACTTAGTGTTCTAATACTCTTTCACAGTTATTAATTGAGAGCTTTCGATGTCAATACCAATGCATGAATTTGTATATTGTGTGGCAAGCACAATGATACTCTATGCTCAGGGAATTTGAGAATATTTCCAACCCGAAAGATTCCCTCGACTGGACCGGGAATCAAACCTGCCGCCTGCGGCTTGATATCACCGTGACTTTACTGACAAGGCTATGAGTCCCCCCCTTTTGGTGTAGAAGGTATGGCGATTAACCCATCTATCATCAATATAAAAAATTAAATATACTGTCTCTACCGTGGTTTGTGAACGTCCCCTTAGAATCATAATATTTAGTTTAACGTTTTCAACATTTCATTGCCTACCATTTTTGAACCTTCTACAAACTGTTTTGCAAGTAAAAATACATGTTTTTGCAGAACATAGTAACTAGCGATCTCTAGAAATAAAAAAGGTATTCTTAAATAATCGATTATTTAAAGGTATTTTCCCCACAAATTCAGGATTCTGAAATTACAATTATGTAAACTTTGTCAATATGAGACTTTACATGTGTTATTTTAATAACTAGCTAACTCCTACAAATGTCTAATTTTGGAATATATTTTTGACGTAGGACTACGTCTTTCGGGAAGATGGGGGTACACTTTATGAAAACCGAAAAATGAAATCATGAGACGTTAATAACTTAGCTGCCCTGGACCAATTTCAAAAATTTAATCACCAGTCGATCCGAAACATTTCTACGCATCGATAACAATGCTTTTGACTGTTAATTTTCAAATTGAAACTATTGAAAAAGTGGTGAATTTCAGGCATTGTCCAAACGCTTCAAAATAACTAACAAATCCACCAATTACGTACATGCATATGCTGCTTCTACAACACAGTCATCAGAGAATGGTTCCTAGATGAAACAAGTCGAAGTGACATTCGCCTTCGATCTTTGGGCGTGTACGAATAGGGAAGATGCAATTGCGGAACATTTAGCTGCCAATTCAAAACCACACGCCCCCAACTACCACACAAAATGCGCTCCGTTTTTTTCCTTGGATTTGTTTACCGTCGATCTTGTTTTCCGTGCTAAGCATCAATACTACCCACACCTGGACCCTACCTATCGACCCATCAACTCATGAACCGGGGACCAACCGATGCATCGCGATGTTATGCCTCAGAACATCCCGGCGGCGCCGACTGAGATTGAACCCAGGTAATTACGCTTACCTGAGTGAGAGGTAATTACGGTTACGACTACACCACCGGCACCGCTGCTCTCCAGAGTTGTGATCCTGTAACCAAACTTGGAAGCAGGGGATACTCTATATAAATTCTATTCTAACTCTTTCTGAAATGACTTCTAACTTTCAGGGCCACCAATGTTACGTTGATGATAAGTTTTAACCTCCGAAACCGTACAGAATGCGTCCCTGTCGCTTCAGAGCGTAGACGACATCCATGGCCGCCGTGACGGTTTTACGCTTGGCGTGTTCAGTACAGGTGACGGCATCACGGATCATAATTTCTAGGAACACCTTTAACACACCTCGGGTTTCCTCGTAGATCAGACCGGAGATATGCTTGACACCACCACGTCGAGCCAGACGACAGTCCTCATTGAAGTGGTAAATTATTCGATAAAACATTACAGCAGCTTCAATTTGCAAAATGAAAGTTTTATCTTCCCAGCTGTAATTTGAACCAGTATACAAATATATAAATATATTTTTTAGAATAATTTGAATTCCAATTCCCGATATTCAACTGCCATCGCCTTTTCTATAAGGTGATCAAAATATCGGAAGAAGTGTGCTGTACACCAAATCGCATGCATGAGGCATGTAATAAAAAGTGTGTTGGTGAGTTCTTTGGCGTTAATGTTCACGAAAAGTTCACTATTTTGCTATAAGCAAATGCAAAACAAATTTATTGGCAGATTTGGGCAAATTTTAACCTGTTTCATGCGACCGGAAGGTATGCTGGTCACAAATGCCGTGCCAAACTGATTTCCTGCGCAAGAGATATATATAAACGCGAATAAACACGAGGTCCAGTGATTATAGCAAAGCTTTCCATAAAGAAACCATCACAGTTCAGGGCCACCACAACTTTCTACAAAAGAGTTGAGCTATGAAATTCACTTAATTCCAAAATAATATCCAAAACAACAAACTAGAAAATCGAACAAAAATTTCGTAGTCCTACATCAACAATGCGGTTGTGTCTTGTACACCACCCTCCTACTTTTTTTATTTAACGAGATAGCACGTTGCAATGTTCAGCAAAAATATGTATTTATATCGTAAACAACTACACCAAAACCAGCGCTTTTACACATGTAGAATCTTCTCCGAGCAAACTATAGCTCTAAAATCAATGGTTGAGATACTATGTCCCGGATTGTGATAAAACGTTGGTGCTGAGTAAATACGGTGATGTGAAGCGAGTCATCTGGGAAAAATTCCCTGTGGATTTGGTCTCTACATGTACACATGTGTACGGGGTGTATATATGGACGTAAACAAGGAAATTCCCAAGTCGCCACCTCAATCGGAACCCGCATAAATGCAAACCATTACTTCACCTTACCAAAAATGGTTAAAAATTGTTTATAATCCCTGCTCCCTTCACATGAACGTTTGTGTGATAAAGTTTTAACCTTATGTATTATGGTTTTTTGGAAGTGAACCTTACAAATAATGGGTTGTTAAGAACCATTACCATTTCAAATTCTTGTTTTTTCATACATTTTTGGGAAAGGAATTATATTGGAACTATTTTATTTATGATTTGAGAACTTTAATGATAATAGTTATGGTAGTCGGTAAGGTTCATAGCTGGTTTTGTGACATCCATCAACTTTATGTGGAATATATCGCGAATTGGTTGCCTGTAAATTACTGATTACCAATTCGCGATATATGCCACGTAAGGTTGACCGATAATACTAAACCATTAATGGACCTTACTGGCTACCATAACCATTACCATTAAAGTTCTCAAACCATAAGTAAAAAGGTTTTAATATAGTCCTCTCTCCGAAAATGTATGAAGAAAACAACTATTTTGAATGGTAATGGTTCTTAACAACCCATTATTTGTAAGGTTCACTTCCAAAGAACCATAATACATAAGGTTAAAACTTTATCACACAAGCGTTCATGTAAAGTTCCATGACCATTTCAGGTAAAGTTTAGCAGGGATTATAAACCATTTTTAACCATTCCCTAATAAAAATTGTATGGTTAATTTGCTTAACGACGTGTTCTGGGTATCATCCAAACCATTTGTGGAATAGTTCAATGATTTGGGTTATCGTTCGTCTCTGGTTATTTTTTATTAGGGTTTTCGGTAATGTCAAGTTATGGTTCGCTTTTGTGCGGGAACACATAGAAGGGACATTGGATAAATTACTGACAAGGGTGAAAGGAACGGAAGCAGCCAGTAAAACAACAATAGGAAGAGGAAAGTCAACAACGGAATGAAGTAGAGAGCAGTACCAGTACGACGCTGGTGGGAGCTGCATCGTCAAACAATAGACACATAGGAAGCGGTGGAGGTGCTGGAAGAAGAGGTGGTGGAGATGAATGTGACGTACCCGGATGCCGAGAAGAACAGTGGAGAGGAAGCATGCGATGCTGAGAAACAGCAGCTGCCTGACTTCAAATATAAGAATGACGCGTATTCACGGGGTTAATCATTCCCGACCAGAACGAAGTATCAGAAATAATACACACTATGTTACTGAGATATAAAATTATTCGTAACATGGTCTGTTATAAAACATGTACCGTTTGTAGTTAAAATAACAAAAAACATAACAAGAAATCTTCTACGTACTATCAAGAATATAACAACTATTGTTAGGGTTATATCATATTTTTAACACATCTTGTTACATAATAACCCATTAGGGTAAAAACTAAAAAGGGTATAAACTGGACTTTTAACACGGTTTTTGAGTAACATATTTTTTGAGTGTTTTCTATTTTTAGATTGTTGTAAAAATATTTAAAAAATCATCTGCTCCCCCAACATAGCACCCCTCTCTCTCTTTCCTTATAGCCTGTATATGTATAACAGAAGTTGATATAATCATGATATAATTTTGTTATATCATTTTATTTCATTTTTTACCGACAAGGTTGCTATAAAAATAATGAATACTAGTCTTCAAATATGTAAATATATGTCAATATTGTATGTAGCACAGCGCTTAGCTTTCGATCGACTTTTCATTTATGAATTGAAGAAATTTAAGATTCTGTTCATGCTACCTTATGAAGGAAATTAGTTTTAGTTGGGAGGATCTTTTTAATAAACGTTTCGTATCCATCCCGTGGGCCAAGTCAGTCAATTTGAACTCCTTGCACTCTGAATGGAAAACCCTGGGGAATCTGGCTAACATTATCGTATCTTCCTTCCTCCGTCTCCAGCCCACGGCCCCGATCACGTCAACCCTGCCTGAATGTGAAGGGTCACTCCTCGTAAATCCTTACCCAAACAATTCACCGGTCGGCAACCTATCAGTAGAAACAATGCTCCACGGCTTCTCATATGCCGCTTCCAATCAACAACCACTCGACATCCCTCTCTCTCTCTCTCCCGCAAGATCCGAATTACTCGCCGAGTACTTCCTAAATCCAGTTATCGTTCTTGCAATTACCTCTGCGCCCGACACGGAACACCTCTAAGCCGTGACCTATTTGAATATTCCTCATCCCCTTTCTCTTCGCCTTACTTCCTCCTTTTGACCATTTAATACCACCGGTAACGAACTCAATTAATCATTTTGTCAAGCTTCTGCATTAATTTTCCATCAGATGTCACTACTGTTGTTGGCGGTGGTATCTATCAGAAACTACATATAATCTGTTTTGCGATAATTGTTCACAGAGGACAGTGCAGTGCAAAACATGTCTGGTACCTCTATATATGCATTTAGATTAACATTCTGCACTCAAAATAACTCATCCCTCACAGGACTTCCTGCCGAATTGTATGAATGGGGTGGGGCACAAATTATCGTTTTTGCAGAATGTGTAAAAAAGGAAGAACTTCGAATGTTAATATAAATGCATGTATAGAGGTACCAGTCATGTTTTGTAGTGTCCGGTACTCTATTTTGTAATCTGTGAAAGGGAGATCACAAATCGAGTGTCATAAAAAAACATGGCATGTTGAGAGATTGAGCTCGTGAGAGCTAATTTTCTCTCACAAATTTGAATTTATTGGCTCTCTGGGGACTGATAGTAAAGCAGGTAAAACTGTAAGGGGAATAATAATTTTTATTTAATTGTAGCTTGTTTAACAATAATTTCCGGGAATAAACTGACTAAGTTACTGACTAATTTCTTTAGGATGTCGTTCACATTTTTTACCTGAATATGCATATGATGCCATAAGACTGGTTAGTACACCAAAACAATTAGTATCAATTTTTAATAAATTAAATTTGATTCAATTACTCATCAACGATCGACCCGTCCTTACGATTGCAATCGCTGGCATTATTACATTACGAAATTGCATATGCATGAATTCCATGTAGCAGTCAGTTTTATAGACTAAAACTTTGTTAACAAACTTACCGTAAGTCTCGACCAGAACGGATGCTGCCAGTTGCTCAGTGACGGAGTAGGATGCTGCACAGTAGTAAGTGCCGGCCATGGACTCTTGCAGCGAGTTGAACAGCAGCGCCAATGCTTGCCCTCCTGAGATGGACTCGGTGTATATCGGTGGCGAAGATTGGCCCGTCCTGTGAACGAAATGCGAGAGAAAGAACGATTCAGAGTCGACGTGTATAATAATGCAATAGAAGTGGAAAAGTTTGACAAAAGTTTTGGCAGTTAAGTTTCGGGATTATGTTTCTGTACATGGTTGAGTGGAAGAGGATAGTGCACTGTCAGTATTCATTAAATGATGGGCTGTTTCGTATTGCGCTGAATTTGAAGAGGGGACGCAGAAAGACTCTTAATTAGATTAAGAATGCTTCTGTTATGGGTAGTCCTGAAGATGACCGGCTCAAACGGTTCTCAATGATTAGGAACATCCTCATCAGCATCGAGATAAGAGCACACACATGTAATGGGAACATTGTACAGGGTATGTCGATAAATGGCTCCCAACGACCGTTTGTGAATGTTGCGTCTTCGATCAGAGCTGCTATAAGCATATAAACTACTAGAACTACTCTATGGCATATGAGAGTGGCCTTGTTTCCTGATAGTACAAACAAATCGATCGTCCGAAATTTGCCAGCTCATTAGAAGTTGTGCCTTTGCGACGTGGTGCTGATACCGGATACGTGATTGAATGTGTTATTTAGATTGTTTGCAGTGTGAGGATTAGCTGGAGAAGCAGGAAGAACAGAGATACTAGAGTGTCTACTGATGACATCCTATACGAACTGTAGCGAGTGCCGTAAAAGTGCCCACATACGGTCAGTTCAGAACTGCTACCGATTCTGACGATTAGAGGAAGAGGTTAGAAACAGAGATTGATAGCAAGTGTTCGTGCTTGCACATAATTAGAGTTTGATTGATGTTCTGGATCGAAAGTGCTCTAATGACCACACACGACACCGCATATTTTCATCGGAACTAATGCATTTTGAGGTGAAACACTTAAAGACCTGATTGATATGTATGCGTTGTGCTTCGTTGTTAAATCTTCATAGCATCAGTTAAACGATGGATGTCTAAATTCAATGAACAATTAAGTATAACAAATTAATAGTGAAATGACTTGCTCAGATTTAATATAACTTTTGGCGGTAGGTGTTCGTATAAGAGATACAATTGGACTATTACAGCAATTTCGATTAAATGAATATGAATTACAATTATCTCACAATGGTTAGTATATCTACACAAATTGAAAATCGCTCACACAAAAACTAACGCAATTGGCCAGAATTATGGTTATTGATGGGAATACAGGAATCTCCCGAATAGCGCCGTGGGTAGTACAGTCCACCCACCGCTATTTATCGGCTGTCCTACAACCAATTGTGCTGATTTTTTTGTTTGTCGATAGTGTCAATCATATACTAGACACCTACAAAAAATCAGCTCAATCGGTTGGCGGACCTTCGAGAAACAGTGGTGACTGGAATGAACCACCCACCGCGCTATTCGGGGGATTCCTGTATAAGGGTTTGTTCATAATGAATGGAAAACTGTACTCCACATGAACAAACTCCAGCGGGAGGAAACTCTAAACTTAAAACATCAGCGTCAGCTACATTTATTCGAAAACCTCAAGCTGCCACCGTGCTGGGGGCTATGTATGTGTGTAGTTTAGAGACGGATGAAAGGAGATGATGAAGAACAACAGCAATCAAACTCATAAATATGCACACTTACTTCGCTGGGAGTTTTCGACCTTTTGAATCGTACTGTGGGTAGTAATATTTAGTCCTAAACAACGAAATAATAGGAATCAAATTAGGCCGACGGGAATTTCGGAATGGTATTGTGATTATTACATGCTAAAGCAAATCGAGATAACAGGGCATCATGTACGATTGAGGCTGTTTGAGACCTCTCAAATTTTGATTTAATGGCTAAATAAGCAAAACATAAATATATTAGATGAATTTTGAATATTTCACAAATAGCACCACTACTTTCCACTGATGCCGCAAATAGAGATGATTGTAAACGAAAAAAGTTAGGACCCCCTTGTTTATTTTGATAAGGTAAGGTACTATACTAAGTTTGTTAGCAAAAAAAAATATGTAGTTCCAAAAATTAACTATTTTTTTAAAGCTAATAACATTGCTATAGTATCAAAATATCTGTATTTGTGGCATCGCTGCCCCTTGCTCGCATAGAAAATAAAATGGAATAACAATAGGCGACTAATACAACAAGTTGAGATTGCGGTCTGGAGGGGGGACTGGTCCACATAAAAAACAACGGAGAAAAAATAAATAAAAAATTAATAAACGAACGAAACCTAACGGTGACGGCAGCATGCCGGACAGTGAATACGGATGAAGAACGTGTCCGCAAAAAGCGGTAAGTTGCAGCGGCAGACGGCGGCTCTAAGACCTTCTACCAGTCAGTGCTGGTAAATGTTGATAATTTTTCATAACCATCATCCGATGTGAAATTTTTCAGCGTGTGCACGACTGCAAGTGTACAGGTACCTACAGTTTTGATTGACCACTTGTAAAAGCACACAAGAAGAAACGTTCACCAGCGCCGCAAAGGCTCGTTTACTGTTGAGTGCAAAAATGTAGCGTAGCCGGCAAAATCAGTTTAGAAATGTCATACCATTTTTGCCGTGGTCGACATCGGTACTGATCTTTACATAGAATGAATAAGTGAACTTATATATTGAAGATGAAAATTCAATGCCAGGCTCCATCTATGTGGTTCTCTGTGAAATTTTACTAGTTTCTGATCAGCTACGGAGTAGACTCAAAATGGTATTAGCAAAAACGTAATCGAGAAATCTTTCACAGACTGTTCGTTAATGACAAGGAGATATTACTAAGCCGCATTTCGATACCTTCATGTTGATAGAATATTGAAGCAACCTGTTATGTTTTCCATTGAAACTCCTCTGAACCCAAACATCACATCCCATAGGTACCAAAACGTCAAAATCAAAGATATGTTGGATTCATGCTGAATGTGGGGGGGTTAACAGCTATACACACCAAATTTAAATTTTGAGTTTCAGCAAAACAGTTTGCTGAAATAGGTTCAGCATAATAATATTTTACTGGAATTCAGAATTAGCATTTTTGGCATTGCCGACATCCAGCAAACAGACGAATGTCAGAGTATTTGCTGATAATCAGTAAACCGAACTTCCTGTCTACTTAAATGACAGTCGGGAAAAACTTGCCTACTTCAAATTTAATTTTTCATTGACGTTTTTTCGTTGCCGTGCTTCCAGGCACGGTACGTATTTGTTTTTTTACTGTGAGATATTATAAAGTTTCGTGTATACATGGAGCCAGCAATGAAAATTTAAGCGATAGACAACTGGGATGCCGAGAATTGTATTGTAAGTTGATTTATAGCTATAAAATTATGTTTTTGCAGGCGCTCCAGTGTTCTTTTTTGCAAGCATATAATTGGAGGATAGCAGGAAAGTTGATTTTCTTGCATATGTAAAATTGCCCCACGGGTCCCGTGGATAAAAAAAAGTACTCTGAAATTTACTAATTGCCAAAGATAAAATTATGATTTGCTGCATCGTACTTTAAAACGTGTTTTTTGTGTGCTTGTGATTTAAAAAAAAATACATTAATTTGACAGCTAGTTCCGAACTATGAAGCTGAAACTTGCTGAAGAATCAGTAGAAACGGATATAAATAAATTTACTGTTGTTTCAGTAATATTTCGTAAAAATTTGCTGGAAAATCAGTAAAACGCTGTCATTAACATTTGTGCTGCAGCTTCAGCAATAACAGATTTACTGAAAATTCAGTAAAACGTTGTCATTTTGACAGAAGTTCGGATTGCTGGAAGTTTCAGCAACATTATTTTGCTGGAAGGTTTGCTGATCTTTCGTCAAGTCCAAAATCAGCAAAATTTTGCTGATTTCCAGTGATTTAAATTTGGTGTGTAGAGTACCATAATTTGCTATTGTTATGATATTTGATAGCAGAATAAGTTTTTTTCCTCTGTTCGAGACCTAAAACCACTGCGACCAGTAATTTGATATATAGTAATATATCCCGTGTCCTTAGTTTAGTGCATGTCGTATTACTCCATCACTATTAAGAAATGATAAAGTATTCGATTTTTTACAGTTGTCATTCTAGCATTTATCGCAAGGATCCGACTCTAATTGAAAAGTTCCGCTATTTATACCCTTCGGACTGTTGAAACACCCTCCAAAGACGCACCCCTTTGTCAGTCCAAATTGGATTCCTTAGCAACAAAATTAAGGAATGACACCGATAATGACCATGCATCAGAACCCTAGTCTTAACCACTTCAAACTAGAAATCAACGAATAGAAGATTAGGAATCACATAGATGAAGACTAACTAACTCATTGTTTCCTTGTTTCAAGATCATCCTCGGTGGGCAAAGCCGAGTCTTGTCGCTATCAACAAGGCATAAAAAGTAACAAGGACTAAGATGTATTCCTTGGATTACTGAAAAATCCTGTTCCCCGTTACATCCCGTAACGTACCACGAAAAGGTGATCTACCCACGTTACGGGGCAGCAGAATAAGTTTTTTACAATCCGCGGATTCGGGATTCAGATTTAAAATCTTCAATTCGTTGTTCCATAGTTTTAAGTGGTTAAGACTAGGGTTCTAATGCATGATCATTATCGGTGTCATTGCTTATTTTTGTTGCTAAGGAATCAAATTTTGACTGACAAAGCGGCGCGCCTTTGGAGGGTGTTCCAACACTCTGAAGGGTATAAATAGTGGAACTTTCAATTAATTAAGGATCATTTTGCCCCGAACTTAGGAGTGCATTTTGTCCCGAATGTACAGAGAAATTGTTATTGTAGTTATCGCTATACAAGTGCAAATCCAATAGTGCCAAGCACCGATGGTACACACTAATTTTGTATCGCTGAAAACCAACAATATTTAGCTGGATTTTTCTTAGCTGAATGTTCAGCAATCTATGCAATCCAATGCCAAATTGACAGCACTTTGCTGATTATCCAGCAAAACGGAAGATGACTAATTTTGATGAAAGATTAGTAAATCTCGGTTGTTGTTTTTTTTTCAAGAAATAGGCATCTCATTTTTGGAATAAATATTTTGTTACTTTTCCATATTGTTGGAAATAGTAATTTGTTAAATTTGCACTTGCATTTCTAAAAAAAATATCATAAAAAAACATATTTTGAAGAATCTATGATCGGCCATCCTGGGTGAGCTATTGTTGTTCCTTTCTTAAGGAGACTCCTAGGTGACGTTACAAATGAAGAAAACTGTAAATTTCAGAGAAAAAATAAATCATTTCAACTTAATTCAGGTTGATTAAGTAGTTTAGTATACTTACTTTATGGTAAACATCATTTTTATATAATTTCCATGATATTTTGATAGACGAACTTCTTGAACATAGAAATAATAAAAAAAAACCGTGAAGGAGTGAATGATAGATTTTGGCCTAATTTTCACGTTTCATACGATTTTGATGTTTGTTGGAAACGTTACAACAAACATCAAAATCGTATGAAACGTGAAAATTAGGATAGAATCTATCACTCGCTTTTTCACGGGGAACGTCAGCAAAAAATTTCATATTACTGATTTTTCAGATAAACTTAGTTTTGCTGGACGCGATTCAGCAATTCATTTGACTGGAACAGGATTTCAAAATTTGGTGTGATGTCGAAATTTGATGTCCGCCACAATTTTGATTAGTTTATTTGTCTAACATTAATTGGCACCTTGGATTCTAAAATAACAGCGGACATAGATTTTCGACATCTACACGTCATCCTGGTTCCAAAAATATCCGTATTTCAGGCTATTTCATAGTTTTTTTTTCTGAAACCAATGGCCGCCATCTTGGATTACAAAATGGCGGTGGACATCCTTTTTCGGATCATACACGTCATCCTTGTTTCAAAATTATCCATATTGTAGGGCATTTCACCTCCAGAACAACTTTTCAGAACACAGCAAGTTCCTAGATTTCAAGGTACATTACATAGTGATTGTTATCATATCAGTGGATTATCGTTTTTGTTGCTGATCATGATGTGTAATACAAATGATAACCATCATGATTCCGTTTACAAGTGTTTTTATCGTCGGTAAGCATCGGAAGATCGGAGCTTCTTGATCCCCTGATTGCAGACACTAAGCTCAATGTTTGGCCTGCCTGAAAATCGATTCAGTACAGCATCGCGTAGCTTATTAGCAAATGAGTTACCCTGCTGATTGTGTTTTCCAAATGTAATCCAATCGAGTTATTGCCAGCAGAACGGGTGAAGTATAATATAAGTCCTTCTTTACTGACTTCCATATACACAGCAAAAAAATAATTTTAATATCACATCAAATTGGATGCACTTCAATCGTGTCGAAAATATGGTGTAATATTACTTGCTAACATTACGCTGTTTTGAAATTGATTATTTTTGTGGCCATAAAAAATACATGAGATTTTCGACATGGTTGAAGTGCATCCTCTTGGATATAATATTAAAAAAAAATATTTGCTGTATGCAAAAGCGAATGCTGAACAGAATAGCTTTACACGTAGTTTTAACCCGACTTTTTATAGAAATGTTTGGAAACAACATATTCTATTGCATGTATTTCGAGCCCGATTTAAAATTGATTTGGCGTCATGACATTATCCACAAGAAATGACCACATTTGGCTACTCACTTTTCCTCAAGATTTGTGCAACTGCATCTCCCAAGTAACATTTCCAGTTTTATAGAGGTTTCATAGCATTCTAGAAATCTAAATCATGGTCTACAGAACCTTCATAAAATCAAAATTGTTACTTGGGCTTGCATTTGCATTCTCTTTGTCAAGTAAATAAAACAATTTGTGGCATATAAATATATTTAATAACACAATGCAATTTATTTCCTCACTCGATAAAAACTGACATGATTTATCATGCATCGATGGCATTTTAACATGAATTATATTTTGCTAATTTTTTGACATTCAACATATTATTAGTAAACATTCAATCAATTTCAACAAAAAATCTTCGATTTTCAGTTTTGGGCAACTTTTTGGGTCGAATACTATAGTATGTGCGATACAAAAATGTGTCACTTATTTTTGAAATCCCATAGGCACCCACATAGCAAGCGCAAGGCAAAGTTTTCTTTCTTCAGAATATCTACGTCGTGAAAGAGTTAATAATATGACATGAACTTTTGCTTGCGGGAAAATTCAATAGCAGACGCGAAGAAATTATGTGAGATCCACTCGCACTATTGCTCTGTTTTCAAACAATTTCCCGTGCTATCGTTTTATTTCACACACAATTACCCTCTGACATGGCACGGAATAATGGCTGCATAAGGCGCACAGTGGAAAATTCGGCTCAGGAAAGATACTTACGCTTTGGGCGGTATTGTTATGTTTCGACTGTCACTCCACCGCAGATCGGAAATCAATGTGCTATCTGGAACGTCCGGTTGGCAGGTCAATAGCAGCGAAGCTCCCACAGGTTTGCGCTGAATGGATGCCGCAGGCATAATCTGCAAACTTGGAACCTTCTGGCATTGAGCAAAACCTAAAAGAAGAAAGAGGAAAAACTTTTTAGAGAGATTGCATTGAAATGCATCCAAGCTCTTAGCGAGGGAAATGAATTCACCCTCCAGTAATCGGGGTTAAATCATACCACAACTTTATAACGCAATCAACGCTATAATATTAAAAGCACCATTAACGATGGCTGACAATTTTATCTACTTCGCGGATAAAAAAAAAATCATCCTGTAAGTTTATAGCCTTCTCCCTGCGGCTTTCAAACTAATTCCGTTAAGGATGTCCCTTCGTAGCAAACTTTGTACGAAGCACTGCAGCAAAAAAAAACTATCCTGGAAGTACTATCTGACGACACAATCTCGAGCTCGTAATAGCTACTCCGGCTGCTGGTGTCGCAACACTTGGTGGCATCACACTTTTAATAAACTTTATTAAAACATTTTCACATAAAAATAAGAAGAATGGTACCGCCCAATACCGCTAGATTGGGTGGAACTCTTGGAGCTGCTGCAAATTGCAATAAAAAAAAATATTGCATCACCACAAGTTTGGTATAGTTTAGTTTACATGGTCGATGAGATCGTCTCAAAGTTGAGTAGTTTTTCACTCAATAGACTGAGTGGAGTGAGAAACATTTTCCTCGTATTTCCTCAAAAATCTGCTCGAATATGAGAAAAATCGACGAAAAGTTTGCTCAGTCTAGAAGCATACTAATGAATAGAGAAAAAATTGGAATAAATCTAGATAGAGCTGGAATCAGGGCGTACCAGCTTTTGTAAACAATGACTTCTCTCGATGATTTCCGGAAAGTCAAGGTTCGCCCATGCGCCCATGTGCATGTGCAAATCAACATCACCGGCGGGTAGGGAAGACTTCCCCTTTTCGATGGTTATGTTGGTTTCCTTGGCGAACCTTGACTTTCCGGAAATCATCGAGAGAAGTCATTGTTTACAAAAGCTGTTACGCCCTAATGCCAGCTCTATCTAGAAATATGAGTAAATGTCCCTCACATTTGAGTGACATTGACTCATGTTTAAGCGGCATTTACTCATATTTGAGGAAAAATTTACTCAGTCTATGAGTGAACTACGTTCTTGCGAATATGAGTAAACGAAAATCAAATATAAATCACATTCAACGAACGTTTTGTGGGAAAATCGGCACAGATGAATAGAATTGTCTACAGATGGAAGTAGTTGTCAAACATCGAATTATAGGTGCACCGCCGGTGACAAAGTTTGAAAAATGTTTTGGTCTTTTCATTGATTTTGTGCACTCCCAGCGGCACAAGCAATTTAATGCATCTATTGTTACATGACTGAAAAGTGCAGTATTATTTGGGTAGAGAACTACTTCGGCCTAATCGCCCATTTTGAGCCTATCGAGCAGAAAACATCAAATAAATCCATTGTTTCAGAGTTAGCAAGTCAATTATGCATCTGGCACAATACTTTAGTTCAATAGCTACCGAACGAAGTCAATAAGAAATGAATATGAATGGTTAAACCCATTTTTTTTCTTCTCAAAAACAAAAGAAACGCTCCGACCGAATCATTTTTATCTTTTATCCGATAGGCCGAAGTGAATGCACTGACGTTTGAATGGCGTTTCAATGCATTAGGCCTAATTTAGAATCCATAGGCCGAGTTTAGGATCAAGAAGCAGTGTTAGATTTTAAATAATATCTCAACAATTTGTTTCTCTTAAGCAAATCTTAAATAAGGTACGGAAAGGTAAATAAATTTAGAAGTCATCTACAGTGAAAACCTTTTTATGAAAAAAAAAATCCACCCGAAAAATAAAGGCAAAGGGCGGGTTGTCCTTAGTAGACCCAAAATTAGATCTAAGCTCTACAGCGAAAATTTTATTGAGCAGACAACAGGTAGTTTATATATTAGTGTGAAAAGGATCGATTTCATTAATTTTATTCAACTTGAAACTTCATTCCTGGCAACAAAACAATGTATGGCTATAGCTTTCTGCTCTGTGAGTAATGCAATGTGCATCTAATGTGCTGAATAAGTGACGAATTTTTGTTGCTTCGTTCTCCCATATGTTCTGGTAGAATTATTGATAGCACAATCTAAAGAAATATGTTTTTTCATATAAAAATTAACTCTCATACCCCCAACATAAAAAAAAACTACTCCATCTTAATTCAAAATATTATCAGAATAAAATGTTTTTTAAATCCTTTTAAGCTCATCAAAACATGAGGAGTTTTCGGATTTTTTTATGGATAGATACAAAATCTGTTCATACATGACGGAATTATGATAGAATTAGCATTTTTCACACACACCCTATTCTCACCCTGAAAATTATTTATATTAAATTTAAAGGAAGTCTCCGCAATCAAATTCCACTCACGACGTTAAACGAAAATTTAAAACAAAATCTAGGTAAACTACAGTCCTTTGCTCTCCATTCCGGTAAGCAACTGCAATCTAAAAGCAGCAACATTTGTTTGCTAACAAGTTCCGTTGTATATTTGAAATGCTCTGAAACTACCATATCATCGTTGGCCGGTGAACTATCACTGTTCGCTGTATATGAATACACTTTCCCTAGCGTCTACCATCCCGGAGTAAGGATGAAGTACACAAGGTTAAGCATCATATCAGCAGCAACACATTCTGTCATTCAAAGCATGTTTGCTGCAAAAAATATATAGACCTACAGTGAAGTGCACAAGTTTGAGACTTAATAGGTCAGTCATAAAGCCATGCTGAAATATAAATTCAAAGGGGAGTAAAATTACAGAAGCAAAGCCAGATGCATTCTAAAATATTCACCCATCACTGTATGTTCCATCATTTATGCTGATTCCGAAGTTGACTCATCCGCTGAGCTGCTGGGATTACAAGTGGACCAATGTTGTACGTATAGCTATGTAGGATGCTGCTCTGCTGGGCAAGGTTTCGAATGTGGGTATTATTTTTAGAATGCACAGTTTCTTGGTTTCACTTTGGATTTTTCGTTGGAACGATGCAGGAGATGACATGCTACACGAAGTTCGGATTGGAAGTTCCGAGAGTTACTCTGCGTAATCTGACTGAGTTTATTCAGAGGAAGAATCTTTTGGGTTTATCACCATGGTCATATGCTAATTACTATAAACTAACTGAACTGTAACCACTGCAGTCGACCTAATTTAAAAAAAAAATCCTCACTCGTGCATAGTCATTTACTGGTTGAAAATTAGTAGAGATGACTTAAATCTTCATGTGCACTTTATTGTCATGAATATTTTTGCTAACGGCAACAGATAAGTTTCGGTTAAGAACGCAAAATAAAATCTATTCACAATCACTTGTGTAGGTAAGTTTATTTAACTTTTTTGGACCCAAAGCTACACAAAAAACTGATTTTAACTGGTGGTGTAAACATCCATGCATGAACATTTTCATGTATTCAAACATCCTATTCACATAAACTAGAATCTTGCAAGAAATGTTGCTTACGAATATGGGCGGTTGCATACGGGCGGTTTCGAACTGTGTATGTTTGATGGTTTAGTGATAATTAGTACTTGTAAGTTACAAGAGGACGTGAAGTATGTGTTTGACACATAAAATCTGTCAATATTGCTTTCAGTGCGTCACAATCAGCAATTTTACGACTCGTGAGTGCTCACTCTGAGTGAACACTCACGAATTATAAGATCGCTTATTGTGACGCTCTGAAAGCAAAATTGGCAGTTTTTAAGAGTCAAACACATACTTTAAACCCTCTTCTCGTTACTTACAAGTACAGCATATCATTATATCATCTAATGATTGCATAATTTCGAAAAATATGTTTTTATAGCAAGTGAGTGGAAGCAACCCTGTGTCAGGCAAAGTGTCCCTTACTTTCACCGATCATTATAACACAATTATTAATAGAGCTAACAACATGCTTGGTTTCATAAAACGTTTCTGCTACAACTTTCACGATCCGTATACGATAAAAATATTGTACATTGCTTATGTAAGGTCGATATTAGAATATTACAGCATAGTTTGGTCTTCTTTTTCAATCACACACGAAGAAAGAATAGAGTCCGTTCAAAAGCAGTTTCTATTGTATGCACTCCGCAAGTTAGGTAGGATTGTATTTCCTCTGCCATCTTACACAGCTCGGTGTATGCTCATAAATATCCAAACATTAAAAGAGCGTCGTGAATTTGCTACGATTTCTTTCGTAAACGATATCGTATCACATCGCATTGACTCTATAGAACTATTGTGATCCTTAAATTTATATACACCATCTAGGCATTTACGAAATAGAAATATATTTGCTACAAATCGGCATCGTACGAATTATGCCAAATTTGGACCCTTGAACCAAATGATGGATACATTTAATAAGCACTGCGATAACATTGACTTTACAATGACAAAAACCAAATTCAAGCAATATTTTAATTCCTCGCATAACGTCAGCTAGAAGTAATGTTTTAACTTGTTCTCAAGACATATTATAAAAATATATAAACAAAGACAAAATTGTAAAAATAGCTCACAACAATTGTAAAACGGTCTACACTGATTGACGACAAATAAAATAAATAAATAAATAAAATATTGGGCCCATACATAAATTTCGGAAGAAATCATTTTTTGACAGTGTTTCATTAGCAACCAAAAATATCGATTTATATTGTCCAGCGACGCATTGCTCAACGAAAAATTGAAGAACAGTAGATTTTTATCGATGAGTCTAATCTTTCGATCCATAGACCACTGATAGAGCCATTTCCCCGATGACGCACATTGCGTTGAATGCATGGGGATACCGGACAAAAATTAATAGAAAAAAAAAATAGATTTTAGTCATGTTCACCCATATGGGCAAAGTTTTAAGTTATGATTAGAACTTATATTTGCATAAATGACGAATAGTATATAAATAATCAAAAAATATCTCAAATGTCATTTTATGTAAAATAGCGTAAAACGATGGAATTTCGAATATATTGTTCAATATGATTAAGATAACTATTTACATATATTAAAAGTAATCGATAAAGTGACTCAAACGCCAACATATTATAAAATAACTGTATAGTCGATCTTGTTTTCCGTACTTTCATTTGGATGGGTCAGCAGAAAATCATTGCTCAAAACAATGTCTATTATGAATTGAAGATGCACCATCTAGAAAAACAAATATTCTTGATAGAGCTAGACTAAGGGCGTAACAGCTTTTGTAAACAATGACTTCTTGTGATGATTTCTAGAAAGTCAGGTCTCGCCAACGCAAATCAACATTACCACCGTGTAGGGGAAGAGTTCCTCTACCTGATGGTTATGTTGGTTTGCGTGGGCGTACCTTGAATTCCTAGAAATCATCGAGAGAAGTCTTTATTTACAAAAGCTGTTACGCCCTAATTCCAGCACCAGCAAAGTAATAAGCTTCAGTTGGCTGCGGTGGCTCTTCTTTTCCTCCTTTCGCTGAATAGATAGTGCGAATAAGCGTGTCTATGTGATGTTTTGCTGTACCTGTTGTGGGCATTAGTACATCCTTTCCCTTAAACTAGTTGACAAGGCATATTGCCTCAAAAGCTATCCTTCTGAACTTCACAACATAAAGTGCACCATTTACATTTGATCAAATTATTTGCATTTCTATTTATACAACGCTCCCAGCTGGGTACAGGGGTGTGTGAAACAAACACACATGCACACTTTTAATGATAAGTGCTGCAAATTTCATAGAGGTACTTGTTCCTGTGATTAACATTAAAATGTCCTCCTCAACTGTTTCCATCTCGATTTTTACTTAGAAAGATGTTAAATATAGAAAATAATGCAATTGGCTTGTTTAATTCCGAAAAAAATAACATACCGGGTTTTATACATCATATGAAACAGCTTTGTTTTCTGAGCACAACGATATTTGTATCGATCTCAAAGATATTCATTTCGATTTTTTTAAATCAATATTTAAATTTTTAATTTTTGACATTCAATCTATTAGTTGACAGCAGCTCCCACCGAGGGGTGGATGTCGCTTTAATTTTTAATGCAGATTACGAGTATGTATTTACCTCAATACCCCTTAACAATTGGACAATGGATTTGATTCACTGACAATAAACGAACCACGTGCTACGATTGAATTATTTGACCGCACAAGCATTATTCAGTTGTATAGGTGAGCTCACAAAGTTGCTAATACCCATGCAGCATATAATGCATAGAATGTATAAACAACACTGCCTAAATATGTTGAAATATAAAAGATGTTTTCTTGATATTTGTCCACTGCACTGTTTGACGTTACAACAGAACAATATAGCGTGACCAACTAGTCCATAATATGTAGTTTTAGTGGTCTGAAAAAGAGAAAGAGCATTTCCAGGTCAAATAACTAAAAATAATACACTGGAGTTGCTTTTTACGCGGGGGATATGTGCCACGTAAAAAAAACCGCGTAAAAAAAAAAACTACCGAGATTTTTATTTTTCACATGCTTAAATACTTTTCATTAATCGGATTTTGATGCCATTCGTTATTATAGCATGCTATGGTCCATATAGACATATTTTAAAAATTTCTGTATTTACGCCAAAAATTGTGATTTTTTAAAAAGTATGCCATTCGATTACCTATAGTTTGAAACGGATAATGTGATTGGAATGAAGTCGATAGGTCGTATCGTTGTCGAGAATTCGTTAAAAACGTACCACGTAAATTGCGACTCAGTGGCACTAACCGCGTAAAAAAAAACCGTGTAAAAAAAAAACGCGTAAAAAGCGACTCCAGTGTAGTTAAAATTTGGCACATTGATGATACCCCAATACAAATTCATAAAGCAGTGGAGAACAGGTGGATTACGCTCCTAAATGTAGGTAATATTCATAGGAAATTTTAAAGCTTCTCCAGTGGACTGATGTTCTGATGCATTTGGCGTGAAATTGCTCATACATAAAAAGGGAATGAATAAATAATTAAATTAATAAATAATTGATTCAATTAATACACTTAAAATTATGATAATAGAGAAATGTATAAATAAAGTAAATTAAGAACTTAGAAATAGTTGAATATCAATACGTCGTATGCACTTCTTGCAATTGCAATTGTTCAGCGTCAGGCACACATATGACCTATTTATAAGTTTACATTTATCTGCTTCTAAATTGACAAAATTGTTCAAAACGGTTTGAAATCGTTTTTACAACGCTCCAAACTTCTCAGGTGAGTGTGACTATTGAAAGCAGTCTCTTTTTCTTCGGCAACCAATCCATTTGAAATGTGTGTTAACCAGTTGTTCTATTTTAAGTGACTCGAAATAAGCCGCATTTTGCAGTGCGTATGTTTCATTTGAAGAAAAACTGGATGGAGATGAACTCACCCGGGGCTAAAACACTCCTCGATAAAGATAAAAAAAAATGTTGAAGAAAAACCTGACATACCTGGTTTACTCAATCGTAAAAATGTAATCAAGTTATCGCTGAAAGAGTAAATAATCGTTTCGATACATTCAGCAAAGTGTTTTGGGGAGAAAATACAGTGAAGTTTTAGGTTGCCGAAAACAGGCAATGAATGCTGAAGCCATCATTTACCATACATAAATAAATACAGAAATAATAAAAAATATAGTAAAGCTAAAAATGTTAATAAATGAAAAATAACCAACTTAATAAATATGTCAATTAAATTGTATTTATTTATTTATTTTTTGACCCCTCCCCTCGACCTATTTGAGCCATGTCGGACATAAAATAAAAATAATATTTGCATCGGCGTGCAACAGTTTGAAGAGATTCGATTGCGTTAAAAAAATGTCCGGAAACATGGTTATAATTTGTCAAACTTCATGAAATTATCACATTACTACCAACAGATATTTTCCTTTATAGCAGTGAAACTAGTGATAGAGTACGGTGGGGCCAAAGTACGATGTATGTAGCCGTTACAAGAGTTCAATTCGGTGATTTTTAAATGTGCACCATGTGATCAAACATTCAGGTAAATTGTAGAACAGTTGTGGTGAATCCCACTGGGCATACGACACACCCATGCTTAACGGCAGAATTACTGAAAAAGACGTGCATGGTCGCAGCAAAATGGTGGTACAGTTTTATGGGTGATGAGCTGAAAGGTTCGCGATATTGGGCTGAACGACCATCGTTCACTTTATCTCAGGCGAGCGTGTAGACCAGTGTTCGTGGAGTAAAAATATATTCATATTTCTGGTTGGCGCGTTCAGGACCGCCTTTGCATAGTGGACCAGCCAATTTTATAAACTTTTGAAAAGTTCATAATTTATAATTAAAACCGCTTGTAACTTTCTAACAAAAATAAATAGCAACTTTGTAGCTTATAACCAACATGTGCGCCATAAACATTTGAAATAGTTTCTAGAATATAACAATTACGAGAAATAAATGTTATAAACATTACTGATGAAAAATTACTGATGATGATTCTGAACTCATCAACCATGAATAAATTGCTCGACGACCACATTCACCGAAAAGGTCAAGAATAAGCCCGCAGTAACGAGAAGGAAATTCATCAAGGAGTTGAAAGCTAAGCCAGTGTATTACGTGGAAGCAGATTTGGGTCACACAATCGTCATAATGGGTAAGGAGGACTACGAAAACCAGATGACAACGAAGATCTACAAAGGACCGCATAGGCAGCTTCGAGTGGACTCCCTATAGAGCAATGGTGAAACACGTGTTGAAAACATAGAGTCGGTTTTAGGAGGTGCTGCTGGTTTTTCACGGGTGTCGATTTAAGGTCTCCCCAAAGTTCACTAACCAGGAAATGCAATGCAAGAGAACATTTCAGCGGTTGGTTACCCCAATAACAAAGTTCCAGAACTTGCCGATCCAGTACCACAGCAAAGTAGTTAGCCAGGAATTTGCACAGCTATTACAATCGTCAGGAAACATCAACGAGGTGTTTTTATGAAAAATCAAACTGCCACAACTTATCTTTGCCGTGAAATAATTTTGGGTAGAGAGGTGTTTCAAAGATGAATATTTTGACAACAAATGTGCAAATTTTTAGTTTATTTGGTTTACTAAAATCGCTCAAACATCATGTAGACTCATCCAAACAACAGTATATTATTGATTTATAATTAGAAAGATCGCACCAAACTCATTACCGGAAAACCACCCAACAAAAATCCATTTGCTTAGAACTAAACCAAAATCTCATCGTATGATCTTCGGACACCAAGGAAACTATTGGAAAATTTTCGGGTTGACTAATATTCACCAGAAAATGGAAGTCAAAATGTCGTCTGGTCAGACATAGCAATGATGTCAAAACTGGTATAGCTAATACTAAGGCTGTGCTCCATTTGGAAATTTTTCAGTTAAATTTGACACTTCGAAAATAAATTAAGATTTTCGAAAATCCCTCTGTTGTTGATCGGCCGATTTTCGAGAAAGCAAACATGACAGACGTCAAAGTTGATTCCTTGTCTGCCAAAAATAAGTCTGCTGAAATAGCAGGTCTATTTTAAAATTTTCCATCTGCAAAATTTAAGTGAAAATTTACCAAAGTGTTAAAAAAACTGGCGAAATCAGTACAACTCTGTACAGTACAAAGAACTGCTCATGTTCAAAAGAAGGAAGCATTACATTTGAATAGCTTTCCAGGTTGAAAAAAAAATCAAACCTTCTTAATCTTTTTTCAAGACAGATTTCAGAGTTTACTAAGCTTTGAGAAAACCTTAAACCCGTAGAAAATGGCTTGCTCTTCGGCGAAATGGCCTTCGGAACGATTACTCATCCGGTGAAACGTCCTTCAGCGAAATGTCCCGCTCCCATTACAGTAGATTACATAATTCAGAACTTTTCTTAAAATGATGGATATTTTTGTTTTCTTAAAGTCGATAATGCTTTAACTCGACACTCATTATCGAGTTATGCAGACTTGACTGTATTTGCATATTAATTCAAAACTTATCATCTCAGGATTATCTACATCTTTTGAAAGTTTTATCAAAACATGTACATATACAGACCGGCTAAAGCCATACGGTGCTTGTTTAAAGCGAGTTTAGATAGATAGAAGACGTGACTTAGTGCCCTTACTGCAAGTGAACGAAAACTAAAGGAAAAGCGAAAGTCTTTTTCGAGGCCAAAGAACGGATTCCCACCGACCATAATACAGAAAGTGAGCTCTACGTACTTTGCTTCTGCACTATTGCACTTGAAATCGGTTCACTGCTAAAGAGTCTATTGCATTACAATCTTTTATCCCTTTCTTTGGCATAATCCTTCGTCGATGCGATGTACGGTAGCTGGTATTGCACATAGATGCAATTGACTGTAGGTGCATCTCGGTAGGATAATACATATACGTATGGATATGCTACAACGACTTATCACTTGAATAAACTGATAGAGTTTCGATGTTCTAGGACAAAGCTGTTCCACGTTCAGGAAAGTCAGAGTGACAGTGCCTGTACGAACGCATATGGGTGCCGTGTTGAAGAAGGTTGACTGCCTGATCCGGAAAGGTTCCATTGGCAATAGCAAAATACTCCTAGATCGGTGGACTACGAGTGCACTTTTCCAACTTGGTGCGCACCAAAGCATTTATCCATTTTTCCACAACGATTGACATGAATCACACATTCTCTGGTGTTATGCATATGCTATGAACCTTCTCGCAACCAGGCACGGCAGAGAAACGTCGGAACGATGCAGTTACTATTTTAGTACCTCGTCATCTAAAAGGATGGCATGAAATTGCAATCAGTTGCTCACGATTTCAATAGGATAATGTGATCACATTTTATCGTTGTTCTGATGATGTAGTGCTGACACATAAGCTATTTAGCAGTAATTTTTGCTCATTCAGTTCGTTTAAATTCTTGGACGAATTGGTATTTTTTCCACTCATGCTATGATCAATAAACTCTACTGCCCGTGGCAGTGGTCAAATTGCAAGACTTCTTATTTGTGATCTCCGGAAAATTGAATTTCTCCGAAAATGAACCGATTCGTTCTTAATAGAGCTGTCAGTCCTCTGGTATAACAATTGAGTTACAGGCTCTTTATTGCCAGTTCCTTTTCTGCGCCTGTCTTCGGAAAGCAAAGTACAATCATCCCTTGCGCCAGGAATGTTCGGTTCTCTGCATTCTCTCCATCTGGATCGTCTATGTTGGCTCATTGGATCCATCTAACTCTACAATAGTGGGTAATCCGAGACAATAACAAAGACATAAATGCCACTGGATTCAGCCAAAATTGTAGACCCCGTTGGAAAGGAGTGCTTTAACGTTCCCGCTGGGAATTGGTTTTCCTGCTAGAAATCCGTACTACCTTCAAGAAAGCCATCAATAGCCGACAGAAAGATTTGCCATGTTTGTATAGGAAACCGAGCATACCGGATTCAAGTGCCGAACAACGAGGGAGGAATTTATCTTGCAATTGCCCATCGACCGTTGGAGAATTGTTTCAGCTAAGAAGGGGTTCCATTTCATTAGAAGTGAAATCGAATTAGAAGCCGAAATGACTGACATTAAGTGTGGCAACTGGTACTAGCCCTAGAATGAAGCAAGTCAGAGTCTCCCGTAAGGATGTCATTCTCAATTACGAAAATTGAATGCCAGAGAAATGTATTACTTTCAGTTGTGCATTTGGCTTCTATGGTGATTATTTTTAGTTAAAGCTGAAAATCATCACCCGAAGACCGATATCAAAGAATCATTCATTGTTAACCCTGTACTTCTACGTCATAATTCTATTTATACCTCAACATATTACGTTGTATGGCTTCGACGAAGGACTTACATGTTTTTCGAGTCTCCGGAAACATCCTTCGCGTGTAGGAAACAGGCTACCATGCACTCAACCAAGGCTCCATGATTGAATAATCTGTTAACGCGTGGTAACGACGAAAAGTCACGCACTGAATGGATGAAAGTAGCCGCCATGGGAATTTTCAATCAGTGCTATGCGTATGGAGTTGCGTGTTCTGGGATGTATTTTGAAACACAACAGCAACATTGAGCCATGTTGTTTTAAATGACGAGCATGGAACGTGAATGTGTGGCTTTCAATTGATGGTGACGAGCGTGTTGAGTGCTATCGTGCCATCATGTTGTTAAAGTTTTTATGATCTGGTAGAAATTAGTAAATATATAAATGCAGAAGGTGAAAGTAAAGGAAGGTTATAGAAGCAACGCCCAAAGTGTTTTCCAAAGGATCTGATTGTCAGAGCAATAAATTCATTGATTGATTTCATATGCATAAATTAAGCTCATGTACACTATAGTCAAGCGGTCAACACTCCTATTTTTTCAGTTACCGCGGGTTCGTCATCTGTGACCAGCAAATGCCGAAGTAGTGCTCCACCCTATTTATTGATATTTTGATTTATTTACAAACTTTACTAGCGGTGATCGAGGGGTGGTGCATGCATGTTAGGAGGGCGCAATACGAAACAGGTTGATCGTAACTGATAAGATTATCGTAATTTGAGATTATAATTATAAGAAAGCGTGGGTTGATGCACCGAAGAGGCGAAAAAATGTATGTTGAATCTTTCCAACAATTTACATCCATTACATTTGAACAACATTAATTTACTCAAATAATTTTAATATCTAGAAAAACTGACGCACCAAAGTATTTGAATTGAATTCTGATGAATGTGGGCGTCTTAAAGGAATACCTGTATAATGAGAGAGAGAGACTACCTTATTGCTTATCCTTGACAAATATGCGTATTTCGTCTACAATGTGCAGACTTCTTCAGTGTTTTGTACTAATAATCGACTGCCCAGAGTGGAGTATTAGTACAAGACACTGAAGAGGTCTGCACATTGTGGACGAAATACGCGTATCTGTCAAGGATAAGCAAATAAGGTAGTGGAATGAAATGGAAATTACTAACCCTTCTCTCTCTCATTATATTTGAATTGGTTTTAAGAATTTAACGGTTTGATACAAAGCCTAAACTGTGAAAAACAAAAGTGAAAAAGTGCTTTGAACACGATATTGGTATTTATCGGTATGAAAAACTGAAAATCCGTTTTATTGTTGCCCTTAGTTATTCGTTGGTGGAAATACCAATTTATTGGTATTTTTGGCAACGCTGGGTGGAGCCCTTATATTTGAAAATGACATTGGATTATTCGATTAACAATCCGAAAAATCCAATATTTTTAATCGGTTGTATCATGTCTAGTAATCAATTGATTGATCTTAATTAAAATCAATCATCGTTTCAAAAACACTCACTGGTAGAAAAATGACAGTACAGCGAAATATATAGATTAGTTATTAATCGAGTAGCAAATCGAAAATTACTGATTTTGTGTGTGATTGTTTTGATAAAAAGCGCAAAACATCAACTCTCCCGAGTGGATAGTAAAAACGTAAGAATCGCAAACACAGACAGAAGAGTGCGTGGATGAAAGGGATCAAACTTTTCTCTAATCTCTAAAAAAATAAAAAAATTCTCAGATATTTTCATGTTAGCATTCTTCTTTGATGTAGTGTCTTACGTTTTTGAAACATGACTCCATGAACTACTATCAACAATTTTGTAGATATTATTAAATTTTTTCTGATTAATTTCTTTTCACAGATTACCAGACATATCTCATCCTCGAAATGAAATACTTGAGGTCTCATTTGTTGCATAATAGCAGTCATGGGCAATCATTCACTTTTTTACAAAAATACGTCCATTTTTCAAAATTGAATTTTTGACATTTTTCAATTAATTTTAACACAAAAACTTTACTTCTGAGACAAAGCTATAGAGAGAAATAAAATCTATCTGGGAAAAGATATACGTGATATTTTTTTTAGTAATTTTGAGTATGAATTCCGAAAAAGAGTTACAAACTCAAATTTCTCAAAAAGTATATCTTCAATTTCTATAATTAAAAAAAATCTCATGAAAAATGTAAACATTCGGAATGCTTTAAACCATGGACACAGGAAAAATAACAAAAATTGTAAAACGAGAATTTATGATAAAGTTTTTGAACTTTTTATTAGAACGCTTTTCATGAAATTTCTAGCGTTAGCGTTGTTATGATATACTTCGTAGATTGGATACTAGCGACACTCACGTCTCTTCTGAAATTCTCAGTTAGACTACTTTCAGGAATAATGTTGGGGAGTAAACATTGGTTCCAATCTAAACAAGAGTAACAGAAGCATGACTGCCGCTATTCCCGGCCACGCCCATCTTTACCATAACTAGGGATAGGGAAGGAAATGTTGATGTAGTACTTACTTAACGAAGAACGCTTTTCATGAAATTTCTACACAAAAACAATATTTGAGACATTCTAAATTGTTTTCCGTGCAAAGATTATATAAAAAGGGTTGCTAACAAGAAGTTTAAAAATATTACCACAAGTTGATATTCTACGATTTATGTCAAATTTCAAGTGTTCATGGTTTTTAATGTTCCAATAGTTTGCATTTTGCATGAGCTTTCCATAAAAAATGAAAAAAGTTTTACCACAAAATAACAAACAAAATTGCCATTTATCTTTTTTCAAGAAAGACTTTACTTTCTCAACGACTTTGTCTCAGACGTAATTTCGATGAAGAGAGGCAAAAAGTGCTGCAATTTATAGAAAAATATCAAAGACCCCATTTTGGGAAAAAATTACAAGATCTAAACTGGCCGAGTTTTAACAAAAATGTGAATGACTGCCCATAACACACAATTATGCAAAGTGTTATGCAAATCGGAGAAGGTCGAGTAATATTTGTTTTTGTTATTTGGCGTGGCACTGGTCATTAGACAGAACAAAATTCTGCATTTTAACAGTCGCTTAAAATCTCCTATCGTTTAATTTTGAGCTATAGTTGGCAAACAAAAATCGAAATTGTTTACAAGCTCGCATACAATATTGCATATTTGTGTGTTTATGTGCTTAAATTTACTTTAAAATAAAATTACACCAAATCTAGCGTTAATAACGTGTACGCTATTTATCACAGAAATTTACATGAATTTTTCATACGGTGTGTTCAGAAAATATTCCGAAGACCATCAGAGGATAACTTCAGATTACTTTTTCAATCAGGTATTGATCAATTGATCAGGTATCATTCGGTAAATATCCAGCTATCAAACAATCCTAATCACATCTCTGAGATATTCTCTCATATGATACCAGGCAGCTCAGAAATTATTCCAAAGACCATGTGTCTTAAGAATTCTATCAAATTATCTGGATATTTTTTCAAAACTTCAGAATGATTAAGTGCTATGTATTCTGCAGATTTTCAACTGTCTAACAATCTAAATCTCCCAGATATGTTCTCATGATACCAATTAGCTCAGATTGTTTTCCGTAGATCTTCAGGTAATCTTAAATCTCAATCAATTGCTCTGGATCATGACTTCAGGATGATCAGTTTTTTTTTTAAGATCTCCAACTTTCAAAAATCCAAAACACATATCTGGGAGAAGTAATTTGAATTTTTGGACTGTTTAAGATCTTCAGAATAGAACTTCATCAACCTGAAGTCTTGAAAAAATATCCTGATAATGATAGGGAAATCTTTATTAATCACCTGTTGGCTTTTAAAATAAAATGGATCATCCTGCTATCATTAGTGATTTGAATATCATCCTGAATTATCCTGAAGTATTGAAAAGTCTCTTCTGGATATCTATGAGCACCTAAAGGTCTGTGGAATAATGTATGCGACAATGTAGAATCATTATTGGACAGTTGAATATTTTCAATCTAATACTTGAGCACCCTGAAGTATTTAAAAAAAACCCAAATGAGTTTATGGAGATCTTTGATCACTTGAAGGTTTATGGAATCATATCTGAGCAACCTGGTATTGTGAGAGAATATGTGAGAGACTCGATTGGATTTTTTGAACAGTTAAAGATCTGCTAATTCATCCTTCCCAGAAGGTATTTCGTTGTTTTGAGAGTCAACCGTTGTCTTATACTTGGTGCCGTTGTAAACCACATTACAAGCAGCATCGATCCCATGTACTCCAGTGCTCACTGTTGTATATAAACCTTGATTGACCGCTTCCAGCATCGAAGCGGCACACCTTTTTTGCGTATCCGTATCGATGCTTACTACTTGCCTAATGTCCTTATCCGAATCAGTGCACATAGCTTTGAATATGATGGCCACCGCCCAGAATCTTCTCCATCATCGAATCGCACTTCAAATAGTACTTTCTTTACATGCTTCGACAGCAGAATCGTCCGGGACCTGAACTCGTTACCTGACACTGGATTACGTTTTTGTTATCAATATGAATCAGAATCGCCTTCTCCGTTCGTGCTGAAATTACAGAAGGAAACAAACTTTGCACACGCACAGATATGTAGGGATGAATACCAAACGCCTTTTAAAACTGTGAGTTGCGCTGATCGTGTTGCAGTTTCAAATTTTAGAACTGTCGAGCAGTTTGAAACAATTTTGAAACTCAGAATTGCGAACGGCATTAGCATGCATTAATACAGGTGGAATTAATAATTTTGAATTTTGTTTTAATTTGTACTGACCATCCATTTTTTATATATTTATTACTGTTGATGGTATTAAAAATATATATATATATATAGGGAAAAGGGATGTAATGTGAGCCTAAATGCCCCTAATTTGGGCCCATACATAAATTCAGCAATCGACTAAATTTTCAATAGCGACCAAAAATATCCATTAGTATCGCAAATTTTTAACGATGGGCCCGATCTTAGATCCATAGGCCAACATAAGAGCCATTTCCCCTTTATAGATCGCTAGGCCTACATTAAATTTTACTTATGAACAGTCATTAAATGCAGAGGATGTAAAAAATTCACACTTACAATTGATGTTAATTTCATTTGATTTGCATGTACCATTTTTTCTTGCTGTCATAAGCTACCATTTACCATTTCTTTAATAAAGTCTGGTAAAGTTGTAACCATGCTTTGGGTTTTTGTAATAATTATGTGAAAGTATTATGAAATAATTACCATACGTATCATACTATTCCTTCTCCTCAGTCTTGCCAACAGGATGCCCTACTCATGATGCTAATTTGATCCGATGTTGCGACACAACAATCATTTACTAAGGACCGATAATCCTTCTTACGACAAACGAGCTGGCAAAACACAACCCTCCGGTAAACATCATCCGCATGTTGTCTGACCGACCGGCCGACCGGAGGATACAAATTAAAATTAATAAAAGGTCAGTTTGTCCCAAAAGAGCCAGTAGTGGCATTACCAACACCCCCGTCTTCTATCGAATGGTGATCAGCAGATGTCCCATCGAAAACGACCGGGTCCCAGCTAGATCTGAGAAAATCCGACGTGGGTGGAGTATTTTCGAAATCCCTCTTCGGTCGGATACCTCCGAGAGGGCCTCGTATAATGAAAATGGATTACATGCCATCGTGCTCGTTTTGGGCATTATCGGTCGTCTCGTTTTTTTTTTATATTCGGTTTCCTCCGTCGGCTGATTTTTTATAGACTGCGAAAAAAGAGGCAAACGCCTCTAAGCGGAACGCTGAAACATTGTGATCCCCGTATTATTCACAAACGGACATGCATGCGATATTCGGAGAATGGATTCATCCGTAGGCCGATAGGGCGGTAGCAGCCACAGCAGCAGCAACCAAATGCACAGTTCATTTCACAATGAAGGCATAAATTTTAACGTAAATGAATAGATCCAAATATGCGAGTGACAGCCTATCGGTCCCTTGGGAGTCCGAGTCAACAAAGGCTGCTCGTCTGCTTCATTGGCGATGGGAGCGACAAACGGTCTGC
Organism: Ochlerotatus camptorhynchus; assembly: GCF_037179485.1. Classification (NCBI taxonomy): domain Eukaryota; kingdom Metazoa; phylum Arthropoda; class Insecta; order Diptera; family Culicidae; genus Ochlerotatus; species Ochlerotatus camptorhynchus. Next base: position 193,275 of record NW_027041144.1, read on the forward strand.
AGAACATCTATTCCAAGTCCTGGATGGAAAAATGGATGAATATGTCGTACCTACATGTGCCTAGCATTTTTCCCGACTCATTCTCACCCCATCAGAAATCATCGCGGGATCATCGACGAAAAAAAAAGGAGAATTTCGATATTGCCAGTCGTGCTTCCTGGGACTGAACCATACACATGTTCGTCACAGGCAAAATTCTATCGAACGGCAAGCAAAAGAGTCAATTAACGACAGTTATCGATCAACTTCAAAATTAATAATGAAAATGTGACATTCAGGGATTATGTTTCTGCTGACGGTTCGTGTGATGGATCCAAGAGCTGCATGCTCAGAGTTGGTGAATCGAAAACTTTGGCGTGCCTCTGTGAGCAGTAATCGCTGGTGCATGTTTTTATTTTCGGGGACGGTAGCTACCCCCGAAGGGTGTCTGCATACGTTTCCGCTACATAGCTGTCGAATGTGTCGCTCCGATGACCTTTTGAATCACAGGAGGGGGAGTTTATTGGATCCTGTTCGTAGTTTAGATTTTTTTATTTTGTGAACAAAATTCAACGACAAAATTCATGTCAAGCATGAAGGATGACCGTAATCGAAACAGATCCCTGTAGATTAAATTTTGTTTACTCCACGGTATGTATTTCGAACATTGTGTTTCGGTGATGAGGCTTTCACAGTGAGGATTGAACATCTCTCAATTTCGGTATAGATTTTGAAAACATTTTCTCTTAAACGTCAACCTTCAGTTTAAACCGGTGGCATAAACATTTTTGTCTATATCATCGGAGAGGATTGGCAACCTGGCTTTGGAGGTAAACATTTAAACATCACAGATATTCTTGATAGAGCTGGAATTAGGGCGTAACAGCTTTTGTAAACAATGACTTCTCTCGATGACAGATAGGAGTTCAAGGCACGTACACGCAAACCGACATAACCATCGGGTAGGGGAAGTCTTCCTCTACCTCATGGTGATGTAGATTTGCGTTGGGTAGCCTTGATTTTCTAGACATCATCGAAAGAAGGCATTGTTTACAAAAGCTGTTACGCCCTAATTTCAGCTCTATCAAGAATATCTGTGATGTTTAAATGTTTACCTCCAAAGCCTACTAAATACTTGCGGGACTTGGAAACATCAAGTTCCTAAATCTGGAGGTATTTTACTCTACCATTATCCTTCTGATAACGGTAATGTGGGGCATATTGTATGTGGAAGTGACCTTTTTTTCCTTGATTTGTTTTCCGTCGATCTTGTTTTCCGTGCTGAGCACCAATGCTACCGACGCCAGGGAGGCAGCTCCCACACCTGGACTCTACCTAACGACCCGTCAACTCATGAACCGGGGATCAACGGCTTTACTTGCCTTCCGAAGGATGGCGTGATCAGAGATGTTATGCCTCAGAACATCCCGGCGGCGCCGACTGGGATTGAACGCAGGCCTGCTGGGGTGAGAGGCAATCACGCTTACCACTACACATGGAAGTGACCTTAAAATGGGCGTGAATTATCAGACACTCTAAAATAAGTTCCATGATCTGCAATAGAGTTATCTCCGTCTAACACCAGTACTACAACAGCTTAGCATTACTAGATTACATCCATAATATCCCATTCCCCTAAGAGATATAGCAGAATCTCCAATTTATTGTAGGTACGGAAAAAAACCTATCTCGTTTTAAACTACTTACATCGGTGGCAAAAAATGTATTTTTCCCAAATCCAACCATTTATTTTTCTTTGGTTTGGTTATCTGAGATCATGTTGCGCATACAATGTTGAAGTTTTCTTTTACTTACTTGGAGTAAATTACAGGTTCTGTTACAGTTCCTTGGAAAATTTTAAGTTTTTTTTTATTGCTCTAATCACACACTCAACAACTTTTAGGAATATTAATCCAAATATTCGAATCAAGAAGTATGATTCGTCCAATGGTGAGGCCCCTACGTTGTGCTGTATTTGATCGATGACAACTTCAATTATCCAAAATATAGTCCAAGCGAACTGCGGATCCAAAATGAAAGATTGATTTTTTCTTACGGCGAGAGGCAGTGGGCCAGTTTGAAGGAATGTAAAATACTAATGATTTATTAACTCTTTCTATGACTTTTATGCAATTTCATACCATGCACGATATTCGACATTTGAAACATTTTAATTGCAGTTGTTGTTCTTGTTGTGAGATGCAACATTCCCTCTCATCCCAAAAGGCCTGGGTTCGATCCCAGACGGCGGCATTGGTACTCAGTACGGAAAACAAATCAAGGAAAAATAAAAAATAAAAAATAAAAAGATACAACATTCCTTCTTCAAATATACTTTACAGTCAAAATTACCGTTTGCCATAATCACTTAGACATCTAAGAGGGCGAGGGTGTGCAAGTGTATATGGTCCATTCAGAGACGTGTCGTGACTAAAAGTTCAACCTGTTCAACAAGTTCCATGTTTAAAAAAATAAAAATAAAATGCGCTAAATAAAGTTCATTAAATTATACTTTTTTCAGCGTAGCAAGCAAATATAGTTAATATTAAATAATTTGTGATGAATAAAATGAATTGATTTCCTATATAGTATTGCAACATATACATATAGTCCAGCAAAATTGTAAGTAAAAGCAAGTTTTCCATACTAGTTTCCATACAAATTTCAAACGCAATGCGGAAAATCGCGATACAACCAATCGTCCTCAAACGGAACTAAAAAAGGCTTGTTCTGAAAAAAATATCATGATGACGACCCACCCTAATGGTGCTGCAAATTTAATACCGGAAATGGTATTAGTGTCCGAGATTTCCTACCTAGACAACTTCAAGTGGCAGTACAAGTGCCTATGATTTGTGGACGCTGGATCATATCACTTTGGGCCCATGATGTTCTGCTCAGTAAACAAAACTTTCGCTCTAATGCCTCCAAGCCACTCATATCACACCACACCACTTATGATCGAGTTATTGTTTGGACCCTACCCGAGGTAATCCTTCTTGGATATCGATTTGAAAAATTCCTCTTCGATCCTTCAGATTCTTATAGCAATCTGCTTGGAAGTCGATTTGGATAAAAATTTACTGCCGCCATGGCGCCTAAACGCAAAAGAAAGGGGCAAACTCTTGACCCCCCTTCTGATGAAATTAATTTGAGTAATCAATTTGATTTGCTCACGGATGCTGAGAATGATCCATCATCCAAGAAAAATTCTAGTAAACTTTCCCGGCTTAATGCCAAGAAGGAAAAGATTCCCCCTATTGTAATAACCACTTCCGATTTCCATGCTCTTCGCATGGAACTTTTGAATTTCGTGAAAGTTAAGTTTTCACTACAAATTGGACGTCGGGGTGAATGCCGTGTATTGACTGAAACCTTGGACGGATTTAAATGTCTTCTCAAGTATCTTACTTAGAAGAAGCACAAATTTTTTACTTACGACACCAAAACTGAACGTGTGTTCAAGGTTGTCATGAAAGGACTGCCCAGTGGTGAATCCCTGGATCAGATCAAAGATGAACTGGCAAAATTACTTGGAGTTGTGCCACTCCAAGTAATCAAAATGAAAATGAAATCCCGTCCTGGCGATTCGCGCAACGGGATTTCTAATGATTTTTATTTAGTTCACTTCAAGTCTAGTGAACTAAACAACCTTAAGGCCTTAGAAAAAGCTAGCCTTATGCTCCATGTCCGAGTGAAGTGGGAACACTTCAGGAAGACTGGAGGAAACTTCCAAAACCTCACTCAGTGCCGTAAGTGCCAGGGATGGGGTCACGGAACTAAAAATTGCTACATGCCAGCTAAATGCATGAATTGTGGTGATTCCTCTCACGCAAAGGACGACTGTCCTGTGAAGGAAGATCCTAAGAAATTTAAATGTTCAAATTGTGGTGAAAACCACAAATCCAATTTTTGGGAATGTAAGACTCGCAAAGCGATCCTACAATCTCGTTCTACCAGGTCGTCCGACCAGGTACAAATTCCTCTGCTGTTAACAACGGTCAGCGAGGAACAAATTCTACATTCGTACCCGTAGGTACAAATATCTCCCCTGCTTCAAATGTTTCATCTGTACCTACTCCCCTCGCTGCTAACAATGTTCAGCGAGTTAATGGAGCTACCTATGCTGCTATTGCAGCGGGTAGAAATCAAAATACTAACCAAAGTAATTCTAACGGAAATTTTGACAATTTTGACTTAGGAAGCATTACTGCCCCTAAAATGGAATTTTTACAGAAATCATTGATTGACATGATTTCTGATATGCTTAAATCTAACTCCATGTTAGATGCTATTCAAACTGGAGTAAAATTTGCAAATAATATTGTCATAACATTAAAATTCAGTAATGGATTTTAAAGCATTAAATATTGTAAATTGGAATGCTCGATCTCTTAAAGATAATGAAGACGAGCTATTTAACTTTTTGAGAGTTCATAACGTGCATATTGCCGTTATAACTGAAACGTTCCTTAAACCTGACCATAAGGTTAAGAAGGACGCAAATTACTTGATTTATAGAAATGATCGTCTTGATGTACCCTGTGGTGGCGTTGCCATCATTATTCATAGCCGAATCAAACATAAAATTCTTTCTTCATTTGAAACCAAAGTTTTTGAAACTTTGGGAGTTTCTGTTGAAACAAAATTTGGACAACTTACGTTTATAGCTGCCTATTTGCCATTCCAATGCGTAGGCCAACAAAAGAATTTTCTCAAGGGTGACCTCCAGAAACTTACCCGTCATAGGTCTAAATTCTTCATTATTCGTGATTTTAATGCAAAACACCGCTCATGGAATAATGCTCAAAGCAATTCCAATGGTAATATTATGTTTGATGATTGTTCTGCAGGTTTCACTACTAATTCACACTATTCAATATCCAAACAGTCCAACATGCTTTTCTTCTGCAAGAAATCCCTCCACTATTGATTTGGTCTTAACTGATTCATGTCAACTTTGTAGCCAATTGGTTACCCATGCTGACTTCGGTTCTGATCACCTTCCAGTTACTTTTGAAATATCCCAAGAAATAATTTGTAATCCCAACAGCTCTACTTTCAATTACCATAGAGCTGATTGGGAGCAGTATCGAACATTTATGGAATATAACTTCGATCCAAACATTCCTTTGCAAACCAAAGATGAAATTAATTATGCTCTTGAATCTCTGACTACTTCTATAGTTGAAACAAGAGCTGCCTCAGTACCAAAATGCGAGGTTAAATTCGATTCAATTATAATAGACGACGATCTTCAGCTCTTGATCCGTCTTAAAAATGTCCGTAGGAGACAATATCAAAGAACACGCGATCCTGGCATGAAAGTTATCTGGCGGGATTTACAAAAACAAATTAAAAACGATTCTCTGCCCTGAGCAACAAAACTTTTGAAAATAATGTTTCTAAATTAGACCCGAGTTCCAAACCCTTTTGGAAACTCACAAAATTTTTGAAAAAACCTCAAAAGCCTATTCCAGCGCTTAAAGAAGGTGGTAAAATTTTGATCACAAATTTGGAAAAAGCTCAGAAACTTGCTAAGCAATTCGAGAGTTCCCATAATTTCAGTTTGGGTCTTACTAGTCCTATTGAGAATCAGGTTGCTCGGGATTATCTGAATATTTTCTCTCGGGAAAATATTTTTGATGATTCCTGGGGGACTGATTTGGACGAAGTAAGGTCTATAACTAAAAAGTTTCATAATATGAAAGCTCCAGGTGATGATGGAATATTCTATATCCTCATCAAAAAACTCCCAGAGAGTACCTATCTTTCTTGGTAAAATTATTTAACAGATGTTTCCATTTGGCATACTTTCCTGATAAATGGAAAAATTGAAAAGTTGTTCCAATTTTGAAGCCGTCCAATAAGTTTGCTTTCTTCAATAAGTAAACTTTTTGAAAAGATAATTTTGAATAGAATGATGCTTCACATCAATACGAACTCAATTTTTGCAGATGAGCAGTTTGGATTTCGCCATGGGCATTCAACTACTCATCAACTCTTAAGAGTTACAAATTTAATTCGTTCAAACAAATCTGAAGGCCACTCAACTGGAGTTGCTCTTCTTGACTTAGAAAAAGCATTCGACAGTGTTTGGCATGAAGGTTTGATTGCTAAATTGAAAAAGTTTAATTTTCCACTTTATATTATGAAATTAGTTCAGAATTATTTAACTGACAGAGCTCTGCAGGTAAATTACCAAAATTCCAAATCCATTCGACTACCTGTTAGTGCAGGAGTTCCTCAGGGTAGCATTCTTGGGCCTATATTGTATAACATTTTCACTTCGGACCTCCCTGATTTGCCTCAGGGTTGCCACAAATATTTGTTCGCTGATGACACAGGCATTTCCACTAAAGGAAGAAGTCTTCGTGTTATTTGCAGCAGACTTCAGAAAAGTTTAGATATTTTCTCTTCTTATTTACAAAAATGGAAGATTTCTCCCAACGCTTCCAAAACTCAACTTATAATATTTCCACATAAGCCTAGAGCTTCGTTTTTGAAACCTAGTAGTAGTCACATAGTCACTATGAACGGAGTTCCAATTTCCTGGTCAAACCAAGTGAAATATCTTGGATTAATACTTGACCAAAAATTAACTTTTAAAGATCACATTGAGGGCATTCAAGCCAAATGTAGCAAATATATATAATGTTTGTATCCTCTTATAAACAGGAAATCAAAACTTTGCCTGACGAATAAACTTCTAATATTTAAACAAGTTTTTAGACCGGCCATGCTTTACGCTGTGCCAATATGGTCTTGTTGTTGCACTACCAGGAAAAAAGCACTTCAAAGGATTCAGAACAAAGTTCTGAAAATGATTTTGAAGTTGCCTCCCTGGTACAGTACTACCGAAGTACATAGAATTTCGAATGTTGAGACTTTAGAACAAATGTCCAACAAAATAATTAATAATTTCAGGCAAAAATCGTTGCAATCCTCAATTGCAACGATTAATTCTCTTTATACTTAGATAAGATTTAGTTTTAAGATATCAATTGTTATACTGACATGCAGGTTTAAAAAACCTGTTTAAAATACTGAATTGCCAAGACAGGAACAATGTAAAAATACTTAGATATATATCATAACAATTAAGGCTGGTAAGTAACTGTAGTAACTGGAGCACCTAGGTTAAAATGAAATGTAATTTATTTTGGATTTGAAACAAATAAAGAGTTAAAAAAAAATCAAACCCAGCACCGACGACGACGACGACGAGATTCACAAAACAATGATAAACATGTGAAAACGCTGACGACAAGCATGTGACGATGTGGCTCTAAAACTCGTTAATTTCAAGGGGCCTGGGATTGACCCCACGATTTTCTGCTCAGTAAGCAAAAACGGCTGTCTAAGGCAGCCAAGTCCCACATATCGCAACACACCACTTATGACCGAGCTGATGATATTACCGTTGTAACCCGACGATGAAACCCCTTCCATCTGAAGAATCCACTGCAACCGACGGTTTTTCAAACCTAGACACATGAAGCTTCAGAAAAAGACGTAGCCATCTAAATTCTACTTTAACGTGATGTCCATTGTTTTCATTTGCTCCTTACGTAAAAAGGAAACAGAACTTATAATATTTCCGAATTTTGATTAATAAAATCATGACTTAAAATTAAATCATGACTTATCGATTAAACAATTCACTGTTGCTGTGAGTGAGAGATTTTATTCGGGAAAAATCGGCAATTGAAGTCATTGTTAACAACAGCAGTTTCATCATAATCTCAATTCACTACAAAAATATGGTTTTATACTTGCGTGGCGATCGTGGCATAAAAAGGAACAAATATGATTAAGTTGAGTAATGCTAACTCTCCGAGCACCTAACGAAAATCAAAATTTTACTATTTTTGTAAAATGTTTGATAATAACTAGAAGGACATTAGTTCCCCTTTCTTATGGTGAACAAGAAGTGCCTGCCCTGCCTATATTTCTCGTTCCATTTGATGGTGACTAGAGTCCGTGTGTGATCCTAAAATACCCCGCCGGAAACCACGATCTTGCCCTACCAGAAATACCTAAAAAGTGTCGAGTTCAGTTTTAGTTTGGTGCCCAAAGAGTTAAAAATTAGTTATATTTTTCTTGATTTTTAACCCGTAAACTTTTCATATATTTGGTCTGGGGTCACATTGCGCATCTCGAAACGAAAAACTTTTTCATACAAGCGTTCGTACAAAAAGTGTTTTATTTCGAGATGCGCAATATGGCCCCTGAAATCCACCATCTTATGTTCTAAATAATCCAATAGAGAGTAACATCGTTTGATTGATTTTCCGACAGTGGGATACTACCTACAAGTAGAACAGGAGTTTTTTGTATCCATTTTCCTATTTGCATGCATATGCCAAAAGTACCTTGAATTAGCATTCACTTTACGAAATTTCGAAATTGCGTTAATGGTTATACGTTTCAATTATTATTTTTCTTCAACACCTGCTTCTTAACTCCTGAGATGAATTAGCCTACGACTGGCTAAAAATCTCATAAAAAAGGTTTAAAAAATAAAAATTCAGCAATTAACAGCAATTCCGGCTCAGAAAAGTTCATCTGCCAATTGAAAAATCAAGGTTTGAATCGACCTCCGTGACCATGCAATCACAGTGGTGATAAGTCAGAAAAAAATGTGTCAAACTGAATACATTTTTGAAATTGCGACCAAAAAATTATTATTTTCTATTTATTTTAGCGAGTTTCTTGGTGTAGTCAAAACATGATCCGAGTATAAACGTAGTACTCTTAATAATAATATGTAATGCTGAAGTGCTTTGTTTCGAAAATATATCCCAAATAAACAAACATCATCCAAATCACCCGATTTGTCCACCGACTAAATCTATTGCCACTTGTAATTATTTTAGTCGATGTATTAATCAGCAGATCGAATTGTTTTTCGTCTGGTGACACACCGAGAAATCGGCCCATTTAATAGTTTTTCGTCGATAGGTTTAGTCGGCCGACTTTGTCTGCTGTTTAATTGGCAGATGATTTCAAACCTTAATATGTTTTTATGTAATTTATACGCGCTACAAAATAGTTTTATGCATTTTGTACAAGATTCATCCATACTTACAAAGAATTTGCAGGAAATTACATTGAAATTAAATTATTTTGCTAACAATCAATGAAATTTTCAAGGGCTGTCACAGACTTATCACCGTCAGTTAGTGCTTACTCCTGCCACCAGGCGCGCAGAAGTTTAACTTGGATTTCTCAAGAAACCCAACTTATGCTCATTCGCGCCTGGTGGCTGGAATGAGCACTATCCAACGGTGTTGAGTCTGTGACAACCCTTGACAATTTCGTTAATTTGCTACAAAATTGTGAAATTTTAATGAAAATCCATGTGAATTTATTGTTAAAATGGATAAATCTTGTACACAATTCATAAAACTGTAGTAAATTGATAAAAACATGTTGATCTTTGAGGTTCTCTGTCTATTAATCATGAGGCAAAGTCCGACGAATCTACGAATCTAAATCTACCGACGAAAAACTAGTAGATTGCTCGGTACATTACCAGACGAAACCCAATTAAATCTGTTGATTAATACAGCGACTCAAATTATTGACAAACGCAAAAGATTTAATCGGTGGACGAATCGGTTAATTTTGTTGATGCTAGTTTATTTGGAAGATATTTTCGAAACAAAGCACACATACCATTATTAAGAGTACTACTTTTTTACTCGTGTTTTGTTTTGACTTACTCAGACACTCGCTAGAATAAATAGAAAATAATTGTCTTTTGGTCACCTTTGGTGACTCATAATTTTGGGCTCATAACCGCTGCGGCTGTATCCGATTCAAACTTGGGTTTCTCAATATGTGAACATTGAAACAGTTCATTGGCTTCGTTTTCGAACGATGCATATTCGCCCACTCAGTCGCAAAATATTATGGATCAATAATTGAAGCCAAATTTTATTGAGTGTTTGATCTGCTTTCGTCAGTTCTGACTAAAAATGAGTTTGTTAAATGAGCATAATTCTGTTTAATTTGAATGGTCTCTTTCGAGAAAAATTCTTCAATAGAATAACGAGCATTGTGATACTAATAGCTCACAATCGTACATGCGCATTTTAATCCGTACAGAAATAGATAGAATAAAACACAATTCACATTTTTTTTGCGAATCAATCAATGTAGGATTATGAACATTGGAACTCTTTCGCAGTATTTTATATTTATCCTTTGTGTTGACTATTGAAACAAAGTATGAAGCGATGAAACCTCTTCGATTGGGATAAAAATATCCTCTTTTTATTAAACTTATTATCCGAGCTGCTTTTGTTTTGCTTCAGAGCCAACGATTTGTCCCCCAAATGACCTGTTAAAAGCAGCCATGAAAAGGATGCGGTTTTTTTTTCGTTCCAACGTTTTGTTTTCAGCTTGCCTACATCTTAAATCAAGGGATATTTTGTTGCCATAATAAGGTGCCCTAAATTATGTATTCAGTAGCATGGTGCTCTACGAAGCCCAAACGGTTCTTGCGATGTTTTGCTCGTATGCGAACGACGTATGTCAGAGCCCTCATCATTCTTATCACTTTGCGCTCACTTTACTACTCAAGTGGTTGTCCTACGTTCCAAACCCAGATCCAGGACCCGTGCAGGAGCACATTGTGCACATACACACATAAAAGCATACTGCGGACAACAATGAATCATAATGATACCCAGGGATAATCATTCATTTGAGATCAATCTCATTCTTTGCAGTGTGCTCTTAAGGAATGCTTTCCTTATCTTGAATCTACATTTTTTTTCTGCGTGGGAAAACAGAAAGAATGACTCAGGGACACTTCGGGATGGTATAGTTATCTTGTGACGCAAGAATGAAAGCTTAAGAAAAGCACTTTCTGCTTCAAAGAATTTCAATACCAATGTCAAGAGCCCGTTTACGTCATTCCAGAAGCGGAATGAGAAAGTGCACGTCATATTGGTGACATTGCTATTCGCGGACGGTATGATGTTGGGCAAAGTTTATTTTAACTTCGAAGAAATACCACTGTTGTACATTATCTATCGAGCTTTATAACTTTATCTGAAATTGTTCATAAGTTTCCCCGAATTATTTGACGGCATGTGTCATGAAATTTAAACGTTTTGGGTAATATAGGTTAAACAGATGAAAGTTCAAAATGAACAGCGAAACACAGACGATTTGTTTCAGCGACAATTTGTTTTGCATTTATTGCTTGTGGTTTTTTGGTGAATATTCAATATGAAATTCTTCGAGAGTGTTTCACACAAGCAAATGCTGCGTGAAAAAGGACTGATGCCTCCGTGTATGTGGTGGTGTGCATATTCAATTGACATGACCTCTCTTAATAATAACCATGCGTAAAGAAGCTTATGCTGATGTGAAAGGTAGGCAGCAGTGAATAACCATAGTATCTAGATGTCTTATATTATGTTTGAAAAAAAAAATGAAAAAGTTATGGAGGAGCTGTCCGCAACAACGTTAATTATCTCCAAAAGTAAACATGATACGACCTGGGTGTTTTGTAAAAAGTTGTTTGAAAGAGTATTTTTTAATTTTTTTTTTGTGATGATACCAACCTTGAAATAAAAAAAAGTGGTGTTGAGTACTTGGAACTGATGAAGTCTGCAAGTAGTATACGAAATACGCGTATCTGTCAAAAGATAAGCAATTATAACGGAATTTAAGGGAAATAAACCATCATACTCAAAGATCTTCATAAAGGGATTCCGTTAAGAGGTTCGACAAATTTAAGGGATTGGAAAAAAAATTCTATCTCACTTTCAGGGGAATTAATCATCGGTATGAAAAATTTAAGAGAAGCGCATTAACATTTCAAAAAAAATTCCCGAAACGTGAGCGAAAATGAACCAACCTGCTGCTGAAAATCTCTAACATAAAGGAATTAAATCAACTTATCTGAACACACCATGTCTAATCAAGGCGTGAAATATTAGGTGCACGAAAATTTCATTTTCAACCACTGCACAATGGTTCCAAAGTCGTATTTAGGTAGACACAAATTTTAACGCTTAAACCGCTTGCTTTAATTGTATGGTGTCTTTGTAAGAAAAGTTTTAATATTATTTTTTGAGTTATGGCGAAGTGCTGGGACGTTGAAAACAAATCCTTCACTAGTCCCATGATAATTTCCATATAAAAATCAAAGGGCCAGTGCAGTATGAGTTCGCATGCACAGGCATGGCAAATCATTTACATTCATTCCGTGCATTCATTTACATTCATTCCGTGCATTCATTTACATTCATTTGCCTCTATCTTTTTCCATCAACAAAATTCCGTTAAATGATGTATGAAACTTTTGTAGGTTTTGATATAAACTACAACTTTTGTCGATAACTAAAATCTGTACCTCTTGCATGCAAATAAACTCAAATATTAGGAGAATGATCAGGACCTGATTATAATCGATTGAGCAGGACATTTTGAACAATAAACATGTTAGGTACAGGGAGATTAAGAATAACTGTCACCGATTTCACAAATATGCATTTCTCAATAGGTGAAATGGGTATATGTTCAAGTATTTTTGTTTTAAAGTGGTACATATATCAGCTTGTCGATAGTAAAGGGTGTATTCGATGAAAATGGCACACCGAAAATCTTCTATAACTTTTGAAACTTATGAGTAAAAAACCTGAAAATTTTAGTAAACTTTAGTCATAGTATATTGTTTACATCTGTCAAGTTTCTTAGTTATTCATACAATAGATCCAGTCATGTCGTCGAAACAAGAAATTGTTATTGGTGCACTTACATTCAAAATACGGCGTTGAAATGTTCAGTAAAAATGCACAAATGCACACAATGATTAACTGAACATTTCAGCTGATTTCATGGTACTTATTAACCTTTCTACAGCAGTTTTTCCGATGATATATGGTAAAATTACACTTCAAAATGGTGCAAAGCGGTGCATACTAAGGAGCATTTTCAAATGCTTAATGTACAGTTTCCTCTATTTTAGGGAGCGTACTTTAAATATTTTCTGAGCATTTTAAGATTCCTAACGTATTTTGGTCAATCATTTAAGGAGCAACCCGATCTATTTAAAGGAGATTTTTTTTACTTATTAAGAAACATCGTTATTGTGATTCATTTACCTTTTTACTGTTTCAATTTAGGTTGAAATTAGGCCTTTGAAAAACTAATATAATCGAACAAAAAATCAATATGGCACCAACATTTCATATGGCCATCAAAAATTCGAAACATGCCAAATGAAAGCTTTGATGTTTCTCATTTGAATGGTTTGCATACATTAGAATTTTTCGCAAGAATGAGAGGGATGATATCTTTTAATTTCGGCATGAGAAGAAATGCTAATTTATTAACACTCATCATCATCTTCCCTAACCATGATGTGCTTCTTATTAATTGAAAAATATTTCCGAACATTTTCAAAACAAAAACCCAGCTTAGAAGCTATTTTTGCCAAGACAGGTATGTGAAAAATGCTTCCCCCACAATGTTTCTGTGATGCATAAGGTGTAAAACATGACTTCAGGCACACTCGGAAGAGAGACAATCGTTTGATCCCAACTAAGCCGAAATAGCTCCGTCGGCATTTATCGGAATGTGAAAATAATTTTGTTTTGCCTCTGGCCGAAGCTGATTTACTTTCCCCCTGGTCGTCTGCGCTCACGTTCCTTTGTTCCATGCGATTATCTTTCCCCTCCTGGCCTAAGTGGCATTCTTTTTTATTTATCTCGACAGTTATGATATTAATTAGCTGCTCTCACATTGCGACTGAAGGCGGGCGTGTAATTAATACAATGCAGTCAACTGTCGGCGCGGTATCACAGACAGTAGGGGATACTGGGTAGGTTGGATTGTTGTTACTAATAAAACCATTCACAATCTAAAAATCAGTGAATCATTTGATTTATGAGCTCTCATTGAATTTTAATTTAGATATTTTCTCAGCTAATTGAAAATTGAAAGATATATCTATTATGTATCAGAAACATAGTAAAAGATTGTTATCAACACATGACTGAAGTGGATTTTAGCTGAACACGAATAAGCGTATCAAGTCAACCCCGGTGGGCACTAAACAGCTAAAACCAGACGGCCTTTTAGAACAAGCGTGCTTCGTGCGAGTTTTTGTGAATATACATACTTGGGCAAATTGGGACCGGGCCAGTGGAATAGAAATTAAGTTCAATTATTTCGTTAACCTCGTAGTATGCAGTTACTTTGTAGAAGAAGGTCAGAATTTTAGCATTCAAAATAGTTCTTGAATTTGACGCTAGTATACTGATCTCAGAAGGAAAATAAATGACATCTTGTAAGTACACATTGACATGATCCATGAGCATAACGACTGAGCTATATCCAATAAATTTGCCACAGCACGATTCCCAAAAAAACAAAATTAAACATCCACGTGCATAACAATGTCCATAACTCACTGGAGACATTAACTATCTGATTGATAACCGCATATATTGTTTTCTTTCTCTCCAAAGCGTCAGTAATTCATATGCCAGTGGTTCACTGTACAACATATTGTGCTTTGTTTTGGGATTCCAACCACCTCTCTTCTACATTAGTTTTTGTTATGTTTCCCTTCACTGGTGCGTTTCAGTGTTAAGTGCAGCCGCCACTTACTCACGTGCTCATAATCTCTCCCTCGAACATAATTTTCCCTTGTTTCAAGGGACCACACTTTCGCCGCTGTCGCCGTCGAGAAAATAATTTTCATTTTTGTGCTTTGTTGTTGTTTCTGTGTATTTCGGAGATAAATGAGACATTAGTACTAGCTGGTCTGAAGTGTACCGCGCTCCTCCCGGCCATGACACTGCTTCCTGCTCCAGGGAAGAAAGTATCATAGGAAAGTTAGTAGCACCAAGCGCCGCCTCCACTTGAGAAATGTTGGAGATTTCTATCGCTGCTGCTGCTGATGCTCGTGTACGTCGATGTGGTGCAAAGATGAAACAAAAGAATTTCATTTTCCATGTCTCAAGTATCGGTAATTGTAGCCGAAATGCTAATAATAGGAAAGAGTACGCTCGTACAGAAGGGATGAGTGCCGAAAAGAAAACACTATCATTATCTTCGTAAACGAGGGATAGCGGGGGAGTTTTTGGCAAAAGGATGGAGCTGCTGGCGTTGAAAGGGAGATGCGTTTCAATGTTAATTGATGTGTCCTAAGCAGGAGAACTTTTTCGAGTGCTTTGGCAATGGACATAATAGACCGTTCACATTTCGCATAGATTGACTATACTGCTTTGGTTGGACTGATTGTATTCAGCTAGCAAACAGTCGATGAAAAATGATGATAGCGGAATGGGGGGGGGGGGGGGGGGGGGGGGGGGTAAAATCAACATCTGCACCCAACCGGCTTTTTTCAATTTATTTTTCCTACTAAGTCAACCAGGGAAGGTTTTGAAAGAGTTTTGTGGTTGAGAAAAAATTTACATGACCGATATATAAGCAACTTTCAATAATTCAATATCGAAGAGATCATCGAGTTCTGGATAAACTTTCCATGTAACATGTTTATTTAACTTTGGAATGGAGTTTTGCAGGTTTTCAGGAAATATTTTTAGCAGGCACTTGATTTCAAATTTCAATTTCATCGACTAACGAAACTTAACGGAGGAACATTTTTTTTTCAAATAATCAGAGCACTTTTTTTATTAATCCATTCTAAAAAATAAGCAAGCAAACATAATGACAAGTTCGTAATGATGGGAAGCTACCAAGTTAAAATAATTTTCAAAATTATAGAGAGTAAATGCATATTTTTATGATTTCATCACACAATAAAAAAATTTCATATCCTTGAAGTGAACATTCTTTCAATCCTTGATACAAGATCCCAAGATCCTGCACATCAAAAAATTTTCAATTTTCAAGAAAGTCGATGAAGAGAATCGATCAAAGCAGATAGGACCATTTGAAATGTTCATCGAGAAATGTGCCCCCTTTTAAGAGCGCCCATAATTATTGACCAACAATTGAAAAGGGCGTTGCCGTAAAATGCCATCAATTCCTTTAGCTAGCAATCGATATTTGAGACGCCAATTAGAGTTGAACCAGACTCTCACCTTGATAAGCGAAACTCCTAATGACTGATCTACCCCACCATGCTTGTTTAACTGCCTTCGTTCACAAATAAGAATTGAGAAGCGATAATAACGAAACTCATCGCAACATTACAGAGGATTAGGCAATAGACGATTTTAATTCAATTGCAATTTTCCAGGGGCTCATAGAACAGCCCTGAAGATCCCGGAATTTTCCAAAAGTTTTTGGAACTATTTTGAAGTGCACGTGATTTCATTAAAACTTTAAAAAACTTTCGTGAATTTCTCTGGACTCAAATGTGCCCACAATTTTCCTGGAGTTAATAGAACTACCTTGAAGTTCTTTCGAAGTTTTCAAAACTACCCTGATGCTCATGGAACATTCAATAAAATATTTATACTTCCCTGAACTTCTCTGGACTTCCCTAAAGTTCCCTCAAGTTTCCTAATGATGATGGATAGTCTATGAAGTTCTTGAAATTTGTCGGGAATTCTAGGTAACTTCAGGAGCTTTAGCAATTTCCCATAAGTTCTCGTTTTCTTGTAATTTTCTTGAAGTTAATGGAACTGCCTTGGGGTTTTCTGATCTTCCCTGAAGTATTTGGAACTTCTCTAAAATTCTGCTCAGATTGTTTTAGAACTATTGTAAGAATCTCTTAACTTCCTTTACAATTCCTTCCTTCAAAGAACCTCTCAAATAGGTTCGCAATGTTCCTGAAATTAATGGAAGCGCAATGATCTTCCCTGAGGTTACCTCAAATCATGAAACTGCCCTGAAGCTTGCGGTGCTTCATTTAAAAGACTCCCGCAATTTTCTAATCTTCATGAAATTTTCCAGAAGCTCTCGGAGTTTCCATGAAGTTCTCAGTTATTCCCTATCGTTTTCTGAACTTCTATGAGGCTCCCGGAGTTTTCATGAAGTTCTCTGAATTTCTGTAAAGTTCTCAAGTTTTCCAGAAATTCCATAACTTTACTGTAATAATTTCCAAAACTTTCCGAAAGATCCGATTATTTTCCTGAAATTGTTTATTGTTAATTGTACTATTTATTATTCTAACATATGGTTGCCTTAATGAATTACATTAAATTTCAAACTATCATGATGAGTAACGTGCTTTGATGATGTCATTAGTACTGCCCAAAAGCTCACTGAATTTCCCTGAATTTCCCAGTATTTTTTAAAAGTTCCCGCAATTTCCATTAGATGTCCTGAAGTTTTAAAAACTTCTTTGAAACCCGTGGAACTTCCTAAATAATTTCTTATATTACCTGAACTTTCTTTTCGGACTTCCCTGATATTTGTGGTTCCGATTGGTTCAATGTATTAAGCTTCTACCCTAATGTATACCCTTCTCTGTTATAAGCGTAAAAAACATTATTTTTGGCCCCGTAATGGAGAATGATTGTTATTGAAGAGAGAGTGGGTGGTGATCTAAAACCGCCCAAAAATGGTCTACGTAGTTTTTGAACAAACTCGTACTGGAACTTCTATTATAACTATTATAAACGTGGGTAATAGATTACGGGTTTTCAAACGATATCCAACCTTGTTTAAACATGGTAAGAATGTTTTGTGCTATGACATGTGCCTTTCATACGCTCTCGTCCACAATGCTACAATCCCAATTCATTAAAACTATCCCTGTATTCATCCACATTCAGGACGTATATTATTTGTATTCCAATGTCCCTTGAGGCTTCATTGTACCTCAGAAAAGGGCATTTATCTCCAGCTTCCTTTGGTTGAGGACCGAGTAGTTTCTAACTCTCTTGTCGCCGTCTGTTTTGCTCAGGCAGTCCTCATTTTTCATTTCAACACTGAAATATGAGGATAGAATGATAATGAAGTGTCGTCGTCCTTTTGCCAAACGGCTAACTCTCCAACGCTGGAATTGTCAAACGAGGCTGCTCTGCCGTTCCGAGGGAAGGAAGTCCATTGTTTTAAAATTTGATTTCAAATTTTATTGAGTAAGAAATTGAATTTTAAAAAGCATACCAGCGATCGACTTATTCAACCATGTTTCTGGGCAGATATCGAATGCAATGAGGTATGTAGGTGAGCGGTGGCGGAAGCTTTCATTGTCACATAAGCGATACGTGATGTAATTTCCATTCGATGCATAAGAATTGGCCGTATCTGTTAAGGCGGAGTGCGGGATTGAAATTCAATGCTACCCTCCCCTCGGAACTTGAGACAAGACAAAAACACTATGACACGCTACAAGGAAGAGGCTGCCGGCTCTGACGTGAGATATGCTTCCAGGACAGATCCGCCGGAGAAGAAGGACTTTTCCGTGCCCACGACAGTCTGTACCAGAGGCCTGTTGGTGGAGGCACATTGTTTTATCGATGGCGGTGACATACAAACATAGAAGCAGATCGTTCCACATCGTCCGGGAAACTACACGAAGGACACGAAAGCAGGAAGAGGTACGTGCAAAACTGGAGCTATCTCATGCCTGCATTTCCCTCGTCACTTCACACTTTTCACTTCATTTGAGCAGCGATGAGTCGAAAGTAAAGCACAAAAAATAAATACATACAACAGACAAAAGACAATAGGAAGTACGCTTTTCCGGTGTCGCTTTTCTTGGAATGGTTTTGAAGTGGAAACGACGGTGCTCGAGTGAGATAGATAAAATAAAAAGTGAGCAAGCTGACTATATGTAAGGTACAAACGGAAGTCGTGAAACCATTGTGCATTAGTAGTCACAGTTTATGGGGGTTAATTTGTGACGAGAGGCCACTTTATAAAAAAGCTACTTGTGGTTGGTTCTTTGCATCCCAATGACGGCGTTTAGGGGTTGAAAATTTAATGCAGTGATTTTCTGTTTTATTTTTCAATACATCTATTTATGCCGTTACCTATTTCATTTAAAATGTTGAAACATCTAATTTTCATTGCTGTTCTATACGAATATATGATACACAAATTCAGGATATAAAAAATAAACAAAAAGCAAGCTGTAAGATATCATTTAGTGAAGTGGTGCTCATGCCAATTTTTCAATATAGTCATATTTAAAGTTGGATTTTACGTATTTCCCAACCATGTATTCGTAATGCAAAAATGAAATCCAAGCTGAGGTTGTTGCATTATAGAGTTGTTTGTTTTCGATCTGATGGAAAATTTATCCAGTTAAATATCAATTTGGCCAACTCACAACTAAGCCCTGATTATTCCACATATTGGTGACAAGTGTCTTCATCATTTATTTTTCTGATCACTACTCTACATATTTTTCAATTTATTAATTTCCTCGCACTACCCCTGACGAACTGATATTGAATGTCTAACATTGGCCACACTCAAGCAAGTTCCGGATGCCCCCGCGATAGTGACAATTATATGACAAGAAGCTGTAGCTTATCACTGGTAGGTGGATTAATCAGCGTTTTGTCCCAAATCTATGGCACTATGATCCCAAATCCCAGCATCGGTCCGAATTGATCAGATCATTGCCGTACAGTGAATATATTTCTATATCTTAATGGCCACAGGAAGACGATCACTCAACTCTAAACCAACGTAGTCAGTTAACCAAATGTTTATATTCAGCAAATAGCCACTATGCTCGATGCAGTGCACTTCTCGAAGGTGTAAAAACCTCTCGCTCGCTCTTTCTGAAACGGGCCACTTTCCTGGGGACACTCGGAACATGTCACGAAGTATCAGATGTGATTCTGAGCAAACAATGGGCTGCCAATGATCTTGATTTTGAATTCTCATGTAATTTGTTGTGTCGCTCCGTAAAATTAACAGTGACAAAACAAGCGATGATACTGACATTTGACTATGCATTTCTTGATCCAAACGCAGTTTCTTAGAAAATCATAATAACCAGCGTGTAGCAATATTATTCCAGCAGATTGAATATTTGACCAAGAGAATATATCAAACTGAACAATGACTTGGGATCTAATTTACATTGACAGATTCTCTTCGTCGATTTTATCTTTGCATCCTCACGAATGTTAAGACATTCCCAGCTATTTTAAGCACACATATTGATGAAAGAAGCTATTATCTAGCACGACAAGAAACAATTATGTTACCAAATTATTAATGAAAGAGAAAGTCGATGTAGAGAACGGATCAATGTTACTTAGGAACTGATGATTGTTCAGCTTGATTTGTTCTAAAACGCTAAACATTCTTGAAGTATAAACCCTTGAATATCTCAAGGCGACTTTTTTTTTTCCTTTGGTTTGTTTTTTTCCGTCGATCTTGTTTTCCGTGCTGAGCACCAATGCTACCGACGTGCCAGGAAGGCAGCTCCCACACCTGGACCCTACCTATCGACCCATCAACTCATGAACCGGGGACCAACGGCTTTACTTCCCATCCGAAGGAAGGCGTGATCAGAGATGTTATGCCTCAGAACATCCCGGCGGCGCCGACTGGGATTGAACCCAGGCCTGCTGGGGTGAGAGGTAATCACGCTTACCACTACACCACCGGCGCCGTTCTCAAGGCGACTTGTCAGATTACAGTGAAATTCGTTGGACAAGTCGTGGTGCAATGCTGGGGAGAATTTATTCTCTTCCAAAAGGAATTGCATTATTTAGGTACGATACTGTTAGCAGAGAGACACCGTTGTTTGCGGATCGAGTTTAAGGCGGTATTCCGTTTTCTCACCTAAAGACGCCTGAATTATGACTACTATCTTTATTACCAAAACAAGGTACCAGGAATCCAGAAAAAAAGCATACCAGCTAATACTCCATCCGCATATAAGAGTACCTCTCCGTAAAGGGAAATCATCATCCGAAACCGGCCATGCTTTACGCTGTGCCAATATGGTCTTGTTGTTGCACTACCAGGAAAAAAGCACTTCAAAGGATTCAGAACAAAGTTCTGAAAATGATTTTGAAGTTGCCTCCCTGGTACAGTACTACTGAGGTACATAGAATTTCGAATGTTGAGTCCAACAAAATAATGAATAATTTCAGGCAAAAATCGTTGCAATCCTCAATTGCAACGATTAATTCCCTTTATACTTAGATAAGATTTAGTTTTAGTTTTTAGTTTTAAGATATCAATTGTTATACTGACATGCAGGTTAAAAAACCTGTTTAAAATACTTAATTGCCAAGACATGAACAATGTAAAAACACTTAGATATATATCATAACAATTAAGGCTGGTACGTTACTGCAGTAACTGGAGCACCTAGGTTAAAAATGAAATGTAATTTATTTTAAATTGGGAACAAATAAAGAGTTAAAAAAAAAAAAAATCATCCGAAATTAATAATGCAAATTGGGTTATTATTTTCCCACATAAAAGCTTGCAAGCTATCGAGACTTAACTGATGCCATGGAACACTTTAATACCAGCTAGTAGCTTGGAACACTTTCCTCATTCGAATTTGCAAGGCACTTTGCTGATATCCACGAATACACTACGGAAATTTCCATTTACGCAGAGCCATGCATTGTTTATAAGTCTGAAAAGCTGTAAGTTTAAAACAAGGCTTCATGCAGTTTCTCTTACAAATTTATATCATGACTAGGTTTGAGAATAAAAGAAACTTCCCTGTTATCAAAAACAATAAAATTTTATTGAAATGAGATCCAATTTGTTCGAGAGATACATAACAAACCCCCTCCCATTAACATCAGATTATATTGTGATAAGCATTAAGTTCTATTGCAGTTTTATAGTACTTGACAATAAAATGCATGGTTGCTAAAATATACCTCACAAACCGCAAAAGAACGCTTGATGGGATTTTATGAGAAAACGCAACAATACTAAATGAACTGCTATACCTTTTTTAAGTCTTAATTTTGAGCCGTAGGCTAGTTCATCGTAGAGCTAAAAGAGTACAATAACCTCAAATTAACCAAAAATAAGAGTAGGGTATATGATTTTGGTTGGACCTATGTAAAAAATGATCATGGTTGGAGCTGATTTAGTCCACCTGTGATAAGAAACCTACTCTAAGAGCTCATAACTATAATTAATCTCCATTTAATTCCATTACCTTATATGCTTATCCTTGCCAGAAACGCGTATTTTGCCTAAAATGTGTAGACTTCTTCAGTGTCTTGTACTAATTGGCAAATCAAAGTTGGCACTCGTGGAGAATAGAAGAACTATGAAAGTGATGATGGTTTCAAAGTTTTACACGGTGAGGTATACGAGTAAAGGGTGATACGGTCAAAATTGGTCAAGGGAAAACGCGTGTAAATCGGTGAAATCGTTTATTTAAAAAATCAAATTAAATTTCTTTTTCAAGTTCAATTAGTATAAAATTCAGGAAAAATATTCAGTTAGGCTTCCGCTTTTCCAAATCCGAATTGCCGGGCCTTACGCTTGACCCCTGCCATCAGATTTTGTACAGCCACCTTGTCCACCTTCTTCGCCGCAGAAAGCCAGTTTGCCTTGAACTGCTGCTCGCCCTTAGCAGTTTTTTTGGTCTTCTTTAGGTTCCGCTTGACAATAGCCCAGTATTTCTCAATTGGGCGGAGCTCTGGCGTGTTGGGAGGGTTCTTGTCCTTGGGAACCACCTGCACGTTGTTGGCGGCGTACCACTCCATGGCCTTTTTACCGTAATGGCAAGATGCCAAATCCGGCCAAAACAGTACGGAACAACCGTGTTTCTTCAGGAAAGGCAGCAGACGTTTATTCAAACACTCTTTCACGTAAATTTCTTGGTTGACAGTCCCGGAAGCTATGAAAATACTGCTTTTCAAGCCACAGGTACAGATGGCTTGCCAAACCAGATATTTCTTTGCGAACTTTGACAGTTTCATGTGCTTGAAAACATCTGCTACCTTTCCCCTTCCTTTTGCCGTATAAAACTCCTGTCCCGGAAGCTGCTTGTAGTCGGCTTTGACGTAGGTTTCGTCGTCCATTACCACGCAGTCAAACTTCGTCAGCATCGTCGTGTACAGCCTCCGGGATCGCGCTTTGGCCGTCGTATTTTGTTTATCAACGCGATTTGGAGTCACTACCTTCTTGTAAGTCGATAGTCCGGCTCGTTTTTTGGCTCGATGCACGGTTGTAGACGATACACCCAGCTTATTTGCGGCATCTCGGAGAGAGAGGTTAGGGTTTCGCTTGAAACTACCGGCAACTTTCTTTGTCGTCTCAGCGGCTTCCGGTTTTCGATTTCCCCCCGATCCAGACTTCCTGGCTGTCGACAAACGTTCCCCAAACACTTTAATTACATTTGTAACGGTTGATTTGGCAACTTTTAGCGATTTTGCCAACTTTGCGTGCGAGTAGCTCGGATTTTCGCGATGAGCGAGCAAAATTTTGATACGCTGCTCTTCTTGCTTGGACGGCATTTTGACAACTGAAGAGTGAATTCCAAAATCAAAATAGGAGCAACATTCTACACACACAAACACCTTCAAAATGAGCGGTGTTCAGGTTTTTTAAATGCAAAATTGAAAGAAATACGTCAAGTTTATATTGACCAAATTTTGACCGTATCACCCTTTACAATCTTAAAATGCTTCTATTTTGCAAATGGAGCATTTTTTTAAATCTGGTTAATGCTACGTTAGTAGAAAACATAAGGACTACTCAATAAACATATAATATAGAAAAAATAATTTCTTTTCTGATTTGTAAGTGTATACATAGATTTCAGCTTTTCTACCACTATAGCAGAAACCAGATTGAAATAAAATGCTCCATTTGAAAAATAAAAGCATTTTAAGATTGCATTCGTATACCTTCCCGTGGAAAATTTTGAAACCATCATCACTTTCATAGTTCTTCTATTCTCCACGAGTGCCAACTTTGATTTGCCAATACTCGACTAGTACAATACACTGAAGAAGTCTGCACATTGTAGACGAAATACGCGTATCTGTCAAAGATAAGCAAATAAGGTAGTGGAATTAAATGGAAATTACTAATCTTTCTCTCTCTCTCTCTTTCTCTTTATACAGGTATTGCACTAAGACGCCCACATTCATCAGGATCTATAATTAATCATTAACATTTATGTCATAACAATTTTCTGAATGATTTGATTAACTTTTCAAAAAAAGTTCACTTTCAACACATTTGCTCATCTTGCCGCCTCACATTAGAACATCCGCGAGAGGAATGGTTTTTAATTTTTTTTAAACTTTTGTGCAGTACAATACTGATAAAACTTGTTAACTTCAAGATAGTATACCTTTTATGCATAAATTTTACTAAAAAGTTGGATTAATTGGCAAAATTCGATTAACTACACATAAAATCGTGGTTGGACCACAGACCACAGACGTTGAGGCTAGATCAAAATTTCTCTAAAAACTAGTGTAAAGATTCCTATTCAAATTAAGCGCCACTAACGACGACTTCCTCACTTAAAAAACCCTCTTTGACAACCTGATGGCACTGGCGTTGCACAATTCACACTAGACACTAAGTGCTGGTAGCGACAAGTAGCAATTTTCAACAGAAAATGTATCAATACTAGTGCCAAATTGGACGAAAGTGGAAAATTTATAGAGGAAATCAAGAGATGCTACGCCACGTTCACTGTGGTTGGTCGTAGTTGTGTACTCAATTGACCGCCAGGTGCGCTGCGATTTGTTTAAAATTTCATTTGCAAGCAGCTGATTTGAATCGATCGTGATCTCTCCGCGTTAGCCGTTGTTATATTGGAAAAAAATGTAAAGGGTTGTGTCCTATACACGACCGTAGTATGACGTAGAACCACGCAAAATTGATGTAGGGGAAAGGTTGGCTTCGGCAATACCTTAACCTATTATCGTCAGGGAGGTAAACAAAGTCCTAGAGCACTCAAATTTGGCCAATAGTTGCTCTGAAACACAATGTCAAACTTGAGCTCTCAAGGATGTTGTTTACCCCCTGACTATAATAGGTTAAGGTATTGCCGAAGCCAACTTTTCCCCTATGTCATGCATTTTTGACTATTATACTTTATCTTAAATTTTTCAAGTATGTCAATGTTTAGGTTATAGTTCACTTTTTTTCCTTGATTTGTTTTCCGTGCTGAGCACCAATACTACCGACGCCAGGGAGGCAGCTCCCTCACCTGGACCCTACCTAACGCCCCATCAACTCATGAACCGGTTTGGCACATATAATTTTTCCGCATTTCGGTTTAGTGAAACGGGACCCTAGGCCCATTCCTAATTGTGAAAGGTGATCACGCCGTCCACCTTTAGCCGCTGACTTGGTCCTGCTTGTTACAGGACCAAGTGCCACGCCGTCCGAAGCGGTAATGAGCAAAAACACGACAGCAGCGCTGTTTTATATCTTGTCAGGTTCAAGCAGAACGATATGCAACCGCACCTGATAGGATTTCCCGCCGTTTTTTATGAATGGGGCGGGGAAGAAAGTATTTTTTGTGCAGAATATGTAAAAAAGGCTGGACTTCGGATGTTGCATATATAGAGGTACCAGATATGTTTTACAGTCAGTTGTTGGTAATTCACCAACAAATAAGCAAATTTTTTCTAAAATTTGAAAGTTTTGGCTCTATGGTAACCGGGTAAAAAATTAACGGAATTTAACTTTTGCTTTTACTTGTAATTGTGGTTTGCTTATAATTTATTTCCCGGAATAAAGTGATAAGTCCATGTCTTTTTCGGGTTGTCATTTAAGGCAGGGGGGGGGGGGAGGGAGGTGGTGCTTTGCATGTATAATTTTTTCAAGTTCCTCATTTCCTCATTGTTTATTTATTTATTTATTTATTTATTTATTTCATCAACCGATGTAGACTAGTACAAATACATATACAAATTTGTTTTTCTTAAGAATATTAAAAAATATATTGTCAGCTATTATATTTTTACTTCCTACGAGTTATGATTCCGTATGGAGTTAAAATATTGTTTTAGTTTATGCCGAGACATTGAAAAGTCAATGGTTTCGCAGTATTGATTGTAAGACGCCATCATGCGATTTAATGGCCCAAATTTTGCATAATTTGTGCGATGATGGGTTACGGCAAATAAATTTCGATTTCTGAGTTGTCGAGTAGGTACATAAAAATTTAATTTTGATAAAAGTTCTGCTGAGTTAATGCGCTGCGAAACGATATCGTTTACAAACGAAACCATTGCATATTCACGACGCTCTTTTAATGTTTGTATGTTTATAAGCATGCAGCGTGCTTCATATGATGGAAGAGGAAATGATGTCCAACCTAATTTACGAAGGGCATATAATAGAAATTGCTTTTGTACTGATTCTAATCTTTCTTCGTGCGTGATTGAAAATGGAGACCATACAATGCTGCAATATTCCAGTATTGACCTCACATAGGCAATATATAGTGTTTTAATTGTGTATGGGTCCTGAAAGTTATAGCAAAAGCGCTTGATAAAGCCTAGCATGTTATTTGCCCTGTGAATAATTGTATTGTAATGGTCTATGAAAGTTAGTTTGGAGTCTAAGATAATCCCTAAATCCCTGACTCTTTCACATTTTTCTACATTCTGATTTCCTAATGCAATTGAAATGTTTGATGGTGTTCTTTTTCTGCTAAATGATATTAAGTTGCATTTTTTTACATTCAGTTCTAATAGGCTTTTTTTACACCATGTGTAGAATATGTGTATTTCACTCTGGAATATATTGATGTCTTCATCATTTTTTATTTCCAAAAAGAGCTTCATGTCGTCGGCATAGATTAGCAATTTTATTTTTTTGAGAATGAAGGAAATGTCGTTTACGTACAGAATAAAAAGAAGAGGTCCCAGATGAGAGCCTTGCGGGACTCCTGAGGTGACTTGAATTGGGGTCGATTTCTTTCCGTTGAATTTAATTATTTGTTGGCGGTTAGTTAAATATGATTCAAGCCATTTCAGGAGTCCTGGCTCAATTCCAATTTTTTTCAATTTGAAAAGAAGCATTGGTATGTCAATTCGGTCAAATGCCTTGCTAAAGTCTGTATAGAGAGCTTCTACGTGGTTTCCATTATCCATTGCATTTAATGAATAGTCTATAAATTCAAGTAAATTTGTCGAGGTCGAACGTCCTTTAAAGAAGCCGTGTTGCATGTCAGTAATTCTATTTTTGGTTTGAAGAAATAATTTTTCATTTACAATTGCCTCGAAAAGCTTTGGAATGCAAGAGATAATGGCTATTCCACGATAATTACGTACGTCAGATTTTCGGCCAGATTTAAAAATAGGTACTAAAAATGAGCTTTTCCATATTTTTGGGAAGGTTCCGGATTCCAGTGACATATTAAAAAGCCAAAACAATGGAGCAGTGAGTTCCATTGCTAGACTTTTTAAAAATACTGGAGGAATTCCGTCAGGTCCAGGACCTTTTGAGGCGTCTAAATTCTTTAAAGCCTGCAAAATATCCTGCACTTGAAGTTGATTGACGCCAATGTCCCTTGAAAATTCTGGATGAAATGCAAAATAATCGCGGTCGCGATCTTCATCGGAAAATGTCGTATAGATTTCTTGAAAAAAAATTGCAAAAAGCTTACAATTTTTTTCCGAGCTATCCCCGACACGTTCGTCAAGATGCATTATTGATGGAAAATTGTCAGATTTTAATTTGGTTTTTACGTAATTAAAGAAGTTCTTTGGGCAGGACTTTATTTCAAGTTCAGTTTTTGAATTAAATTCTTCAAATGCATTACTGATGGCTAAATCTAGTTGATCGCATAAGTCCAAATAGATAGCCAAATTTTCACTATTATTGTGTTTTTTGTAATGTTTATGTGCTTTCTGTTTTCGATTTTTTAAGTTTTTTATTTGTCTGTTATACCAGACTGGATTTTTTGTGCTTCTGTAGCGTCTTTTTTTCTTCAAAGGTATTTCTTCCAAAATTATTCCTGATAAAATTTGGTAGAAGATGTCTACAGCAGTTTCGACATTTCCTTCATTCCTTAGAATTATTTGCCAATTGACGCTGTTTAATTTATGTTTGATTTTTTCGTAGTCTGCTAATTTGTATTCAAAGACTTCCTCGTATTCGCAGTCGTTGGGTCTTTGGTATTCGTGTACAAATAAAGAATATTCAATTGCTGTGTGAAACGCTTCGTTTTTCCACAATGGGTTTAATGATTCGGTCACACAGAAATCTTCATAAATATTCGTTAGTAAAAAGTCCAAATAGCAATTTTGTTGATTTTTGATGTGGTTAATTTGGTTCAGTCCTAAATTAGCAGTTTTGTCAAAAATGAACTGCAATGTTTCATTATCCCCAACGACTGGGAGTAAGATACATTCATTTTCAGAGTCCAGAATGAAGTCAGCATGGCGTTGATTAAAGTCTCCATAGATGTGAACTTTAACCTCAGGAGGAAGCTCAGATAGAATTTGTTCAGCACTTTGGAAGAAGGCTTCATAAGTGCTTTTATGAGCATTGTGATAGGTGGTAACGCCATGATCCACCTTAATCCGCTGACTTGCTCCTGCTTGCTGCAGGACCAAGTGCCACGCCGTTCGAAGCGGTAATGAGCAGAGGCATGACAGCAGCACTGTTTTATATCTTTTCATGTTCCAGCAGAACGATGTACAACCAAATGGTACTCGATTATGACTACTGGGTTAGGGAAAATCGTTTATTTCATGAAAACAGAGATAACATTATCATTTGTACATATTTCAAATATTTTTTTGAGGAAAATTTAAAAAAATTATTTATTTCATCAGATTTGTAATGTAATATCCTATCTATTGGCATATTTGGATTTCATTTTCATCTTCAAATGACAAAGTTACAAGCGTTCAAAACCTAACACTATTTCACCACACAAATTTTTGACGTAGGACTACGTCTTTGATTTCTATATGGGGGTACACTTTGTGAAAACCGAAAAAGGAACATGTAACAAATTAAGAAAGATTTTGAACGTTAATAACTCAGCTGCCCCTGGTCCAATTTCAATAATGTTATCACCAATCGATCAGAAATATGGCTACGCATCGATAACAATGCGAATGTTGATTTTCAACAAGAAACTATTGAAAAACTAGTAAATGTCCAGCATTGTCCAAAAGCGTCGAATTAACTAACAAATCCACCAATTACCTACATGCATATGCTGCTTCCCCAGCACAGTCGTCAGAGAGTAGTAAGTAGACGAAACAAGTCGAAGCGGCATTCGCCTCCGATCCCGGGCGCGAGCGAATATGGAGGATGGAATTGCGTAATATTTTGCATACTCATCGCCATATTCAGAACCAAACGCAAATTCTTCGAGATAACTACCATCCGTCGTCTGGTTCGCCGTGGCGGTGTCTGACGTATCTTCGGTCTGATTTACGAGGTGTGCTGAAGGTGTTCCTGAAAAATGAGATCCGTGATGCTGTCACCTACACTAAACACGCCAAGCGTAAGCGGCCATGGATGTCATATAGAATTCTTCTGCCTGTTTGTCCATATTCAGAACCAACGATCACACAAAATGCTTATGTAATCAAACTGGAAGCAGGGGTACAAATTATTTTGATCAACTTTGAATCGCCACGGCCGGACATTTTCGATGAAAGAAGCAACAATCTAGCATCTAATTCGACGAAGACGGCAGGAAACCGAGTTATTTACGAAAGAGAGTGTCGATGAAGAGAATCGATCAATGTAGATAGGACCTGTTGAAAAGTGACGTGAGATTTGTTTTCCGTACTG
This sequence comes from Ochlerotatus camptorhynchus, assembly GCF_037179485.1. Lineage (NCBI taxonomy): Eukaryota > Metazoa > Arthropoda > Insecta > Diptera > Culicidae > Ochlerotatus > Ochlerotatus camptorhynchus. Next base: position 222,888 of record NW_027041144.1, read on the forward strand.
AGCTCCAATGCTACCGACGCCAGAGAGGCAGCTCCCACACCTGGACCCTACCAATCGACCCATCAACTCAACCGGGGACCAACGGCTTTACTTCCCGAAGGAAGGCGTGATCAGAGATGTTATGCCTTAGAACATGCCGGAGGTGCCGACTGAGATTGGACCCAGGCCTGCTGGGATGAGAGGTAATCAAGCTAACCACCAGCGCCGATATATTTCGAGGTGATATCACGGCGAATGAGAACGACCCAAATTTGAATTTAGTTATCTCAGAAATAAGAAATAAAGTGCAGAAACTCAGCGATGATTAATTTTGCCTCATGTTTTCTCAGGTTTTTCCAGGATTTTACAGGGAAAAATTCCTGAATTTGAGAAAAGTAAAGATTGGATTCACTCAGTCTATTGGTACTGCTCCGAGACTGAATAAAATTTTCGTCAATTTCCTCATTTTCTGGCAGATTTTTTAGGTTTTCCACAGGAAACCATGAGACAAATTTACTCATCACTGAGTTTCTGCACTTTTGGCGATTATGAGTGAACTAAACTTAAATTTGGGTCATTTTCATTCGCCATGTACGCAAAAGGAAAAAAAAAAACCAGTGTCGCTACTTGATAGCAAACTACTCATAATGGGAGGAGTCTTTGATACTACTTGGTTGCACACCATTCTGCTTTAACCTGAAAAGATATAAAAGAGCGCTGCTATATGGCATTAGCTCATTTTCGCTTCGGACGGCGTGGTGAACAGCAATAGCAGCAGTAGGAAGGTGGTGGCTAGTCCACTCCTTTACACGTAACAAGCAACAATTGACTGGTCGTGGCAAATGAGGAAAAGGTCTGGTAAGGGAGGCGCCAAGCGTCATCGCAAAGTTCTTCGAGATAACCGGCATCGGTCGTCTGGCTCGCCGTGGTGGTGTCAAACGTATCTCCGGTCTGATCTACGAGGTGTTCCTGAAAAATAAGGTCCGTGATGCTGTCACTTACACTAAACACGCCAAGCGTACGTGGCCATGGATGTCCTCTTTAATAAAACGGCCTTTTTCAGGGCCATCAAGCTTACATCAGTAAAGAGTTGGAATAGAATATATCTGTGCTTGTTTGTCCATATTCAGAACCACAAGCCCCCAACGACCACACAAAATGCTCTCCAGAGTTGTAATCTTGTAACCAAACTTGGAAGCAGGGGTGCAAGTGATTTTGATTGATTCTCTTAATCAACTTTCTCTTTGAAAAACATTACTACATATTTGGAACGCCTACAATTCAAAAACGAAAAGAGTTGAGATAATAGGTAATTGATCAATTAAAAGAACTAAATGCTCTTCACATTTATTCCGTCCACTAGCGGTCCTACGTCAAGCTTCCGTTCGTGCCCCTACGCACAGACCCTTCTACTTTTTGATTTGCACCCCAGTATAGTCGACAAAGACGTAGTTCTACGTCAAAATGTCTAAGGAAACGAGATATTTGGACAAAGTGGAAGGGGGAACTCGAACTGACTGTTTTCTCTGAAATACCTGAATGTTTTTTTCCGAAGAAATATAGGTACCGTAAAATGGGGTAACATTGACAGTTTTTTGAAGTCTATTCTAAAAATGTTTTACATCAATTAATGTTTCTCATTTTTTTTAACAAGTACTGAGGATCCTAGAGTCAATTCGTTAGTAATATATTTAACGAAACTTATTGCATTTGCACTATTTTTTTAGTCTTGTGGCCGAACATCAGTATTTTGATTTGGGACTACTTTGATAATGCTCGATGAATGTAGAAAAACATGAATCTCAAACAAGTTAGTTAAATAAATATGAAACATTGAATGAGTATATAATCAGAAACACTATAAGAAATAATAAACCAAATTGCATTTGTGATGGCTGTATCAGAAATACATTTCATAAGTGATGGTTTGAGTGCTTTTTTAAACATACAAAAAGCAAGAAAATTGTTTTTCAATATGTTTGGCAAACATGTAACACAAACTATATAAAAATTATATGCAATATCAAGGGAAGTGCCCTAAGCTACAATATGGAACCAATGTTTCTAATTCGAAAAAAAGGTAGATAGTAAATTAAATCATTATTTTCTACTATCAAAGCTACCCGCATTATCAAAGATACCCCGTTTTACGGTACTCCCTTCAAACAAACTAAAACTTCTACCTTTCTGTTCGCTAGTCATAACATTGATAAGCAACGCGAAACAATCATTGAGAGAGAACTCAGAAGCCTTTTGGTAAAAATGAGTCATATTTATTTTTGATATTTCAACACAAATGTTCTGTTGAAAACTTTTATTAAGTGTGAAATTAAGGGGAAGCTTACCGGCCCGAAAATAAAAAAATATTTTCGGTACATTTTTATTTCTTTAAAAATATTGGGAAAAAATATCAAAAATCAAAGAAAATCAGTTTGTTCCTTAGATTTTTGTCAAAAATTACATGTAAATTTTTTTTCTATCTCATCATGAAAAAAAAAATTGGACTCTCAGCAAAACCGAAAAGTCGATGTTTTGTGGTTTTTTGAGTCCAACTTTATGCCATAATGACTTATAAAAAATGTTTTTGAACGTGAATTTTCTTTGAAAAATAAAAAAATATATGTGATTTTCTTAAAATTTTGACATCTTTTTCCAATATTTTTAGAAAAATCAAAACGTAATTATTTTTTTCGGAGCGGTGAGCTTCCCCTTAAACAGCTAACAGGAAACAAAGGGAAGTTGCAATAATTAGTTCCAAAATGAACACTAGGGTGGATGAACTTCAAAACCCCCTGATCTTCAGTGCTCTTTCGATGTGTATTGAGGAATGAACCAACTGTTCTTCTTCTTATTACTCTTCTTCTTCGCATTTCAAACTTATTGCTATCACATATTAGTTTATTGAGTGCTTTCAACTTAGTGTTCTAAATACACTTCCACAGTTATTAATTGTGAGCTTTCAATGCCTGTACCATTTTTACATTAGTATAACTGTGTGGCAAGTACAATCTACTCTATGCCCAGGGAAGTCGAGAAATTTTCCAACCCGAAAAATTACTAGGCCGGATCGGGAATCGAATCCAGCCACCTCCAGCATGGTCTCGCTTTGTAGCTGAGCCTTTACCGACTGAGCTAAAGAAGGCCCCAGCCAAACAACAGTGCCAAATTTGAATCGCTTTGGTTATGATTTGCATTTGTAGGAGAATTTTATGTTGTTTTAGTCACCTATGTCCAGCACACATTTATTTCTTCCACCAAACAACCAGAATTCTACTTCGACAATACTGATATATGTCTGTTAGGCGTATTGAACATAGACAAATCAGAACAATTTCTCTTGTTTCCTTTCTTTCTGATCAAAAGAAGAATGGGGAAGCTGGTACCGATTCTTGTCCATACAAGCGTGTAACATCCTACCATCGAGACAGTGCTCGAATTGCATTCGTAATTTTGTCGTTAGCGAACAATTTGGAACCCAAGCCCGGTTGTTATTCTTTGCACGTGGATCCACATTTTCATTAGCCTTCTTTTCAGACGATTTCCTTAACGAAGAAGGATTCCCGTAGGCACCACGCCCTCAAATCTCTGTCTGCGTCTACTACAAGGCCGGATCAGTGCGGGGGCGGTTTGTGTGATGAAATAGAAAAATCGGAAACGATGCGACTCCCCTGTCGATGACGACCTTCTGCAGACCGAGATCGAGAAAAACTAGCTAACAAGCTATTGCAATGTCGGTTGTCTGCTGCCAAAACACATTCGCTTAATATTCAGCACGTGTAGTCAAACAGAAGTAGAATGATATAGTGGAGTGAAGCTAAGAGAATGTTGGGATTTCATTCAATTTGACGTGAGTGTGTTGATGGATAAGATTCACCCGGATTCACCAGAGCCACTTCTGTGGTGAAAAAATATTTTTGCGGAATTGCTTGTGCCAGCTGAAAGATATAGTATATCCCTTTTCTATTAACGGTTCGCTATCTTTTCTTGCTGGTATTATTTTTTACCACCGAGTACGATGCTAACATCATCAGTCACTTTTAAGATCAAAGCACTTGGCATAACAAGCTGCTTCTCATGTGGATAATATACACCGGTGAAACTTTTATCGAGTGCACAGCGTCAATTTTATCGCCTCGGAGGGACACCCGCTTGATTCGAGCGATTTCATGAATATTTGATACGAAGCATCACATTGAATCTAGATGTCACTTATGGAACACGGGCGATGATTGTCGGGAGGGTGATAAATAATGATAACACCCCACCCGATATCCCTCTCCTTCTGCAGATTGATCACAACTTGCCACAAAATCACGCCACCGGGACGTGCCTAAGTTTATAAATAAATAATACAAATTCCAATAAACCCAACCGACCGTCCTTTTGGAACCGCTACGCAATGCCACAAATTCACGCCGTTTGGTTGTACGATAAATATACACCCCCGCAAACAGGGACTTACCATTTCACCTAAATAATAATATAAAAAAAAAACGTTTTCTCCTGACTCACTGCGCATTCCGATGATAACGTTGTGGAGCAAATCAGGACCTACCAGGTCCATAATGACGACTTTAATTAAATTTTGATGCTCCGACGTGTGTTTGCACATCAAACAGGAACACCACAATAAGAGCGGGAGTGTATTAATCCCCTACGGAGTTCTCCTAGGAGACAATCACAAACAATCAACATTGAAGAGGATGAAATTAACGATGTATGCGAATGAAAACCGGGTTTGGCTTTTAAATGATACTGGGTGGAGGAAATAATTTCGACCAATTCGAACACAGTTGGAATTAATTTGAGAATGAATTTAGATTATTTAAATTAAATCATTTGTACATTGGTGTAATTTCAACATGGATATTTTATCAATTTAAAATAATAGAAACAGTGATTCACTAGGGTCTTAGTAGATTTGAAAAATCAAATTACGTACGTGTTTTTTTTTCTTATTACTACAACCATGTTCTTGTGTATGTTTTCTATTTTCTTTTTTTTTATTTTGTTCAGCAGATGAAGTTTTTAAAACTAATATTTTAAGTAATGTCTTCAATTGTAAAATCACTTCAATACAACATATTCAGAAAATATTTTTTACAGTTCACAATTATGCCAATTTATGTTTATAAACATTTTTTTTAAATTCTTGTTTATACATTATTCTTCGTTTCTGCTACGCAAGTAATTGCCCATCACCAATGCGAGGTGACTCTACACCTTCACCCTAGATATATAACAGGGGAAACTCTATCCCTGTCAACCACAGATGACATTTTTGGGAAATCTGACATTTTTGAGCCAGTAAAACTGACAGAACAAAACAGCTTACTCTTTCACACTTGCATCGCAGTGCTGATTGCTGGAAAGAGTACTCTGTTGCAGTCATCCTGCACCTATATTCATCACATTGATGTGAGCAACGATTGATTGTTGCCCCCGTGATATAAAACCCATCTACACATGGGCCAGGTTAAAATTTGACATCATTGGTTCCAACGTGAAATGTCTCGAGGTCTTGGCCATATAGATTACTATCTTTGGGAAAGTTATTCGCGACGTTGAGCTCAGGATTTTCTCACTACGTGGCGCTAGGTTGCGTGTTAACTAGATGTATAAGCTGTATCTTGACATTCAAACCACAAGGCGTTTAAGAACTTTATTGTGAGGAACAAGGCCTATCGGATGCATAGATGCCAATTAAGATGGGGAAGGAGTTGAGAGTTACATGTAAGCTTCCTGTATACCTACATTTTTGGAATTTTTTGAACGGAGACGACTGCCTCTAACAGGCGGCGCTGGTGGTGTAGTGGTAAGCGTGACTGCTTTCTCACCCCAATGGGTCTGGGTTCAATCCCAACCGAAGTCGGTGAGATGTTTCTGATGCAGGGAAGTACAGCCGTTGGTCTCCGGTCTGTGAGTTGATGGGTCGATAGGTGGTAGGGTCCAGGTGTCGGAGATGCCTCCCTGGCGTCGGTAGCATTGGTACTCAGTACGGAAAACAAGATCGACGGAAAACAAATCAAAGAAAAAAAAACCACATTTTTCATTACCCATGTATTTAAAAAAAATGAAAATGATGAAATTATTTCGTGTTTTGATTTGATGTATAATTCGAACGAAAATTTGCATATATTGGAGGTTACCTGTATTTGAATCCATTTTTTTTTCAATATTAATTTTTTTTTGTTGGGTTCTAAAACTGAAGACTACCATCTTTGATTCCTAAATGGTGTCAAACATCAATTTCCGGTAGAGGCAGTCGTTCATTTCTTTATTTAACGTCGGTCTCTGTTCTGACAAACATCGACGAACATCGATTGCCATCCATTGATGGCAATCGAATGTGCAGGAAGGCAGCTTCCACCCGCGAAGGATATCGCATCCATTCAAACACACATGGGCCGGGACCAACGGCTTTACTTCCCTTCCGAAGGAAGACGTGATCAGAGATTTTGTGCCTCAGAAAATCCCGGCGGCGCCGACTGGGATTGAATCTAGGCCTTTTGTGGTGAGAGGCAATAATGCTTACCACTACACCACCGGCGCGCTAATGGAAAATGTGTTCAATAAAAATTATACACAAGATCCAGGATGGCCATTATCTGGCCATGCAGAAGATCCGGAATGTTTGTGAAAATATCCACATTGTGAAATTGAACTTCAAAAGCTTGGATCTATTTATTTTCAAAATAGCTCGTGATAAACGTATGAATAAATAGTTTTCTACTGAATGTGGACCATGAAATTACCACAAATTTTCCTTTCGAAAGATCCGGAACACCCTTAGAAGAGGCCACATCAAGGCGCAGAACTTTATACGCTGGGATATGTTTTAATCAATTTAAATAATATTACATGAAGTAAGTGTATGAATTATTGTAAAGTGGATCTAGATCTTGGGTGATTACGACCTGATCTTTCGTAATATCCGGAACATCCATAGAAGTGACTACTTCATGTAGCACAAAATAGATGCCGATTTTTTTTTTATCAATATGGCTTGAGGTGAATGTGGGAATTGACGTCGACTTATGACGTCGGTAGCGACATAGGAAAACCAGTGATGCCAGTGACAAATTTCGCTTAGATTTTCAGTTGGAAGCACAATACTAAATATGCACCAAAAATGGACACGATCTGACCTCTGAAAAATTCGGAACATCCGTAAAAGTTATTACTTCAAAAACTAGAATTTTTAATGTTGCTATTTGTTCTAAAACAATAGGACTCAAGCTAAATTTGTGAATTTGGGATTATGTAATGGATCTATATCTATATCACGAGGTCACATGGAGATCTGGATCATCCACGAAAATATCCACTTCACGAATCAGAACTGAGTGCGTCGAGTATTTAGATCCTTAAAGCTCGTTTATGTAAATTAAGGATCGTGTCTTCCAGAAGATCTGTAGAAGAGGCAGCTTTATGACGCTGGACTAAAAATTATCCTCACTTATCAATTCATTAAAATAAACTTTAGAGATTGAAGCTACAGTATATTTTGACTAGAAGGGTGAATGTCCCCAACGGAGACATAACTGTCCCCAAAATTAGGCCTATACCTTAATTTCGAAATATTTTTTATAAGTTTTTCATAAGCTCCAATAAGAGCCATTTATATCGAGGATACGTATTGCTCTAAGAAAGAAAAAAAGGCTTTACTCTTTTAACGCTTGCCAACAGACAACATACAACTACTACAACACCGACTAAACCAGTAGAAAAAATGTTTAATAAAAAGATCAGCGGGCTTATGCGGGAATGGATCCCTCGCTCCAAGGCATGCTCATATTGTGGGGTATTCGACAGTTTTTCTCAAACCGGCTTCTACACGTCGTTCCCGTTCCGAAAACACCCATATTGTAGGGTATTTGACTGATATTCAAAAACTGGTTCGTTACTGTCAATTGAGTCACTCACTATGTAAGGCAAATTTAAGGTCGATGTCGAACCAATGTCTTGTTGTTGTCGGGTAAATTTTGGGTGTATGTTGGGTCAATGTCGCGTCAAAATCGGGTTGGGGTTTGGTAGAAGTCAGGTTAGTGTCGGGTTGGCTTAGCTTTTTCGCTAAAATGTCGACCAGAGCTCCGTTTATGTGTAGGTTACACTCAATTGAATGATATCAAACGTTTCTCAAATTAGAATGATGCATGCCTTCGTCAAATGACTAAGCAACTGATATCACCCATTCAAAGGAGGTCCCCTTTGGTAGCGAATAGTTCAATCAATTTTGATAATTTACAGCACATCTTGAGTTCTAAAATGTCGTCAATCATCTATTTACGGCCACTAGCCGTCGTCCTCGTTCTTAAAATATTTATATTGCGGGACACTAGCCGGAAGTCGCCATATTGGCGTCAACCTTCTATTGCCAGCCTCTAAGCGTCGTCTCCGTTCCGAAAGTATCCATATTGTTGGGTATTTGGCACTTTTACAGCCCTTAAAGCTTACACAGGAAGTTCATGTGCACACTAGTGCCGCGTAGTGTGAAAGTTCTGAACAAATATGGCAGTCATCTGAAAAGACATGGTGACCTGAACAATTTAGCTGAAGACAGTAACCTTCTATATGACAAAGATCTCGAGATATCCTGTACTGGAAATAGCAAAACATGTACCACTTTCGCTCGCAACGTTTTCTGGTTTACGGTAAATTTTGGTTGCATTAACAGTGGTAGTTGTTCATTAGGTACACAATTTTTCCAGTTTTTCAGACAAATTTCGTATTTTTTTTTGTATGATCACATTTATTCAACCCCACTGCAATTCATTTTGGTTGAGAAGCTTTGATGAATAGATTTTATTGTTAGAGTATTTTGAATACGAGCGTCTCCTACAGGATTTTACAAAATTTACTCTAGTGGATATGTACCATTTTTGCTCGCAACGGTTCAATTCTCTGACTCCCTGCAAATCACCTGACGCTGGAACTATTTGATTCTCTTTTCCTGTCGAGAAAATACGACTGCAAAAATCTCCCCCAGGGAAATTTACGATATGTCACACACTTCTACACTTCTTGTCGGCTTAAATTCAACCGGCAAGCGAAATATGTATCAAGCATATCTTTTCCCAACTTTCCACCGACTGCCGCCATTTCTCTGAAATCACGTTACGTTGTAGCACAACTGCGCACAGGAATGAATGTGACATTTATATCTCGGGGCTAAAGAACCACATGCCACGCTCGATCATATTCTAAGAACGTTGAAATTTCACTTCTCTGCACATTAGGCAGCCACTGCCAGCAACAGATTCAAATGCCATCAAAGCCAAAAGCTGCAAAATGACACGACGGGAACCTGTTTGTCGCACAAATCGTTCGTGCAGCAACAAATTGACATGTACGAAGACCGACGACGGCGATAGATGATGATGTCTTTGCTACGAGAAAGGACCCTCCAGAGATCGTCGATAGGACATGTCTGATGAAGAGACATGACGGAGTGCATTTTGTGTTAAATCCGTGAGTTTTTGCCCAGATCATTGTGATGTTTATTGCAAGGTGGTTCTTTGACCTCCAGGGAAAGATGTCTAGAGAATTATGCAGAAAATTGCTGCAATATGCTAGGACGGAATCGAACACAATTTTATGAAATACTAATGATGATTATATGAATAAGTTGATTAGCTATCTATTCAAAACTATGTACTTGAATTTGAGCATTGCTTTGTGGATTACGGTCAGGGTTGCCAACATGATATATGTGTTTTTGTTCCAAAAAATCTTTTCCTCTTATTTTTAGTCCAGGAAATCTGTTATGATATATGTATTAATAATAATTTATGAATTACATGCTTTACAAATGTTCTAAATAAAGTGATTAAGCCATTTATCAGAATGAGTCGTAAAACAGATAAAAAATGTTTATACGTAAAATATGTTACTATTGACATTAATGCCACACATGTATCATATTCGTTTTGTATTCCACAAATGAAGTATGTAGATATTTAAGAATGAGAGAATCAAAAATTGCACGTTATAGTAAAAATAAAAAATGTGTTTAAAAATAAATGTTTGGAATGTTCAATCATAATATAAAAATCTGCTTAGTATGTTTAAAGCTTAAAAATCTGTAATCTGTGACTACACATTCTTGGTTTCGGCTAGGCTCTAAAAAATCTGTAAAAACACTGATTAACCTGTATTTTTGGCACCCCTGATTACGGTACCCATAGTCATACTACTCTACAAAAAATACTCACAATCTACATTGAAAATATTTTTTGATAAAACACATTTTTCGTAAATTGCATTAAACTTTCGTACTGTCTGTCATCTGGCAAAATGCTAATATTTCTCCTTATTCGTACAACACACGAACTGAATTTCGTACGGACCAGCAAACTGCTGCTCTTCTTGTCTTCTTAGGTGCCTGTTTATATTTGTGTTGCTCCTGTTGCTTAAATGGCGGTGATGTGTGTTTTGTGTGTTCAAAAGCTGTTGCTACTGTTGTCGGCCTGCTCATATTTTTAGTTGCTGCGAGTGATGCTGATTTGAATGCTGGTGGCCATGAAGGAGGAATCGCTAGGTGTGTGCGATATGAAAACCCAACAACAACTAAACATAACGAAATGTTGGCTTAAATTCTGCATGAACTTTCACAATTTGGATTTATTCACATTATAGGAAACGTGTGGTTCTGAATGACCATATGAATTAATTATTTTTTTTTTCGTAATTTACTTAAAAAATTTCCGAAGTATGATCAATTTTTGTCTAAACGATACGAAACGAATTTTGCAATTTCGTTCAATAACAATCAGAAACAGCAAATATTGTAAATGAGTGATTTGGCCCGCACAACCATTTTTCGCATGTTAAAGTTGCATAATTCTACAATAACCATCTTATACCGCATACCCTTAGGAATCGCCAAGTTGATGTTGGAGATTGAATTGCAATAAATGATGAACCTTAATCTGGTGAGGGGAAATCATTCTACACGGAAGGGAATGGAGGCTGGTTGTCTTCTAAGTGAATTGATTCCTCAGAACCTGTTGGTTTAAGTTTTTTTTTCGTCAATAATGCGCAGGACTATCAACTAATTTATCCATACAAATTTATATTAATTTTTTCATATCAAATGTTCTGATATATTGCATTTCTCCATTAAATATATTTTTATTATATAAATAAATACTGGGTTGCGAGGGCGCATCAGGGTATTATTTGACCTGAAGCTGGACGATGGAGTGGTATGACAACCGGAGTCTAGGAGGGAATAAACACTATCATTTTCTTTATCCTACCGATTCGATTGTGGTGGTGTGAATTCTACTTCAACAGATTCAGTGAGATTGACGCGCCCTTCTTTACAAACCATCCTGTAGGAAGCTTAATTATTGCGATATTCGATTTGTTGGATTGTATCGTTGGAAGGAGATTCTTAAATTCCCGTTGATTTCGTGTAAGTATCTCTGCTTACGGGACCTTCATACAGCGACATTGTTAATTCAGATCGGTAGCTCAAATTGATCTTGCTATTAAGGTCATACGATACGTCACGCTTTTTTGTTTTTTTTTTTCTCTCCTTTCTATGTGCCAGTAAATTGATTATCATTGATGCTGTAGTGGTGTGAGTGTACATCATGCACTACCGCAACTACCGTAAACATAGCTGCTAGAGTTCGTTATTATTAGGTCGAATGTGTAACAGTTGATAAAAAAATAAGAAAGGTAAAGAATAAGTTATGTCGATCTTACTGTAAATTTCAACCTTCGTCATTTTTGAAAAGATAAATATATTTCTTTATCATCCAATTTTGAGAAAATCACTACATTTCTACATATTAAATTTGCCAATATTATCGACCTACCACCTCTCAGGACACCACTCCCTATACAGAAAATAATTATACGCCTAGCCACCAAGGCCAACATGTCAAGTCATCATAGTAGTTAATTGATTCAACATCACACTTTGTACACTTTGCTTACATACGACCTGTCCAAAAGTGATTCCAGAGCTCATACCTCCAGGTACACTGTAAGAAAAAAAAACCCAAAGTGACTCATTTTCACAAAGCTCGACACTATTGCAGGAAGCCAAAAGTAGGTAATGTGGGTCGAAGAGTTTTCATTTGATCGTGTTCAATTAGTGTGGAATTGACAATTCGCTTCTACCCAAAAAATAGTTAGTTGTACCCAAAAGTAGGTGAATATGATTATACTCAAAGTCAAAAGTCAAAATGAACTAGCCGCTGGATATTTTTTCTTATCGTGTATGTTTTTGTTTTCGAATCATGCTTTTGCCGCCTTTTGCATATCAGCTGATGCAGCAGTGCAACCAGAACATCACATATGTTTTCCATAGAAGATTTCTAGGTTCATTTACTTTAATTTTTTGTCTTGAGAAGCAAAATAAGAAATTGTTTTAAACATTTATTCGTGATGGTTTCTAAATTGAACACAGTTTAAGCACCTTAAAAAGCAATTGTTTTGTTGGCATTGTTTTTACACACTTTATTTCAATTAAATTGACAACACTGGATAGATGATTCGTACACACACCTTCGTAATGCGGTGTGTAGAAAAAAGGTAACAAAACAGTTTCAGCTTGCAAAATTATTCGCGGCTCGCGTTTTTAACGATGCAAATGATATTATTTAAGTAAATGTCGTCTTCAAATTTACTTGAAATTGCTTGTAGAAGCACGTGTCGTAATTGTTTTAAGTGTGGTTCTGAGAAGTGAAAGCTAGTGAAAACAGTTATTGAAATTTCATGCCCTGAGCAGAACAAAATAGGCTGATCGTACTTTTTAATGCAAATATTACCAATGAATTGGCAATATTTTGGTGTAAAAGTATTGAAATATGTATCAATTCAGGCCCATTTTTTAAGGTATGTAATTAGTAATTTACTGTTTTGTACGCATACCAAAACACGTTTATATAATGATTGTAGGAACAGCCATTGTTGCATGACGTGCCGTATTACCTTAAGTGAAGCTGCATACAAGACAAGATCTTTGAAGGCATGGTGGCTACCTTACAAACATTACATACATACAATAATGCGCAGGGCTAAAATGATTATATTAAATCATTGAGCATGGAATGCTTCATACATTTTTTTTCTATCGACACAAAAGTTTCGTATTGATCATTCGTTTGCAATACGGAATAAAATCAGTAGCTAAAACTTCATGAAAAGTACGAATCTATTCCGTTGCAAAAAATTTATTTTCAGCGTACACATGAGCAGATCCAGGCCAAATATAAACAAAATATTGACTCGATCTTCTCCGATTGGCATGAAACTTTGCATACTTGTGTGTTATGGGCAGTCATTCTTCGCATTGTCCATACCAAACAAATATGCAAAGTTTCATGCAAATCGGAGAAGGTCGAGTCTGATCGATTCGTTATTTGACGAGGAACTGCTCACATGAGTTTTCAAAATAAGATAAATCAATGATACCTATGTATCGGACATTTTCTTAAATGGACACAATGGACACTTTAAAATTGACAAAAATCGTAGAACATAAAGGTTTAGTTAATTTTTTTTTCGTAGTATTTATGCGATTTGTGCATTGGAAACGCTATTATGGACAAAATCATATTTTTATACATAAAAAATAATGAAAAATATTTCAAGAAAAAAAATGCATACCTTGTACAAATAGTTGATGTTCTACGATTTTAATTAATTTTGAAATTTCCATTGTGTCCATTTCAGAAAAGTTATCATTTTGGATAAACTTTCAGATAAACATAAGTTTAAAAATCTTAAAAAGGCACTTTTTAGCTATTGAGCTTTTGATTACATAAGCCGTTTTCATGCTATGATCGAACACCCCATTTTGAAAAATAAGGCGGTTGCCAAATCTTTTTTTTTTTTTTTTTTTTTTTTCTTTTTTTTTTATTATTGTCACTTTAACACTCTTGGGTCATTCGTGACTTGTCCGGGGGTGAGATTTGAACTCGTGACTTTGGCGTGAGAGGTAAGGATGGTAACCACTACGCCGGGGTCGCCCCCGGTTGCCAAATCAATGGTTGAATTCCAGCACAAAGTTGATTCAACAATTATGTAAAGTCTCATGGAATTCGGAGAGGTGAAAATTAAATCGAGTCGTCAGTTGGCGTGGAACTGCTCAAAAGCATTTTCAAATGATCTAGAAAAATTTCCATTGAATTGTTTTCTTCAAATAACTCTACCACAATAATCGTGCCACGTGGTTAGATTTGGCAGTATGTTCGAAATAGTGGAAAATATCCCAATTAACAAAGGGGCCGGTACCGAGAGAACGTTACGGGCTAGGACATACATAACTTCTAGATCTAAGTTCAGAAGACCATAAAAAAGTCAACTATAGCCATATTTTTCTGTACTAGGAAGTAATATTATTGTAATAATAATAATAATAAAAAAATTAAAAATGAGTCACAACGTAGAATTTTGAGTTTTTTAATCTTATGAGTTGTTGAATTTGCAACCAAACGGGAATCTCAACATATCACAACATAACTACTTTACAGGGTGAGGCAGATTAACCGGCACTAAATTCACATGCAATTCTCAATGGGTGAAATGAATATATGTTCAAGTATTTTTGATGCAAAGTGTGTACAAATGTCAGTTTGTATTGATAGTAGGATTATAAATTTCATTCGTATTCGATTTTAAGCAGCCATGGGTGTGAAAATGGAGGATGTTATAAACCTGAATAAATTCGTGTATTATCTTTTAGAGGCTAAAATCTCTTTGAGTGTCTGAAACATTCAATTTTCACAACATTACAGAGCAAAAAAACGCATCACCAGGACTCCAGAAGTGCTGGATCCAAAACGTGCATGCCAGCTGTGAATCATTTTCAGGTGGTAATCACGGTAAATGGAGAGAGATTTGAATTTTAGTGTGCTAAATTGAAGGATATATCTGAAATATAGTGATAAACAAAATTCATGCAATTCATACAATTTAAGATTTCAGAGGTGGTACACAATACTTGAAAAAAAAACCTCAGCTAAGGGGTTGAACACTGAGACAACATTTTTAACTGTTATTGGAAAATGTTTCTCCAGTAATTTCTTTCAAAAAACTCTTCAAAAGTGACATCGCCACATGCTTCGGTTTGGAAGCATAAAGCCAAGTTCGTGCAAACATATCTTAATTCATACAGAAGGAGGTAACCTTAAAGACGTGACGTGTTAGGGTATACATATCAAGTTGAACATTGCATTAGGTCCTAAGTAACATTAAAAGATTCTCTTGGTCGATTTTCTCTTTGCATCCACACGGCCAAGCTTTTATCTAGCATCTAATACGACAAACACAATGAGAAACGGTTATGTGCTAAAGTTATTAACGAAAGAGAAAGTCGACGAAGAGAATCGATAAATCTTACTTAGGACCTAATTCAATGTTCAGCCTGATATATATTCTGTAGATAAATAAATGAGACCACAAGAAAGTCAAATATGGTTAAATTTGCCTGTCCGAGAAAATCGTATTGCAAATCGTTATCTGTTTAATTGAAAACAACACCCATCTTCATAATTAAAATTGTCATCATGGTGGATCATAAGGTGATAATATTGTTGTGTTCTCACGATTACTCACTCTTTGATTAAAGTTTCTTAAATCGATTGCTTACCTGTAAAGAGAGAGTTGAGAGAAATAAATATTAATAACTAATTGCTTGATATTAATGATATCAGGCTGATTGAACTAATCTAATTTTTGCTACACCAAATAGCTTAGCTAGGAACCGGTTTCGGAATACCCAGAAGTGGCCTGATTCCCCTGCTGGACCATGGATGATATCGACTTGCTTCCGGATAAAGCATTATAAATTATGAACCAATATATGATGTTAAGAAAATTTCCATTTTGGGTCTTAGCGGAACCGATTCCGGGTATCTGGAAGTGGTCAGATCCACCTTTTTACTTCTGGAAGATAAATCATGAATTTTGAGTCGTCGGACGGTGCCAGTACGTAAGTTTTTGAAAGTGTCCCTTTTGGATCGTACCGGAACCAGTGCCAGGTGACCATGTGCTTAAAATGGTCAAATCGGAGAAAACCAGGACAGGGTACCAGTATATGAACCTTCATATTTCATTTGAGGGATGATATTTTCACCATGAGGGCACTTAATGAAACCTGATATTCTCCAAAATATTCTTCAAGTATTGGTCTATTGCACATGTGTATTACATTTCAAGCAACATTGCAAGTTTTATCGAGGTTTTAAAGTATTCTATACATCTAAATTAAAGTCTACAGAACCCTCATAAAACTGCGAATAAGAAAAAAGAAGGAGATGACATACACAATCGAAGACCGTTTTTCCTCCTACCAGTGAATTTAAAAAAATTAAGTAATAATAGCCATATTTTTCAAGATAAGCATAAATAAGGCCCTATTTAGCCGATGTTCTATGAGAAATTGATTCAAGACATAGTTCGAGTGTCAAGAAACGTAATTTCAAACTGCTTCAAATGTGACCCATTTTCCCGGAAAATCACTCCAATTTACCATTTCATTCGAGCAGTTTAAATGACGTGGTAGTAAACGAACCTCGGAATAAAGCAATATTTTGAGATGTTTTCTTCTAAAACCACGAGAAATGTAGCCAAAATTTATTCGATTCATAAAAAAGTAATTCATTGGTTCAGCTTTGTGGAATCACTGGGAGAATGTCATGCCGAAACTGCTTGACTTGGTGGTCTATTCAATACTCACGAAATTGGTGAAAACAGAGAAAGTAAGGCTTCAAAGAAACTGCAGGAACGTTTACTTAGTTATTAAATAGAACGTCAACGATATCCAGAAAACTTCAGGAAAGTCAAGAATACTTCAGAGAAATCCAGAAAACTAGAGAAATTGTTGACATTTTAAAAAAGTTATATGAACTAGCTCTAGAGATCTTCAGGGATGCTCTGAGATTGTAAGGTGAATTCCAATAACTTCAGGATAATCCAGACTTTTGGAAAAGTTTAAAGATTTGTAAAGGTTAGTTCGATAAATTCAGGACAGCTTTATGAGCTTAAGGAAAATTTCGCAAAACTTCAAGAAGGTTTGGGATTTACAGGAAAGTCCAATGAATTACAGAGAAGATACAAAAGCATTAGGCATATTTTGGTAATTTGCAGGGCAGTTTATGGTTTATTAATATAGTTCCATTTATTTCAGGGTAGTACCAAGAACTTAAGAAATTGCAAGAGCATCAGGAAAGATCAAAGAACCTTAGGGCAGTTCAATCAACTCCACGGAAATTGCAGGAATTTTAAATAATTTTCGAGAAACTCCTCCTAAAACTTCAGCAAACTTCCAAGATCTTCAATAATGTCCAGAAAATTTTCGATAGGAATTTTCAGGGGTATTTCGAGTACTTAGAAGAAATTCAGAGATCATCAGAGTGGTTTGTATTACTACATTGCACGATCTCTCTGAAGTTCTGCGGAATATGTCGATTAACCAGTAACGCTGGTAGATCACCTTTTCGTGGTGCGTTACTGGTATAAGATCTACCACATCGAACTCTGGCCATAAGCTCTTCTTGTTGATGGCTATGAACCTCGGGTTTAAAGAATGGAAACATAAAAGGGTTCGGGCCAGGGTTCTGCTGCATTGTCAAATATCAGTATGATTGCTTGACTTATTTTGATTGGCAAGAAACCCGCGTATTTGGAAAGGTCCCAGGATCTTTGAAATGATACGGAACATTACAACTGAATGATAATTCATAAAAGAAGATCTCATAATTGATGAGATGCAGCGTCTTTGGATAGCTCCCAGAATGCTTTGAGTTATGCGGAACATCACAATTTAATGAGGCTTCTTGTGAGAAGCGCAAGTACCAAGGTATGTATGATTTAACTGTATCGAAAACAAATAGCTCATTACTTTCCCATAGTAATGAGGTATGTGCTACGGCATGTACTAAACGAAGAACACAGACATACCACCAAAGATCAATTTGTTGGTCACAGTGAATATGAACAAAAGGGAAACAAATATTCCAATAACGGTCAGGAATGTTTAAAGAAAATTGCGGGGTCTTCAGAGAAGTTCCATAAACAGCAGGATAATTTGTGGAACGTTAGAGAATTTCCGAAATATTTATGAAAAATTAGGGAACTTCATGATGGAACGAAAACTTCAGATAAGTCCAGAGTAGTTTGGGAAAGTGTATAGATTTTAAGGCAACTTCCATGAGCTTCAAGGAAGTTTCAAAAACTTCAGTAAATTTGGACATGTGGGAGCTTTTAAATCATTCTGAGAAATTCAGGAATGTCTAGAGAATGTTATTGAAGTTTAAAGATCTTTAAGGCGGTTCCAATTACTTCAGATGAACTCCAAAAACTTCATAAAAGTCAAAACTTTCGGGAAAATTTAAAGATCTTGAAGAATTAGTTATTTTGGTTTGGCTTTACAGTCTTCAAGAAAAAGTGCTAATTACAGTTTTATCATGGTCAACGTGTCGATCCAGGGGATGAGATCTTTATCAGGCCAAGTTTTAGATTTAGATCTTAAAACTTATTGCACTGAACGTAAGACGATACAATTTTATATCCCCTGAAGAAGGTCGTGTCCAAAGACTTTCTGTCGTACATAAAACATCGAAGCGTTTTGATCCGCCACTAAACTGCCAATGCCCGACAAAATTGTATTTTTAAGTTTTATGGCGTGCTCATTGCAGACATAGATTGGAGGTGGGCGGGGGCGCTCATATGAAATATCAGTGAGTAACCAGCTACAAATTTACAGAATCAATGGTAGTATGTTTAATACTGTGTTAAGCGTATTTCCGCCTCTGAACCAAGTAAATCATTGAGTGTTCACCATTTGAATATGAGGAAAATGACAATAGACCATATTCAACTACTTACTAGACCGATCTCACATCGCCTCTAAAGCGAAACAGGATACACTGCTCCAGTTCTGTTAGCCCAAATGTAGCCACAAACAGCCTTTTCGCTACAGTGAGGGCCACATGTGGGCGTTTCGGTCGTGAAAGTTCCGCCAGAGGCCATGTCATAACATTTTGATGAACCACCGGAATTCTGTTGCTTCTGTTCTGATCCCAGCGGCATTCTAAATAGCATCCGCAAACGGCGGCGGCATGGTGTGAACAAATAATGATGAACATCATCGTCGCCGCACCACATCTGTAGTGGAACTGATCTCTCAGACTAAATTCCAGGGTATAATTTTCTATATCATGTAGCAAAATTGACTGGCGGCCGATGATGTCATAAAAAGGTTTCCTTCTCTAAAGCCGTCCACAGAAACATAACCTCCAGCTGACACGGTCTGTGACAGATCCGGAGAAAAGTAGCTTCGGAACGCATTTGCACAACATCTGGTGAAAATTATAGCAGCAAATGTGGACTGGCTTCCTCCACTACGATATACCTAGAGCATACAGTCAAACCTTCACGGTGTCTCTGGCAGAACAACATTAATATAAAAAAAATCAGCATCGCTGAAACACCCACTAAACGAAATCTTAGTGCTCCTCTTTCATTTTCAAACTACTATTTTTTACAATAACATTTTCTTTCAGAGACACCGTGTGTTGTATAGAACTTGACGATCGTCATCATTGACACTTGTTCAACGGTGTTTCTATGACACTGAAACGATATGTACTCCATGCTACGTTTTATAGTGCCTGCCGATGTTACATCACTCCCGAAGAACCCTTGGCACTTTCTCATGCTCCATAAGCCACAGGAATTTTGTCGCATTGAAGCTATGCTCTCCGGTTGAAAAGGCGAACAACGGAATCAGGAGGAGAAGCAGTAGCTCAACGGTTCAGAGATCAAAAGAAACAAAAATCCCATTCACACGCACATGCGACGACAGAAAGGAACTCGATTTTATTTCGCTGTATGGTATAGTAGTCGCACTTTGGTAAGGTTTTCACTTTTGAACATCTTCCTGCACTGTTTCAGCCAATGTCTTTGGCAGCACCTTACCACATCTGGGTTCGAGAGAATGGAAGCAACGATGACGTTGATGTGGGTTTGGTTGGAAATTTACATAAAAATAAAATTAACAAATTGTTACATGACAAAAAGGTCAAATATTATGACAGTTCTCGGGAGTGAGGGAGAAGTGTTACGGGTTTATTCTTTCATTCCATTTGCATATTTAATGTGGCGGCAAGCAAGGAGGTGGTAGACACATTTGTTCCGGAAATGTTGATGCTGGGAAATGTCATGCACCAACTGGAAAGCTGTTGCCCAAAGGTGTTGATCGCTTTTGGATTACTTACTTCCTTATTTGGGGCAGCCGACACGAAATATTAAGTGGTAATCTTCATCTTAATTATTCATTGGCCAAAGGGGACATCATAATCACAAGTTGTAGACATTTGGGTGGGGGTACGAGACATTTGGATCGCATAATATTGTTTGCACGCTGTGGTCCATAATTGATAGGGCAAACTTAAAATTTTAGTAAACGCATACTTTAACATATTTCAAATGATATTCTGTCCATATTTGTTCAAGCACGTCAGGTCTCAGCATGTATTCATAAAAATTATGAATAATCATCCTACACCCAACCGGGAAATGCAGGCACCACAACTGAATGTCGTTCCATGTTACTTTTGACAGGTAACGTGACATCGATTCGGCCATATTTTTTGTAGTTTCTGGCAGTAGAGTACTCTACATTCACTTTCTTTAACTGATTTCTGATGGAAATTAGCTACCTTGGAAGAGATTAAAGGCGGAATACGCCTGTTTTGATCTGTATAAACCTATGATTCCCTGAATAAGTTGTTTCTTGGAATTCTAGTACATTTTTGTATTTTTGAGGCCTATACTTTGTAACCAGCCTTGATTTATGATTGGGGTCATTATCTGCAAGCACGAAAGTTATTTATATTTCTAGAAATCCTTGCATAAAATTCTGATGTTTGTATACCAAAAAGGAAACGTCAGGGCATTTTTTGGAATGTTTAAATTTTTAAAACTCAGCTACAGTTCTAACCAGTGTTGCGTGCTGTCAACAATGTCAACTGACGTAAGATATTGGTCTAGCACTGAATTTCAATTCCGACAATGATATTCGTAGTAAGCATAATATCATGCGGTACGGCCTTGATATTACTATCCATATGAATATCACTGGGGAAAAGTTGAAAATCTTACTTTTATCCCAATAATTCAACTTTTTTGTATAACCGTTGCATTTTTTAATATTACTGATGAGTTTTATAAAAATCGGTACTCGATTAAATGGCGTATATAAGAAACATTTGCAGAACTTTTAATATCAGTGGTCCTTTACAATGTCAATGTCATTTGCGCACTAACATTGAGGCGAATGATATTGATATTATCACTGTGTGAACTGATACTGACATCAGGTGGCTAATGAAATTCAGTATTTTATAGGTATTGATATTGATATTTTGCAGCACTGGTTCTAACCAAACCAGTGAGTTTGAGTTTCATGATTTTTGCTTTACATCCGAACGAGACCCGACACTACCGTCACTGCTGGCAGCAGTAGCTTCGTGTCTGCCATCGGTGAAGATTAAAGAGAGATAATAAACTATGTTCTCTTTCTAAGAAAACGATGTGCAACGTATTTTTGCTTGATTTTTGCATGTTGTGAAGGAGCATGTAAAATCAATATCAAGCATGTATTTTGTTTCAATATCTCGTGTGATATTGAGAGCGTATGAGAGTGGAAAAATATTATTTGATTGATGATTTTGCCAACACACTGGCTACCATATCAATATTGGCCACCACATGGATTTTTTTTTTTCGAAGAAATCAGTTTTATTAAATTAAAACACTGAAACCTAAAGATGCATTTTAACTTAAGATGGAGAAATTAGTCCACCGTAAGGAACCAGTAGAAAATGAAAGAAGATCCCATACATTTTTTTTTGTTTCTGTTTCCTTACGAAAAACGAAGCGCTTTAACATATTTTGACGAGAATATGTGAGGAGAACTCCGGTTATATTTTTAGAGGATTCAATGAAGCGTTTGAAGCGCGCTCTAAAGAGAATTACAAAAAATATGTTGTATCTAGAATAATTCCATTGGAACTTCAGGAGAATACAAAGTGAACTAGCAATGATAAATACAGCTAAAAATATAAGCGTTGACTACAAAAGCTTTTATAGTTTTATAGACACAATAAAAAAAATATTGATTCTCCGAAAATGTATGGCTAATTTGGTGCTAGTGTTAAGTATATCTTATCCACGTCAACAACAAAAATATTGCGCTACGCCTTCCAAGCAACAGATAAAAATTTCTACATGTTATTTGTCGTTTATTATCACTTTTTTGCGCGTGGCTATTGATCTCAAATTTGAAAATATCATGCCATTGGTCAGGTATAGTTAAACGTTTTCGTTATTGCATCGGATGTCACGCGCCGATCATTTTTATAAATTTTACAATGTCATCAGATAACAGACGATCCGGTTCAGAGTTCCTTTGGGTGGAAAACAGCACACATTCAAAATATGCACCCAAAGAAATGTAAAATCAAGACGATAAAATGCTCCTTAAACATTGCAAAAAAGGCTTGCTGCGTAGCTACTCAGAATTGCTGTCCTGCCCGTGGTCAAGTATTTAGGATAATCTTCCAGAAGAAGCGTCTGCTGGAAGTTTTTTTTACAATCTTCTTAAGAAGCTTCTTTTAGAATCTTCTTTAGAAGCATTTTCTTTAGAATGTTCATTTAGAAGTTTATTTTAGACCCGTCGCTCCGCTTCGCTGACCTAGAATAAACACGGGCAAAATCTAATAAAAATCAATGATTTTTTTGAAGTTCTTGAGATTTATGTAAAGTTCATGGGACTGCCCTAAAATTATCGATATTAGTTCATATTTTTGCTAGACTAGACTCTTCTCATGTTATTAAAACTGTCCAAAAGAATTACCTTAAATTTTACATAATTTTCCTACAGTTTTGTAAACTTCATACACGCTCACGGAACTTTGCATTAAATCACTAACCTCCCCTGAACTTCTCTGGACATCCCTGAAGTTTCATATGCTTCTCTGGGGATCCTTAAATATTTATAATTCTGATCGTCCTAGTTGAACTCGGGACTTTGCTGAATATCATGAAACTAACTAAAAGTTTCTAAACTTCTTTGAAGATCTTTGGAACTTCTCGAAGACATCGCGTCTTTTTAATTTAGTGAAACTGCTTTTAAGCTCTCAAATCAATTTATTAAAATGTTCGCCAGTTTTTGAAGTTCTTGAAATTCTCATGATATTTAATCATATAAATTCATAAAATACTTTCACATTTTCCTGATGTTAATATAACTTCAATCACGTTCTAGAAATTCTCTCGGAGAAAACCATGGAACGATGGAACTACAATTTAAAAGCCGTGTTGCATCGAAAGTAATTATATTTCGATTTTTCCCGGGGGAATTATGGCTTCGTTTTTCATCATCATAAAGCCCTGGCGCATCCAAGGTAAAATGTTGATTCATTGGTTTTAGTGTTAACCACCCACAAGCACAGCACTGGAAGGAACAATTTGCAACCATCATCATTTAGTTCTTATGTTTGCCACGAGAGGTAACTTTTGATCGCGAATACGCACGAATGTCTGAGACAAAGTTGTATTAAAATAAATGGCCTTTCATGAAAAAACATTCTCTGCAAATTCATTATGGAAATTTTATTGAAAGAAAAAGAGTTTTAAAGGCAGACAACTACAAAAAATCTAGCGGTGCCGGTGGTGTAGTGGTAAGCGTGATTGCCTCTCATCCCAGCAGGCCTTGGTTCAATCCCAGTCGGCGCCGCCGGGATGTTCTGAGGCATAACATCTCTGATCACGTCTTCCCTTGGAAGGGAAGTAAAGCCGTTGGTCCCCGGTTCATGAGTTGATTGGTCGATAGGTAGGGTCCAGGTGTGGGAGCTGCCTCCCTGGCGTCGGAAAACAAGATCGATGGAAAACAAACCAAGGAAAAAAAACCAACAAATAAGCTGTTTCAATATTTAAAAAAAAAAAGCGTGTTAAGCAATGCTAGCTGTTCTGAAACATTCAAATTGATCACTTGCAACTGACAAAAATGTAGAACTTTTAGCAATAAAAAATATATAAATTTCGATATTTGGCGTAGAAGCCTTCACATGACAAGCTAAAATTATAATTGTTTGAAAATTCAAAATTTTTCAGCACCAATATTCTCATGGAGTTCTAATTTTCCCATCACATGCTTACAAATATTCTACAAGCAACCTGTTGACACATTATCAAATAATATTATCTTACCATGTAAACTTAAGTAGTTCGCCATCACATACGCATTCGCATATAATCCGACCCTTCTCAACTGCAACTGTACGATTTCAATCAAAAACTTTTTCAATCCTATTTTAAATTAGGCTTAGGTAATACCTGCCCCTATGAGATATAACGCTGTGCAATGTCTGGAAAAATATTTAATTTGGCGTAAATTTCACCGGAAATCTCCTTCAAGAGGGATCAGCGTAATTGAGGCAACAAACAGCCATTTGCTTCCACACACATAGGTAATAGTCGAACCAAGCAATAGCATTTTTCCGCTAAGATGTAAGCTCCAAAACAAGCCAGCATACACGAATCCAATCCAGAGAATCTAATGCATATCGTTCGTACGTTCCTGTGGCTTCCCAAAGAACCCGAAAATTGAACCGATAATATTGTGATACCATTACCCCTCATGCCGGGCCTCTTGATATCAAATTTCATTTTCTCCCTCACTCGACTGCAGCGAAGCAGAAATGATCCCCCATCCGATGCGATGCGAGATGGTGGATGGCGGCGAGTTGTATCCAATACTTTACGCTGCAGCGAGCCATACCCTGGCCGAGAACGAGCGTCCTTTCGGACGCCCTCCCCTGGAGATC
Source organism: Ochlerotatus camptorhynchus (assembly GCF_037179485.1). Lineage (NCBI taxonomy): Eukaryota > Metazoa > Arthropoda > Insecta > Diptera > Culicidae > Ochlerotatus > Ochlerotatus camptorhynchus. The sequence goes on from NW_027041144.1 coordinate 247,721, forward strand.
CGACGGCAAAGCAACATCCAATATTACACTCTCTGGCCAGAGGCTGGCTGTGCGTGTGTGCGGTATAAATTTAGTTTTTATGGATAATCAATATTTTTCGATATTTTGATGCATAGACACAGATAGAGCACACAAAACACAAAGGAACAACCACAAGCTGGGTGGAAGGATCAAGCAAATGCATCAAGCAAATGCCCCGCGTGCAGTCTCGCTTGTAGTGAGTCCATAATAAACAAACAAAGAGCTTCACTCTCCTAGTGCCCTCGGGACGACGCAACGACGGCGACGGCAGCGTTTCTCAATCAATAAGGAAAAGCAGCAGCTGCGACAGTGTTCTATGATTCTTTTCGATGTTATAATGGCCTCCGATAGCAGTTGAATGGCTCACCTTATTAATTAAACAATTGGTTGAATTGTCATTGTCTTAGGGGAAGACAGTGGGGTGTATCACTTATAGAGCAATTCTCTTGATAAAACTGTTTCTGTTATTGCAAGGATACGCTGCATGAAACTTAGAAGAACCATTCATAACTTTTTTTTATTATTGACATTTTACATGCAAGCATGCATTCATGTCATATTCATTTATTAATTGTGATAATTCTTTTTCAATTCACTTATCTTTACATCTTGTGGACGGGTCTGCTTCATCTCATCCTTTGCTGAATCATCTCTGTATCGTCTTCGCCTTCTTGTATCTTCTTCACTTCTTCGGATATTTTGTTGTTTGCACTTATGTTCATTGAAGATCGGGACAATCTCAGGTTCGGCCATTGCGGTCATAGCTAATTACGGCACTGATTATGTCTAGCAATCGACTTTGTTTTTCATAATTGACTGATGGGATTTTTTGCTGGCCAAGTGTCATGAAAGGTAAAGTCTCACCTTAGGTGGATCGATTTAATTTCTTTATTTTTCTCGAAAAAAATCCTCTTAAGATACAATTACTGTGAAAGATTTTGACGTAGGACTAAGTCTTTAATTTCTATACTGGGCTTCACTTTTTGAAAACCGAAAATAGAACATGAAACAAAATTATGAAAGATTTTGAACATTAATAATTCAGCTGCCCTTGGATCAATTTCAATAATTTTATCACCAATCGATCAGAAGTATGTCTACACAATGCTTCCAACTGATGATTTTCAACAATAAACTATTGGAAAAAGTGGTAATGTCAAGCATTATCCAAAGTACCAATAAAAAGTGATAATTTTTTCGCTGTTTTCATGAAATAAACGTTGTTCCCAAACGCAGTCGTCATAATCAAGTACCACTTGGTTGCACATCATTCTGCTTTAACCTGAAAAGATACGAAAGAGCGCTGCTGTCTACCCTCAACTCATTTTCGCTTCGGACGCCGTGGTGAGCATGCAGCAGAAGCAGCAAAAGCAGTCGTCTGGCTCTCCGTGGCGGTGTCAAACGTGTCTCCGGTCTGATCTACGAGAAAACACGAGGTGTGCTGAAGGTGTTCTTGGAAAATGTGATCCGTGATGCTGTCACCTATACTGAACACGCCAAGCGTAAGCGGCCATCGATGTCGTTTACGCTTTGAAGCGGCAGACGAACTCCGTATAGTTTCGGAGGTTAAATCATTACCAACTTTGGCGACAAAACGGCCCTTTTCTGGGACAACAAGCTTATTACAGTAAAAAGTTAGAAAAGAATTTATCTGCCTGTTGGTCCATATTCAGAACCACATACCCCCAACAACCACACAAAATGCTCTCCAGAGTTGTAATCTTGTAACCAAACGTGGAAGCAGGGGTGCAAGTGATTTTGATCAACTTTCTCTTTGAAAAAAAATACTACAAATTTGGTACGCATACAAGTCAAAAACGGAAAGAGTTAATTCACATTTCAAGACCAACAATTGAAAAGGTCTCAACTCCATTTTTGTAAACAAACCTTGTAAGACAATTTTCTCGCGAACCGAAGTCCGCCAAGGGAAACCAATAGAATGAACAGGTACGGGAAATTCTCCTCTACCCGATTGTGGTTTAGGTTTGTGAATTTAGGTTTCAGTTTGGGATAAAATGGCCTTACAAGGTTTGTTTACAAAATGGAATTGAGGCCATTTCAATTGTTGGTCTTGATTTGTTCCGTGCCCTAGCGGTCCTACGTTTAGCTCCCGTTCGTGCCCCTAGGCACAGACCCTTCTACTTTTTATTATTATTATTATTATTAATATTATTATTAATATTATTATTAATATTATTATTAATATTATTATAATTATAATTATTATTATTCTTTATCTGACTAACAGTCTTAATGAAGTTTGATGGGGAAAAGCCTGAATGACTCGGCTACAAAAATTATCCGATCTGTGCAGGCACAAACACCCCATATCTTTTCATCTCGCGTACAAATAATACATAGAACAGAACAAAAATGAGCATAAAAGTACAATAATTAGTCAGTAGCATAAAAAGTAACCATCCTTGTTCATGGAGTTGTCGGATGCTCGGTGAAATGCTCGTCGAGAAGATGATACAAACCGGGATCAAAAAAAATATCAAGTAGCATAACTCTATCAGTCTAATGAAATTGGACAGTTACTCACCAATTCCCCAAATCGAACGATCATTGGATAATGAAATTGTTGAGTGTACTTATTATTCTACCGTCTATCTGAGAGTTGGCGCTTAAGCGTAGAGGCAGAAGCGTTGAAGTCGAACAGTAAATACATCTGGTTGAAGCTAGTTGACATGAAACGGATGGGATCATGCTGACCATATAAAGCATTGCGGGACTCGAGCCTCAAAAAATCACGTTGGCGAAGGATTCGTTCTGGAGCGGAAATATTCAACTGGGCAAGGATATCAGGTGAATCCGTGTCTCCTAAAAGGATTTTAGCCACAAATACCGCTTGCGCAGTGGATCGTCTTTTTTCTAGAGTTTCTATACCCAGCAGTCTACAACGGTCCTCGTACTGTGGCAGATAGAGCGGATCTCGCCATGGAAGATCACGAAGGGCGTACCTTACAAATTTCCTTTGGATCGCTTCGATCCTAGCAATCCACGTTGATTGATACGGGCATCAAACTACAGCATTTGATTCCAGTATCGACCGTACCAGAGCACAATATAACGAACGAAGGCCACGGAATTCGTTGAAGATGAATCCAAGCTGTTGGTTAGCTCTGGAGATAATATCGTTGTAATGTAAACGGAAGGTTAGCCCAGAATCAAGGATAACTCCTAAATCCCGTACTTGATAAACACGCTCAAGAGGCTGCTGGGCGATGTTGTAGTCACGTATGATTGGCTTCTGTTTTCTGTGGAACGAGATAACGTTGCATTTGTGAATGCTTAGCGTAAGCCTATTTCTGAAACACCACTCAGCGAAACGGTCTATTAATTGCTGTAATGCGACACAGTCCTGAAGACATTTCACCACCATGTAAATGTTGACGCCATCAGCATAGAATAAGCGGCAGCCAGGGGGCAGTGCTTTACATAACTCATTGATAAAAATTGAGAACAGCAGGGGACCCAGGTTGCTCCCCTGTGGCACACCTGCACCGTACATTCACGTCAAATCTTCACAATGAGTCCGTAAGATATGATCTAAACCAGCAGGTCAAGTTTGAAGAAACACCAAGTCTTTCAAGTCGTTCAAGCAAAATCTCATGATCAACTCAGTCAAATGCAGATTTTAGGTCGGTGTACACTGCATCAACTTGTGTGCAAGCAAAATGAAGTGAACTGGACGAGGCTCGTAGATGCCGATCTCTTGGGATAGAATCCGTGTTGATCTGAAGAAATATAATTCCTGAGGAGGTGAACAGCATGTCGTTGATTATGATCTAAAAAATCTTCGAGCAGGCGCACAGTGAAGTTATTCCACGATAGTTCTCAATGTTACGCTTATCGCCCTTTTTGTGAACTGGAAACATAATGGAAGTTTTCCAGCTGGAGGAAAATTTACGCTCACGCAAGGAAATGTTGAATAGTTGAGTCAGAGGATTAATCATAGCATCACAACATCTCTTCAAGGTACATGACGGAATACCATCATGGCTAGGTGATGTGGGGTATTTCAATTTATCGATGGCAGATTTAACCTGTTGGAGAGAAATCTGAAAATTTCACAATAAACAGACGCTGCGTGGCGTGTCTCTGCAAGCATTTTCGACTTGAGCTGGAGATGACGTAGAACCATTGAAGGCACCCTTGAAGTGATTAGCGAATTACTCGCACTTATCAGATGAGGTACTGGTGATATGATTGCCCAAAAACATTTCAGCAGGTAATCCATTATCCTTCCGCTTAGAGTTGACGAATTTCCAAAAATTCTTTGGGTTTCTCCTAAGATTGTCTGATATCTGTTACTAGCTCGATTGAATACCTGCTTAGCGAATGGACAACGAGATCTACAGTATTTCCGAAGTGCTCTCGAGCTGCTTCAAATGTCGCAGATGTGCATTTCCCCAAGCTGGCTTCGGGCTAGGCCTACGCAAAGGAACATGATCAGCAATGATTTAATGCATAATCCGAGTGAAGCGATCAACAGCATCGTCCACATCTGCGGAAGTGTCCAAATGTGCCCAGTCTGTATGGTAAAGTGCATCCACCATTCCTTCGAAAGCTGCCCTGCAAAAATCATAACCTGGATCTTCGAGAAAGTCCTCAAAATGGAAACCTCTAGAAACGTTGACTTCGACTGATAACGAAGGGTGATCAGCATCGAGAATAGATAAAGGTTCCGTAGCCGCTGATATCGAGCATCTTTCAAGTGTCGTATCATTCACCAGAGCTAGATCCAAGAGGCGACCATTTCGGGTCGATTGTATTGATTTGTGTTAGGCCATGCAGACTAAATCCGTCGAGTAATGCAGCACAAGCGACAGAGATGTTGGATTGTAAAACATTTACTGTTGGTTGACCGTTTTTTGAAGAGTCCCAAACTAAACCAGATTGATTGTACTTAATCTCCTAGTAGAAGTGCGTGGTTGTTTGCACCAACACGTGTAAGTACTACTGCTCCAATGGATTCGACATGATTCGTTATGCTGCTCCGGTGGTAGGTAAATGACTCCAATGCTAACGGTACAGTTAGGTAATTTAAGCTTTAGCCAAAGCTGTTCAAGCGACGCATCGACAGGAGTAGAGTAAAATTGAATTTACACATTAACCCTTAGTCAGTGTTCACTAGGCTGTCGACAAAAGCAGGCCACTCTCGATGTGTGCCACGCGATCGTCTGTTTTCTCGGCAGCAACCATTGTGTGGTCCTCCTCATTGTTCTTCATCAGCAGTTCTTTCGGTCGATGCGTCGTCGACTTTGGAAAGCAACCGTTTCGAGATGAGTGTGTGAGTGTTGACCACGTTTTGCGTCCATTCCTGCAATGGAAGTGCTTTGCCCCACGATGGCGTAACTGCCATATAATGCAACCACTGGAAGCGGCTCCAGTTCTGATGGAGGAGGCTTTTTGGATAGCGGAAGATAAAGTGTTTATTGTGTTGTACCTTTTGACTATAGTTTTAAGATGTATTGTATAGTGACCAAGAATCCTCGGCTCTGTTAAGTTAATTCGGTTGAGCCTTATCAAATAAATTAATGAACAAAAAAAAATTAACCCTTAGTCTGTATCTTGGGATCAATATGACCCCAGGCAATTTTTACAATCTTGATTATTCATCAAAACGATTTTTTGCATCTTAAATAGTTGAGACACATTCCGAATTTTATGTAATATCCGTTTTGAAGGATTTTCGCAATGAAGTTTATTTTAGAGGTAAAGACAAAGGGTTAAATGCTGGCAGAGATATAGAAAAAATCCAAAGGGGGCATTCAATATCCCCATCCTCCACTGCGGTATTTTATTTATGGCAATTTGAATCCTAATAACTTCATACAAACTTCATTGTAGCCATGGCTCATCGTTACTCACCTGAAAGGAAAAGAAATAAATTTTTTATTAGTAAAATATATGCAAAAAAAAACAAATATGTAAATATAAACCAGTGCCCCGTTTGTTTCTCCCAGAAACTTGCCTTAGAACCTTCTCTAGGAACTTTTCCACAAAATAGGTTACCACTAGGCCAAAACAAACCACAGCGTCCGACTATATTTTCAAACGTGAATCGAGCATATGTCACACACGTGATATTTAATTATACGCGATAATTATGTAATGTTTGTACAAGAAACAATATTTGAGACTAAATAGATTTTTGAGAAAAATTACAAAACAATTTTGTTTTACGATTTTTTGTCAATTTATAAGTGTCCAAAGCAGAGATGCAAAATACCATGACAAAAATGCGAGAGTCACCAGCGCATCAACCAACTATCGCTGCCCGAACGTACTGTCACGCAGTGGGAGGTAGAACCATGGTAAGTGAATGTCACCAGTAATAGCCTCTTCTCACAGGCAAACCTTAACCCTCGCTATTAATGATCAAAAGCACAATGAAAAAAGTGAAGACTTCGACAGTAAGATGATGAGAAAAGGCGAAACAGCAAAGAAATTCTAAACAGTGCCTACGCATTAAAAATACAACTCAGCAGGCGCAGCAGTGTGAGTTACAATCAAGGCTGGCAAAATTAAACGGAAGCCATTGGGCTCACGTAACAACAAACTCGCAAGTGAATAACCAGATCAGTGAGACTCGCCACTGAAAGTGACATTCACCAGATGGATGCTCTTTACTTCTTTCACCAACTTGATAAATACATGACCTTCGACAAGCAAATTTATAGAATGTACCAAACGTTATTTTTTAATTGTATGACAATCTTTATTGCGATGGGTTGCAACGCCTTTTTATAAAATTCTTCGAAAAATAATCAACAAAACATTTTTTTGTTATTTGTGTTTTAATAACTTTTTTTTAATGATTATTGAACTGAAATTACTAAATTCAATTTATCGTGTATGTTTTTGCCAAATATACTTTATTTTTTCCTACAACACTGTCTCAGACATTATTTCGATTAGAAGTGATGGTTTCGTGTTACGATTTAATGAAACATGTTGTGAATGATAGTCCACACTTACACGAAGTTTCATGCAAATCAGTTTGAGAATGATTTTTCGAACAATGATTGCGCACTTATAATTTCCATAATCTCAAGCATGAGGTTTACGATTTTGAGATAATCGTAGATATGTTTCTCAGATACCTACGCTAAAAAATCATATAAGATGTAAGCATGTTTCAGGCATGGTTTGGATCCCCGGTTGAATTACTTCTAGTTAGAAAAACTGATACACATTGAGTCACCTTTGAGATTGACTGCATGTCATATTTTTTTTTCCTTGATTTTTTTTCCGTCGATCTTGTTTTTCGTGCTGAGCACCAATGGTACCGACGCCAGAGGCAGCTCACACACCTGAACCCTACCTATCGACTCATCAACTCATGAACCGGGGACCACTTTACTTCCTTTGGCGTGACCACAGATGTTATGCCTCAGAAAATCCCAGCAGCCGACTGGGATTGAACCTAGGCCTGCTGGGGTGAGAGGTAATCACGCTTACAACTACACTACTGGCACCGCTATACTGCGTGTCACAAAAAAAAAGGTTCCAAGCTCATCAGCTTTCAAAATGCTGTCAAAATAAGATCTTCGAACAAGAAATATTCCCGTGCATTTAAACTGTAATGATGTTTTGCTCATATTTCAATACATCCACTCTATTATGGATAATGTCCCAAAATATCCCTAAATAGCACCTAATTATGACAGGCGTCGTTCAAATGACGCTGTAATCGCTCCAGGCCATTCAATAGCCTCCATATAGGTACGACACATCGCATCCTGGTGTAACGGCAAAGGATGTCGATCGAATGACACTAACAATCTAGCTAGGGCCGACATTTGACACCTTTTCATCTGACGATGACGACGACGATGGCCGACGGGCCGCTTGGTGGTGCCAAAGCGTGGCGCACATCGAACGTCAAATCATCAAATAACCATCAATTATGCGCTGCCGGGTTTGGCATTGCACAGCGGACAAACATACACCTACCCATCTACCTACACGACATAATAAGCCACACTAACGAGCGGCCGTCGTTCAGGCAGAACACAAAAAATGTCCTCAAAAACGTGTGGCTTTCCGGGTATGGGGTAAACAGTGCTTGGAAGAGGAGGAAAACGGGGACATAATCGGAAGGTAGGTGCAATGTTGCGACCCTTGCCAGTCTCGCATATTTTCGGAACCTCGGTATAACAAATATGGTCATTGTGAAGAGGTAATCACGGCTACCATTACAATGCGTAACACGATAGTGCTTTTATCGCAACTGTTATTGTTGCATGGGAGGGCAAATCCTTGCATTGACTTCAGTTCTAGGGATTCAACTTTCAATATTTGCCGGTATTATTTTGCACGTATTGATTCGAATGGTTTCCTTTCCAATATAAAATAACGAGCTAAAATTGAAAAATATCCTGACTCAAAAAATGGCGGTGAAAAATTAATCAATGTCGAATTTTCTGATTGGTTTTCGAATGCTCTCTTGCAATTGATATTGACAAAATCCACATAAATTTATGTTATTGAATATTGTAGTAGAACCTAAATTTTAATTTTAATCTTTAAGTAATCTTTATAGCTCATTTGAGAAAAATAAAATAAATATCTACATGTTTGTAATTGTCTAAACAATTTATAGTTCACTCTACATTTGGGCGCAATTCAGTTCTTGTTTCTGTGAGTCTAGTTTTGCGATCATTAAGATCAACATATCAACAGTTAAATAATAAAAATCAGTTCAGTTCATCAAACGATATAAATAACTCACAACGTTATGATCAGGAATAGCACAAACGATGGAGACTATTAAAAAGTTCATCAGAGTACAAGCCGATAAAAAAGACAAACAATGTTGATTCCAATCGAATCCAAATCAAAGCGTGACAGAAATGGCCTTCATAAGTCTGCTAACACCTTTAAATAATTTAATACCAACGGATTAAATCCCCTTGCTTCCATTGCTCCAATCCAGAAGTGCTCAATTAAATCCACAACAGGAATTGAAAATAAACACAATGTTCCACAAGTACTGGCGCTTCCAACTAGGCCAACTAAGCCTAGCCTGAATTAATAATATAATAAAAACGACAAACTAAAATCCCCAATCACTTAATAACCATTCCGAAGTAAAGCCATTAGAAAAACCAATAAATTCTCATTTTATTTTTATTGCATTTCATCGAGTTTCCATTTCGCCAGAACTTCAGCCGCAGACTTGTGGTCTTTGAGGAAAAATATAGGATGCACATGACTATGTGGCCAATAATAAAAAAAAACATACCATGAAAGCCTGATGTACGAGAGTATATGCAATTTTGCCATATGCCCAACATGCTACCGGATTTCTCGGGTTTTATGAACGTTCCTGTTGTGAGAAACGGTTGTGTTTATAGTGAAGATTTCCTGCGCCAGCAAAGGCTGAGGCACATACTCACAGACACAGTTTTATTTCAGCAAAATTATTCCCCTGTTGCCCATTCGAGGCAGCCCGCACTTGCTAAAGACCTTCTGTACATGTCTTGTACACCGAGGTCGAAGACGTGAAAATGCACAGCATAGTCATAAAAACTTAATTATCATACCATTTGTGATCCGCTTCGATCTGGTTCACAACTTTTCTCGTTATCGTCAGTTCGGTTCGGATCATCAAATAAATAAATAACTCCCGTTTTGGTGGAGATGACGACGCCGACGACGTACATGTATCTTTGCTCGTCGTTGCCAAGAATTGTTCCTCAACTACACACAGTAGATCGAGCGCAACCATATTTCATCTTTTATTTTCTTCAAATGTTGTCACCCGGCATCCAATAGTGAGAGTGAGTCCAACTTTTCACCACCCACATTCTCCGTAGGCCCATCGAAAACTCTTCCTAGTAGGCAGCCTGCGAAACATGTAAATCTCTGCTGTTCCGAACCGACAACGATGCTGTAGACTGCGTGAACCCTCCATGCCGTTGGACGTGTCTCGAAGATAATGGGAAAATGAAGCAAAACAAATGATTTATTCATAAATATTTCAACGCCACAAAGCCATAGAACGATGCTGCAGCTGGATGATGTTCGGTCGGACACAGCGCCAAACGGTTTTGGAAGCCGACTTGAGCTCGCATTAAAATTGAACGCTGAGAGCGATCCAATTGTTGTTGAGGTTAGTAGATAGAGGAACATGGGGTAAAACGGCCGTCCTAAGCATGAAGTAAAATTTAACAGAAATTATATAAAATTTCCGCGATTAATTATATTGAATATTTATCTGTAGAGTACTTTCCCTTATTAAATTTGTTTTCAGGAAATTGCCTTTTCATTAGATGATGTATTATCACGAATCAAAAAAATATAGTGTGAATAACTTTTAAAAAAATCAACATTCATGCTAGGGAACAGTAGTTCAGATTTTTTTCTCTATGCGACGCTAATGAATTTCCTGTAAAAATATATATATTGAGATCTTGACTATAGAAGTTCGGGAAAGTTGTCCTGCTGACCAAAGTCTTCGAAGTTGAGGCAGGATAGTTCAGAATTCACACACTACTCGGCGATAGTGTGCATGTGGACTTCACGTTGATGTCGTGATCATCTAAGAAGTTTCCCGAGGCTGAAAACCTTAAAAAAGATCTACGAAGTTGTGACCTTCATAAATTTATTCAGATGATTAAAGCCTTCTGGAAGACAAATTAGTTCACAAATTTCTCATTACACGGCACTTGTCTATCATCAGAAAAAACTTAGTCACTGACCAACTTTGCCGAAGACGGTAACACTCTAGATGGTCAGGCTTTCGAGATATAGCACAAATATTGAGAACTAATTTATCTACCATTCAAAAAGCGTCAATCAATTGAACAAGTTTGCCCAAAACAGCAGAGTCGTTCCTAGATTGTCAGGATGCTAGAGCAAGATCAATGTATACATGTACACTAGCGCTACATTGTGAGATAATTCCAAAATTACCTGTTCACCATTTGGAAGGCCTTGATCATCTTAACAACATTATTTTCGGAAACAGAAACATCGTAAAAAGCCAGAACCTAGTTTCATGAATTTTAAGTGGTCATACTAAATATACTATACCAGAGAACTAAACATTATTTATATTTTAAAGAGTTGAATGTTTCAATAATCCAAAGCGTCTTCCCCCGTCGTCCCCTAATACTGTTTTCAGCAAAAAATTGAAATATGGAAAGTCATACAGAGAGCTAAAACTTTCCTTTCAACTCTGCTGGAGCGGAAAGGACGAACGGCGTCAACAAACAGTTTTACGGGAGTTTTTCCCCGATTATTGCTCGTTGAACAACTTTTTAACGGGGCTCGATCTTCGATTTCTTTGAATCATCGGGAAAAATTCGCTTGATTGAATTTATTTTACGAGTGCATTTGCCATGAAAAGAAGGTGTACACGTCTGGTGAATCCCTGTTGTCATTGACGGCAGTCGCATGAAAAGCAGACACCACAAGCGCCATCAAAACTAATCGGGGCGTTTTGAAAATATTGAAATTGAATTCGAAAATTTGAAAAGGAGAACAATTTGAGTGTTCAAATGTAGGAATCCAAAGATTTGTCTTTACCAGAGCTCTACATTTTCGAAGCTCTAAAATGAACTCGAGTTTTGTTTCTTTCTTACAAAATGTTTAACGCATCATTTCCAAAACTGTCGCATTAATGGCCCTTCGCTCATTTTCAACTTCTATTCAATTTTCATACTGCCGTACTCTAACGGAACTATCCACCTACCCTCTTCTAAAGATCATTCTCTAGCTAATAAATCATCACACTAAAGCTTCATGTTAGCATTTCCAACCAACTCTGAAAATCGTTAACTTCGCGTATGAAGTAACACAATAACGGTGCCGGTGGTGTAGTGGTAAGTGTGATTACCTGTCACCCCAGCAGGCCTGGGTTCAATCCCAGTCGGCGCCGCCGGGATGTTCTGAGGCATAACATCTCTGATCACGCCTTCCTTCGGATGGGAAGTAAAGCCGTTGGTCCCCGGTTCATGAGTTGATGGGTCGATAGGTAGGGTCCAGGTGTGGGAGCTGCCTTCCTGGCACGTCGGTAGCATTGGTGCTCAGCACGGAAAACAAGATCGACGGAAAAAACAAACCAAAGGAAAAAAAAACACTTTAAATATAAAAGATCTTGTATGTTTACGCATTCCTAAATCGAATCATTGTTCCTTTAATGTGCCCAATATATCTAGTATCCACATTAAAAAAACATTCGCAGTCACATCCGAGTTGTACAAATCCACATGTGGTACATGTCTTAGGTACGATTAATGTCGACAACCATTCGTTACCTCAAAGGCAGCAATTTGGGATTAATGATTGCCTTTTAGATGGAAGTGATACAACCATGCTTGGCATCAGAGATGACAGTTTTTTTTTTTTTTTTCAAATGTCTGCGATAAATGTCTGTGAATTTCAGAAATGTCTGTAATTGGGCTTCACATAAAATATGCAGGAAGTTTTGCGTGTGAGGGGGGGGGGGGGTGTCTTGAAAAAGATGTAAAATTTGAAATGTCAGTTAAAAGTCATGTTCGAGCACAACAGAACTGTTTCTAACAAAATTAACCTAATTGGAGTTAGGAATGTATCCATTTACGCCATATACGTTAAAAGCAATTAATAAAAAGACAAATTATGATTACACGTCAAATGATGTCGACTCAAAGCTGAAATTAGTTCACTAATATTCTTGAAAACGTAGTTAACTCATAGACTGAATAAAACTTTCCGCGCTTTTACAGGAATTTGTTTACACGGAAAAAGTTTTCATGTAGTTTACACTGGGAATGCACATAATATTTTTCCATTAACAAAACCAATGATATGAATCTAAATTTCACATGAGTTCTATATGATAAATCACTTAAATTTCTTTTGACACATAAGGTTCATGTGATTTTGTGGTGCAATTCACAATTATGATATCACATGAAAGTTATGTGAAATTCTAATGAATAATATTTTTTGAGTGTATATTTCTAGAATGAGCTCATTTTTCGTAGATTTTTGTCATGCTCAAAAAGATTTATGAGGCTTGGAAAATATATCTCGTAAAATTTGAGTAATATAAACTTAAATTTGAGTCGATCTTAGGGTACGGCCAGGGTAGAAGCGATTCACGACGTGACGCGACCAATTCAAAAGAATCTTATTATTTATTATTATTTCTTGCGTGAGTCGCACCGCGTCACGTGTTGCGTCTACTCTGGCAGGCCTTATATGCCATGTAGTGTGGAAATCTGTTATTTACTTAGTACTGGTCCTTTTGCACGCCAGCAGCGGGGAAACAGGCACATCTTAGTGAGGGATTCAACTTTCCACCACCTAAATATGGAGAAATCTACAATCAAAAGAGAAATCTATAAGCTTATTAATACGATTCTAAACACTTCGTGCTCAAAAAGTATTGATAAATCAGGGTCAGGGTTGCTGAAACGATTCAGATAGGAAGGAATATCAGAATAAAGCTCATCGAGAAATGGAGAGTAATGTACAACGAAGCCAAGTACGATGAATTGGCGCTAAACACTAACACTGTTGTAACGATTTTACAAATACAGTTTTAAAATAAGATATATCAAGCAACATATCATTACATTTTGCAAAATAAATACACCAATAGGCTTATCTCTCCCGGATCGGAAAATGTTTCTGTATGTGTGTATATATGTATGTATGTGAGTTCGTATGAGTGAAACTCACTCAATTTTCGCAGCGATGGCTGGACCAATTCGAGTGGAACAAGTTCGAGAAGATGTTTTTTTTCAGATCCCCATAGATCGCTTTTCGATTTCCGGCTTCTACATGTCGTCCCCTTTCCGGAAATATCCATATTGTAGGGTATTCACCAGTTTTTCTTGAACAGATGGCCGCCATCTTGGATTCCAAAATGACGTCTGGCATCGATTTCCGGACTCTACACGTCGTACCCTTTCCGGAAATATCCATATTGTAGCGTATTTGGCAGTATTTCTTGAACCGATGGCCACCATCTTGGATTTCAAAATTACGTCTTACATCGATTTCCGGCCTCTACACGTCATTACCATTACGAAAAATACCCATATTGTAGGGTATTTGTCAGCTTTTCTTGAACCGATGGCCGCCATCTTGGATTCCAAAATTACGTCTGGCATCTACACGTCATCCCCTTTCCAAAAATAGCCATATTGTAGGGTATTTGACAGTTTTTCTTGAATCGATGAATTTTAAAATGGCGTCCGAATTCGATTTACAGCCTCTCTACACGTCATCCCGTTTCGTGTTCTCACATTGCACAGCAACATCTTATATGGATAAACTTTCCAGAAATAACATATTAAGGAAGTTCATGTGCACACTAGCGCTGCGTAGTGAGAGAATTTTTAAATAATATGACCACCATACGAAAGGACTTGGTCACCTGAACAACTTTGCTGAAGACAGCAACGTTCTATATGGCCAGGTTCGGATACGAAATACAGTTTATATAGGAAGTTCATATGCACACTAGCGCTGCGTAGTGAGAGATTTCTGAACTATTATGCCCACCATCCGAAAGGACTTGGTCGCCTGAACAACTTTGCTGAAGACAGTAACCTTCTATATGGCCAAGATTTTGAGATACAGCTTATATAGGAAGCTCATGTGCACACTAGCGCTGCGTAGTGAGAGAGTTCTGAACTAATATGGCCACCATCCGAAAGGACTTGGTCACTTGAACAACTTTGCTGAAGACAGTAACTTTCTATATGGCCAGGATCACGAAATATTTTATGTTGGAGCTAAGATCCATATATTATAACGCCTGTCATAAGTAACATAAAAGTGAAGCGCGGCGTAGTTTCCAATCAAACCTGAATCCAATGACACAGGCTTGTTGGTTTATCCCAGTACAACAACTTTGTCGAAGACAGTATAGCTTTATATATTGAAACCAAATGAAATAATCCACCACAACCCATATTAGTAAAAATCCCATAAGCTGTGGGTATCCTTATTCGCGGATAGCCCGGCAATAAGGATCCGGCAATAAGGGATACCGGCAATAAGGAATCCGACAATAAGGATTCCTCACTGTATATCACAGCAAAAATAAATTTTATTATTACATCCAAGAGGATGCACTTCAATTATGTCGAAAATCTCATGTAATTTTTATGGCCACACAAATAAAAAAATGCAGTAAAAGCAGCGTAATGTCAGTTCTAGAGTCGGTGTATAATGAGTCACGCCAAGAGTGAAGCCAAGTCTACCTATTGAACTGTCAAACCGGCTACCTATCGTGCAAAGTAAACAAACATTTCGATGCTATGAGAGGTCAACGAAAGGTATTGCAATAAAACATAAAATATAATCGAAGAAATGATCATAATCACGCAGTGAGCATTAAATTGTCATGGGATACGTTTGGTAATGATCAGTAATGAGAATTTCTACTATTTTTTGATAAGATAATTTGACAAAATCACCGATATAATGATTTACTACAGCTTCTTTTTTTTTTCTCGCTAGAAGTAATTTGAAGTTGATGTAGAAGTTGCTCTGAAAGGGAATCTTTCGAAAACCGTGATGCGAGTTCAACTGTTGGCGTGACTCATTATACACCGACTCTAGTCAGTTCATGCACTGCATCAATGATAATTTTGACCTTTTTGGAAGGTATTTTTTTTTTTTTTTTTTTTTTTTTTTCCTTTGGTTTGTTTTTTCCGTCGATCTTGTTTTCCGTGCTGAGCACCAATGCTACCGACGTGCCAGGAAGGCAGCTCCCACACCTGGACCCTACCTATCGACCCATCAACTCATGAACCGGGGACCAACGGCTTTACTTCCCATCCGAAGGAAGGCGTGATCAGAGATGTTATGCCTCAGAACATCCCGGCGGCGCCGACTGGGATTGAACCCAGGCCTTCTGGGGTGAGAGGTAATCACGCTTACCACTACACCACCGGCGCCGTTATTTTTGGAAGGTAATATTACACCATTTTTTTTATTTTTTTTTTTTATTTTTTTTTTCTTTATTAAAGAGACTTTCAGCCTTGGGCTGGTTCGTCTCTGAATATTACACCATATTTTTGACACGATTGAAGTGCATCCACTTTGATGTGATATCAACATTTTTTTTTTGCTGTGTAGACAGTCAAATTATAGACCAGCCAACGTGAGTTGACGTATCCAAACAAACCGTCAAATCGTATGGAAAATGTTCGTTTTGGATACAACATGGCAGCACATTGACAGGTCTATAACTATGACTGTCTATAACAGAGGCAACTGGTAAGCGTGATTACCTCTCACCCCAGCAGACCTGGGTTCAATCCCGGTTGGCGCCGCCGGGATGTTCTGAGGCATAACATCTCTGATCACGCCTTCCTTTGAAAGGGAAGTAAAGCCGTTGGTCCCCGGTTCATGGGTTGATGGTGCTCAGCACAGAAAATAACATCGAAAAAAACAGGTACAACTCGTTCGTGTGGTGGATTTGAAAACGCGCTAATTTCTAATGCGTGTTGAAAAATGCATCGCACATGTTATTTCATTAACGATATAAACAATGACACCAAATAAATTTTGAAATTTTCCTTTAATTTCAAAAGTCTGTAAATATCTGTGAAAAAAACTAAAAAGTCTGTCAATGTCTGTATCGACATGTCTGTAAATCTGGCATCTCTGGATACGATATCGTTTACGAATGGAATCATAGCAGATTCACGATGTTTTTTTAATGTTTGGATATTTAGAGCACACATCGATCTGTGTAAGATGGCAGAGGAAATACAGTCCAACCTAACTTGCGGAGTGCATACTGGTTTTGAACGGACTCTTCGTGTGTTCCTTTAAAAAGGAGACCAAATTATGCTGCAATATTCTAATATCGACACAGCAAAAAAATAATTTTGATATAAGCAATGTACAATGTTTCTATCGTATACGGATCGTGAAAATCATAGCAGAAACGTTTCATGAAACCAAGCATGTTGTTAGCTCTGCTAATAATTGTGCTATAATGATCGGTAAAAGAAAGCTTTGAGTCTTAGATAACACCTAGCTACCTAACTCTATCACACTTTTCTACGTTCTGGTTTCCTAAAGTAATGGTTATATCAGGCATGTTTCGTTTTCTACAAAAGGTAATTGAAATTTTTTTTACATCTGATCTCACTTACTATTTGTTACCAATCTTCACAATTGGCTTATTTATGTTCTTATGCGTTTATTTTCGCCTTTATTTTTAGTAGTGGCCAAATTTTGTGTAACTTGTTTCAATAATTAAATCAATAATCTTTTACCTTTCCGTAGGAACACAATCGAGCATATGTCCTATTGCCGTTCAGCCTTATGACTACTTATCGTGAGCAAAATTGAATAACTGGTATCAAAGGACAAAGTCCCGCTGATTGACGGTACATTGGTTCATATCCGTAGGTTGTGTAATGCCAAATGAATGAGCTAGATGTTTCAAGTTATTAGCTACTGATGGGATTCGTTTCCCCAAAGTATCATTTCCAATAAACAAGACATCTTTTCAACAGCTGGTGCGACTGCAGTCATATTGCTCTGCTATAAGCTTCGTGATCTTTTTTGTCCAAGCCGTTGATAGTTGGAGTTGGAAAATGTTTCGATGAATGAAATGATGTCTAGAAAGTTTGTTCGGAAAATTGTTTCCTAATATTTTCCTGCTTGTTATTGCAGTGCCATCTGCTACGAATGCATATGAGCTGGCACATATTCGGGGTATCAAATTATCGGCTGATTGTGTTTGCTAATACGATTTTCGAGCAACATTCAAGTAATCAAAGTGCACCTGACAGACAGATGAAACGCATCAGCTGAATTGATTTCCAGCTAAATGGGTTTAACGTATGGGTCAAGGGATGATGAGACGAGGTTTTGTTAACTTAATCAAGTGTAAATGTTTGGAATCGATGATTTACTGATGGCTTACCATGATGAAACAGTGTTCTGATTAGACGCACAAAGCGGGACATCGTAATGAGTTAATTAAATATTCAAATGCTCTAATGATCAGAGGTGTAACGTGTGAATCACTAACATCTGCGTCCTATGATAATCGATAGTGAGAATTCATTGTATACACTGATTCTGCTTATTGGTTGAACGGGAAAATTAGTGGTTGGCTTTGCTAGGTAACAATTACAGAATTAAATGTTCTGCATTCCACTTGAATTTCCCAAACATTATTAAATCGATTATGTTAAAGCTACCTGGATGAATAATTACCAACAATAAATTATGTCCCTCAATATCCCTGTCAAGCTTCGTAAAAAATCAAAATCTTCCGGTTTCATTAGGCCAAAGAAAAAAAAACCGTACCGTAAATGGGGCTGAAAATAAAAGAAAACTTTCTGATTCCCCAGCGCACATACCCATCGCATCACCTCACCGTGCTCTACAAGGGTAGTCTTAGAGTACATTATACCGTTGCAGGGAACGAAAAAAAAGTACAAAAAATGATTAAAACATCCGTCAAGTTATATGACATTTTGATCTCCCTGCTTTCCCCACGAGGGACACTGCCATTTCTTGATATTATTTTTCCTTGGTTCGCTTGTTTTCCTGGTTCGGCAATGTCCTGCCTGCTGTCCCGGCACAAATCTCAGAAGCAGTTACAGTTTCCCTCAACGTATACCCACTCGTACGCTCGGTATCTGCGGCGTAAACGGTAGCGAAGGGTCGTAGACAAGAAATGAAATGGGTTTCGAGATTTTTTTTGTAATGAGAAACATTCATGTCTGTTGGAGATCTGCGCACAACCAACGAATGGTGCTAACAAGGATGCGAACGGAAGGGAAAACCCACAGAGCAACTTTCCACCGCAAAAGTATGTTGGTTCTGGAGAAATTTCCCGTTTCTTGCTGCCTACTTTTGGGGATGCAAAACTTTGGCATGGTTCGACTCACGCGAATGTTTTTAAACTATGCTAATGACGCTGGAAGGCGCATACATATCTCGGCGTAGAATCGGAGCTTTTTCCCTCTGAATCTCTTTCAAGTGTGTAACTTGCTGTAATTGAATGTACTTATTATGGTTTTCGGTTCGTTTTTGCTGCTTTGCAGGTATGCGGTTTGTCGTTTGATTTGATTTCTTGTTAGAAGCACTTCAATCGAGATTGGTTGGTTTGACTCATTTTTTTTCAAAAATGGGTGAAATTTTACACCTGAACGGATTTGCAGGTAACTTTTTCAACCGAAAACTCAAACGTTTTCTAGGTGGAGTCTATTTAAGTTTTTTTTTCTGTTTGGGAAATAACACCACTGCAACTAGTAATTTGATCTATTGTAGTATATCCCGTGTCCTTAGTTTAGTGCATGTCGTATTACTCCATCACTATTGAGAAATGATGAAGTATTCGACTTTTTTTTACAATAATCATTCTTGCATTTATCGCAAGGATCCGACTCTTATTGAAAGGTCCCGCTATTTATACCCTTAGTGTTGAAACACCGTCCAAAAGCGCGGCCCTTTGTCAGTCAAAATTGGATTCCTTAGCAACAAAATTAAGGAATGACACCGATAATGACCATGTATCAGAAACCTACACACTTAGAAATACATAATATTACACGTGCTTAAAAATCCTGCTCCCCTAGTTTGAAGTAGTCAGGAGGGAGATTTTGTGGGTTGGGTTCGTTGGATCAGGAATTACCTTGATAAGTGATTCGACCGTAGTTTTAATATAATGTTTTAATTTCTGGAATGGATATCAATTGCATTGAATTAAACTACAGCGCATCAAACCTGGAACTAATAAAATCCGATCACCGGTTCACAATACCACAGCTTGAGCTTGAGCTTGAGCTTGAGCTTGAGCTTGATTGACCACCCACGGTTGCTACTCTGTTATTGCCAGA
Source organism: Ochlerotatus camptorhynchus (assembly GCF_037179485.1). Taxonomy (NCBI): domain Eukaryota; kingdom Metazoa; phylum Arthropoda; class Insecta; order Diptera; family Culicidae; genus Ochlerotatus; species Ochlerotatus camptorhynchus. Next base: position 267,574 of record NW_027041144.1, read on the forward strand.
TCAGCTGTAATTACACAGAGAACCAATAGACGATGCTTGGGACTAGCAATCATCCTCAATGTGTAAAAACTGGTGATCTTAAATTAGGCAATACCAGCGCCGGCCGCGCCCGAACACAGGTCAAGAAAGGAATGGGAAGGATTGTGTTGACATGACACTCGCTTTGATGGAAGCCGAGAACACCTCTGCACTTCCACGAGGAATCACTGGGATGTTGGATAAGAGGGTTGGGTTTGCAGCAGGGTTCGTTTTGGTAAACGATAAGCTGAATTGATGTCCTAACGATCATATAACGCGAAGGAGCTTGGGACTAAACCCACGGTCTTCTGCTCAGTAAGCAAAAACGTTTGCCACTAGGCAGACGAGCACCTTTTTAATCACCGAGTTGCTGTTATTACCATGTAGTCATATTAACAAATAAAACGATTGACGAATCTTGATTGTGGATGGGCCTGAGAATAGACTCATGATGTTCTGCTCAGTAAGCAAAAACGGTTGCTCTAAGGCCACCGAGCCCCTCATATCACATAATACCGTTGCTCAAATTTTTGTATCCATTCAAACCCGGAACCAACGACAACAACGAGTTTCGCAAAATACACGATACACAAGCGATTTTACCATAAATCTCTTTGATATGTAAGGACCAGGAACCGCGTTTTTCTGCTCAGTAAGCAGGCCACTGTAACCGACGATCTTTCAAATCCGAAAACTAAAAACTACGAAAAAGTACTTAGGCCTTCATTAAGTTCCACTTTCACGCGACGTACAATGTTTCAATTTGCTCTTTACGTATTGTTCAGGCTAGGCCCTTTTCAAAATTTACGCGAGAAATACGCACAATCGTCACCTACCTCGCAAAACTGGTTCCAAACGACAACAAAGGCATAAGCAACGATGGATTGTTGAACTTTGCTGGCTCCGGTGGTGTAGTGCACAGCAAAAAAATGTAATATCGATCAACGCAATTCAAGCTGATGTATGAAATAATGATGTAATTGTAATTTTGTAATTTATCAGCACACACCCTGGTCGACCACTGTAAACCAATCTGCCGTTCAGCGTTTTCGGTTTTTGTTTCTGGATCTTTAGTTGCCTCTGTGATATACTTACTTGCGGCATACTATTTTGGGAGTGTATATGAGCGTGTACCATGTACGGTAGCTCATCTCTCATCGTGATGGTGGGACATAGTAGACAAATTAGAGAGAAAACAAGGAGGTATTAGTATTAGTTATATGTAAACAAACAAAACAAAAGTTAGATAATGCGGCACTGTAACTACTGCTATTTTAGAGGTATGATTCGTCATGTTTAACTCAATGTTTCAATTGAGGCAAACTATCTATCTTACAATTACAAAAGCAAACCTAAACTTACAATTATATGCAAATGCAAAATGAAACTTGACAAATCATCGTCAATTCCCTTATTCCAGGGCAGGGCCTGACGATTTGAATCTAATTTTGATCAGTGAACGGGCACCATATGGTACATTTTCTCACCATGAACCTATCATTTCCAGCCTATCTGAACTATTTAATAAATGGAAGCCATAACATGGGTTACGCTCCCCCTAAGCAGGCCCTCCGCATCCTGTCTCTGTCTTATCTCAAATACAAAATGCCAATGGTATGAATGTATCTGTACATCAAATCCATGTATCTGTATCAAATACAAAATGTCAATGGTATGAATGTATCTATGTAACTTGGAAATGACGTACAATCAAATAAACCCGTAACCCACTCACTTGGTCAGGCTTCAGAATCGTCCAGTGGGCAGTGCACTCTACACTCCAAGTTCCCTTTTTTCAAATTTACGGCAAATTTGATATTTTACCCATTGAGTGTTGATTAGTCACAATGAAACATTGTGACAGAAGTTGAGGTTACTAGTGTATTAAATAATCTAGGTCCTATTTAGGATTATATCTGAAAAATCCAAATCTGGCCAACGCCCACCCTAAACCTAAACCTGTTCTAATCCACCTGAAATGACTAACGAATGGAAGACTTTGACTACCCAGCCATGCAATAGTCTCATTCCGTGCCTTATGGCAACTTGATGATTCTATTGCGCTCATCTTCTGGCACCACCCAGGGGAGACTTGGTCCTGTACCCAATGCTTAACTTATCTCCATTCCACTCAGCTACTCGCAATTTCTTGTGATATAGTGGGCGGAATATTATTATATGAGACAATTCAATGCAGACGTCTTTCCAAATTTGGCAGATCGACAGGTAATCGGTGAGTTACCACGATAGTTGCTATTCAACAACTCGACAACGTCCCATCGTCAACGCCTGCTATGAGAATTTCCCATTGCAGACGCCAACGAAATGACGTCATCGAGCTATCGATCAACTACCCTGGTTATCGCCTGGTACCTTATAGCACGATGCTAGGAGGCGAACCGGAAGAATCGATGAGCTACCTCCCCCAAATCACCGGTTCACAATACCACAACCAAAAAACTCACTCGAGAGTAAAACGAATGCGAATAACTAACTGCCCTCGCAGCACTTTCATTCACGGAATCACAATAAGTATATAATAAAAATTTCAATCAGTCGATTATGTTTTGCTCAAGCCATGATCTTTCGACACCTGTTTTCACTAGCTTCCATACTTCTCAGAAGTTTAATAAAAGCAATTACGGTTCATGCTTCTAGATACACATTGAAACTACTTCTCTTTTAAAGTGCATTATTGATTAACTAATATAAATTTTATCGTTAGAAATGCGAGCCATAGATAAATTTCGATGAAGATACTTTTTGGTTTATCTTTTTTTACATAGCGAAGGTGTGTGTACGAATCATCAACTATCGTATCCAGTGTTGTCGATTTAATTGAAACCAATTATGTTAAAATAATGATTGTACTTCATTAAGGGTTTCAAAAACTGCGTTCAAATACGTAGCTAACACTCAAAAAAATGCATTGAAATTTTCTTGTTCCGATTAATTTATCCAAAAATAAATTAACCTGCAATTCTTCTATTGAAAATAACTACATCAATCTGGTTGCACTGACTGAAGCCGGCAGCTGATATGAAAAAATCGGCAAAAGGCTGATGAAAAATCAAAAAAACAAGCTGGGATCTGAGTTCTGGTATGATTTTTGAATAGGTCGCATATAACAAATGTAAATAAAGAGCGGCTTTGAATCAATCAGTTACTACAATTTGATACCGAATTGTAACAAATTTTGTTGCAAAGTTGTGGGACGATAGGGAAATAAATAACAATTGTTGATGTAAATCCAGAAACATTAAAAAATATGTTTACTGACCCTAGCATGCAAAAATTACATAAACTTTTAGAATCTAAACATTTGAAATATTTAAGTATGTGAATTTATCATTCTCGGTTGGTCGGTTCTTACACGGTTTTCCACATTTTTATACAATCAGAAGTTTTGTGTCACTTAACAAGCATTAAAAAATGCTAACATAAATAAAGAAAACAAAGGATGATCTTTCCAAGTAGCTCACGGCCATCACGAAAAGTTGCAGAAAGTCATATATTTATATGTTTCCTCGAATGTTTTATGAAAGGCGTGCTACTAGGGTCGGAAATATTCATAATTCAACTATTTAAGCATTCTGTTAGTTTATAAGCTAACATCAGTCAGTAGCTAAGTTATTTAAAAAAACTGAAAATGGTTGGCTGCTCTCCTACACTAGCTGCATACTGATCTCAGACACTGTTATCGAAATCAGCAAACATGCTTTTAAGCTCTCGTCTGACAAAGATGAACGAGAATAGAAAAACCCGCGGGCTGTATGCGAAGGCTTATTCTAAACTCGTTGCGTGCCTTACTTTGAGCAGGCCTGATTAATTCCTTTCTCAGCTTTCTGAATTACTCCAAATTTGACAATAAATTTGCAACTGACAAAAACTTACAATCCTTACTTCAAGCATTACTACTGTAAGCAATGCATAAAATTAAAGTACAAAATGAATTTTAACTATCCCTCACCAACGCTCATCGATATAGGTACATCGATATGACGCTCTACTTGAAACATGCTGACGACTATTCTCATTCACTATTCTCATATTCCTTCATTCACCATACATAGGCGTGCTTTGCGGTTTACATCGACGACATAGAAGACGACGTCGCGGACGTAGATGCTCGCTGGGAAAGAGGTTAATCTTGTTTACTCTTTGATCTATTGATCTCGCTTTCCTCTTCATTGTGTCTGCCAACCATAGAGTAGCTTATGTAGAAGCGAGGAATGAAGTTCACTTCATCTTTCTCATCTGAGTCACACGGTCGTCGTCGTCTATACGCTGTCGGCTCTCGTTGCACCGCGTTGCGTGGCTTGGAAATGAGGAAAAGCTACTAATTGGACCATTGAAAATAGGAACGCACGCCAAGTTCACCGTGGGGTCGTGTTTTACAACATGGTTACTAAACGACTCATTTTTCCTATAATTGGTACAATGCATGTCGGAAAATGTTCGAACACCAACGAAGGTGAAAGTGCACCGTCAAGAAGTTTCACGCTTTCCACGCTCATCGTAGCGAAAATATTCGTCTCATTCATAATGATGCACACCATGCACCGTTAGGTACTACCTCTGTGCCCACCGAAATCAAAGCGAAGAAGATGTTTTAGAAGATTATGAAAGTGATCGGACAAGAATGGGAAAAGACACGTTTCAGAACGTGATGAAGCTGTTGAATGCTTTCAATTAACGAGAAATTGCATTCCCAGCTCGGTGCACTATGCCAGCTTGCTGAATTCTTTGGAGATTCTGTGCATACAGGATGCAGAATTCTGGGATAAATTCAGCTAAGAATGCGCTCGTCGAAATGTACGTACCATGTATCCTCATGTTCATAGCTGGACTGGATGATGGCTAGGAAAACCAACCGTGGGAATGTTTGACCCGTAAATATTGATGTGCTGATGATCCGGCAACACGACTTGTCATAAAGAAGTTGAAAATATTTTGCAATGACTTACGTATAGAATCAATAATGCTTTAATTTACATAATTTAATACATTTATTCAACCTAAATACTGGTCTTATAACATGTTTTGGAAACATCATAAAAACCAGCGGCAAAAAATTAAAAAAAAGAGCATGGGATGCGAACACAGGTCCTTGGCGTGAAAGACTTATTACTTCCTAACTAGACCAACTCCGATTGATAAAAGTTTTATTCTAAGTATCTTTCATGTTCTTGCCAATGGCATGAAAATTATATTCTCGTGAAACACTCCTTCGATCCGACATAAAAACGTTTTGTAAGCAGTAAAGCGTACATTTTATTGCCAGAGTGTTATTTAAAAGTATTTTCAGTCAGTCAAGTACACATAAGACAACCTGCACCTTAAGAATTAATTGAATAATTACAGTCAGCTCATAGAAAATGTACGAGATCACATAATGATTTTGGTATATGGGTCATTCCAGCTCAAGTGGGTACAGAATTTAAAAAAGTTGTGGTCGATGTCACCGATTTGAGCCAAACTTGGCCAAAACGCTTATTTTGGAATTCTGAACAAACGCCTTTTTTTTATTTCGCTCTAGAGTACCTAGATCCTTCTGGGCTACAACCCTGGATTCTCGAGATTTTTAAAAATTTCAACTTTCAGAAGAGATTACTCCAAAACCAAATAAGCTATTCGTGATCTTAGAACGTCAACTTGAAGGTTTTTAATGTAGATTCTTATATGTGTACAAACATTTTGTTTTTGTTATAGTAACTACAGAAAACAGACTGATTACCGGCAGGTATCCAAATTGTCAAAAAATGGCCTATTTTCACCATGGGCGGGATTTTTATTTCTTAATACTTTGGGCTCAAATTTTCACCACACTTTGGAAAACTCTTCTACCTTATGTGCTTCCAAGGGCAAATGATTTGGACAAATAGTTTTTGAGATATGGCCAGATGAGTGAGAGGTAGTTTTGAGCTTTTGTGGTGAAAAATCATTGCTATTTAATATATTTTTATTTTTTTCTTGAATTCCTTCACGCTGATGGCACAATAATATTTTTATGTTATTTTTCACATGTTCTTGGCTGGATTCTCATTCTTTCAAATCATAACTACCTCATTTATTTACTTTTGTCCATAATTTAATTGTGGTTCTAAAAGTGAAAAATACTTTCCTATGGGATACAGCCAAAACGTGAAGTACGATGAAAGTTGTGGATGACAGCTGCTACTTGGATAATACCTTTATTTGAGCAATTAATTATTTTTTTGTTCATACAATCTCACGAGTAAGAAAGCTTTTTTATTATAGTTATAAAGCAAAATAAACGATGAATTTTATTTTTCCCCATTTTTTGACAATTTGGATACCTGCCGGTAATCAGTCTGTTTACTGTAAGTACTATAACAAAAACAAAATATTTGTGCACATATAAGAATCTACATTAAAAAACCTTCAAGTTGACGTTCTAAGATCACGAATAGCTTATTTGGTTATGGAGTAATCTCTTCTGAAAGTTGAAATTTTTAAAAATCTCGAAAATCCAGGGTTGTAGCCCAGAAGGATCTAGGTACTTTAAAGCAAAATCAAAAAAGGCGTTTGTTCAGAATTCCAAAATAAGCATTTTGGCCAAGTTTGGCTCAAATCGGTGACATCGACCACAGGTGGTGTACCCCCTGGAATGACCCATATGCCTCTAAATAGTATAAGAAATATATTTTAAATATAAAGATTTGCTAGGCCTACATTAATATTTCGAACACCTAAAATTGATTCAGCAAGGCAAAACAAAAAAAAAGGATTGTTGTCAACACTAAAACCTGAATCAAGATATGATCAAACTTGCCATCTAATAAATATTTCATATAATCAACATTAATCAGCAGCACAGAACAAATTAAACTAAGCAAACAAACATCGTATCAAAAACTGAGATAATCTCTATCCCACATATAAATTTACTCGTATTGAACCATACCAGAAAACTTCCTCGTTTTTGGCTTTATTACGTCCCTACTGGGACTTACGCCAGCTCTCAACTTAGTGTCCTGTGAGCAGTTCCACAGCTGTTAATTGAGAGCTTTCTAAGCTAGTACCATTTTTGGATTAGAACATATTTAGAAATTACTATTTTTACACGTGACGTAATTCATATATGATGTAAATCATGGAATGTAAAAAAAAACATGTCATAGGAAATAAGGTATTCCGATTGTGTTTGATTGTTTAATTGAATTGAATGTCTCGTTTCGTTTCACTTGATTCTTATGTCTTACGGGCAGCATGCATGTGTCAGTCTCAGGGCACGGAAATTTACATGACTTTTTCGTACGGTGTATTATTGTGTGGCAAGTGCAATTATACTCCATGCCCAGGAAAATCGGAAAAATGTTCTACCCAAAGATTTCCTAGACCGTACCGGGAATCGAACCCAGTCGACTCCAGCTGGTCCAGCTGCACCTTTACCGACTGAGCTAAGGGAGGCCCCACCAGAAAACTAAATAAACCAAACATCTATCCCCAATGCTGCGATAAAGTTTGACACCGCCAATTTCGCGGCTCGATTGCCAGCCAGGAAACGACACTAATTAGCAGGGGCTCATCGCCAACTCTTTCTATAATTAATGAACGTGCTTCATCCCACTAGTCGCTCTATTTAGGTGTCACTGCGCATCAGAGTGCATTACGGTATCAGGTTTGTGTCACTTAAAAATTCACCAAAAATCACACATTGGATCACACTTCGAATCGCATCCCGACGATGATGGGGCAAATCCTCTCTGGATGATACACCACCACCACGGTGCACTTCGTGTCGCATCAGAATCAAACTGTTCGTGTGTATGTCATCTATCAGTCGAAAGTTGTTTGGGTATCGCGTAGCGCAGGATGAATGGAAGCATCTGCATCGCATCATCAGTAGAACGGCTGTGGTCCGGCTTTGTTCAATCAATGAATTGAGTCATTATTTATTTTAATTGAGATCGTTCTCATTCATCCCTCTTGCAAGCGTTGATGCTTGATGAAGAAGTCCGATGATCCTCTATCCCCCTTTAGTATTGTTGGAGACGAACCCGATCGGAATGGAAGGCACGGGCGACGCGACGGTGCTCATCACCATCTCCCAAATGGGTTTAAGCAAGCATCCATACAGGAAAGCACAAACATAAACAGTATCGCCTATTGTGTGTGCGGGTGTTATAAATTATTTTGTATTAATAATGTACTCTTTATGAGATCCACCAGTCGACTTCGCGACGGCTGCAGTTTAACGCACATGCTGAGCTCAAGTGGATCTGCCCGTCATACCAATAGTAGACTCGCTCATTGGGCTGAAAATGAAAGCAATTATATCGACCACAAAGCGCTGAGTAGAACGCTTCAGGCCTGACTCTACGGCGAAACAAGATGTGAAATATCGGAATTCAGGTTCAATGAAATATTTATGATCTGTTTTGCCTAGACAGCTTGCTCCAGTGCATGCGGAATGGATTGGAAAACCATATTGAAGTGGAATGGTATTCTCGCGACGATTTATGAGATGGTTTCTCAATAATTAGTTTGTTATGGAATGGTTCATAAACGTCATTTGTTTTTTTCTTCTGATCCGAAACATGTGATCCAAACAACAATTCCGTTTGTTTTTATAAAAGAATGAGACTCAGTATAAGCTCAGATTGATTTACGAAGTGATTTTAACTCATTCTAGAACACTATACAATGCCTACACAGTTCGAAAGAATTGCAAATTTTTGTTATGTTATATTACTTGTTCTTAATGGCTGGTAATGACTCAACTGGAACCTGTGCCTGCTCTCAATAGTTTTCATAAGTATGTGTACTTTCACAGTTTAATAGAGGCAGCCTAATAAACGAACAGAAGAAGGTAAAATTCCCATAGTTAAATAAGAAATTAGCTTTAAAAATGCTAGCTGAAAAAATTCCATAAATTATTGGAAAGTAGCAATTGATTTTTATTTTATTATGGTCACTTCAACACTTTTGGATCATTCGTGAATTATGCTCGGATGAGATTTGAAGGTGCCAATGAGACATAGATTAGATATATTAGAAATTCACTGAAAAATGTTGGCAGTTGTGTTGAAGACACGACCGCATTATTTACGTAAGACTACAAGATTGATGCTACATTTAATCAAAATTTCTAAATCTTCCATTAAAAAAAAAATTGTTTGAAAATAGATTACTTTCTATATTTTGCAATGAAGCAGTTTCAACGTTTAGTAACTGAATAATGTTTGCCTTTCACTTACTGAACTGCATCTACCAATTGAAATGCATTAATGACTGAATCCAGTAAAACAATCTGAGTGTGAACGTTGAGAGTAATCAAAATAACATATTTCAAACTTGTAATAGAATCGCTCTGTACTTGTCTGCACGAACACATAGTGCTGTTTAAATTTTCAAACAATATTGATTCATTTTCATATCATTTTCCTCACTTTTTCGTGAAAGTTTGTCAGAAAATGTATTGGCAATTGTATTATATTATCACAAGCGACGGTGGGCCCAAATCACAAGCCAAAATTAAAGATGCAAAGATGCACAAAGTTCCAGTTGAATCGAAATAGCAATGAGGAAGAATTTTAAAAGAATCAGATCGCCATCCAATAGATATAATGTGCACCTGATCAATTTTTCCATAGACAGCAATCGTTTCCCAAGTATCAAATTGGGTTTTATGAGGGTTCTCTAAATATTCTAGCACATTTCTTATCCAATCTTAAAAACTTTGTCAAAGACAACAAACTTCTATCTAATCGAGCTGTCTAGTTGAAACTTGCCATTAGATGTCAAACAGTACATTAGCACAGACTGGTGAGAAAGTGCTAGACCATTGAAAATTTCTTGTCCATCTGAACATATTTGCCAAAGAAAACATCTTTTTATTTATTCGAGCTGTCAAGTTAAGCAAGCAGCACGCGTTTATCAAAATATGTTCCAACTTGAAAATGGCTGAAATAAGCTACATACAAGTAACCACAACTGTCACTTAACACAAGAGTGCTGCTAGGGCAGATGACGTGTTAGGGGAAGTTACAGTTGAACTGTCCACCAGAAAGTAATGAATGTCATAAATATTAAAAAGGATATTGTAGTATCCGTTCAAAATTTAGTCCAGTGTAAGGACAGTCGACATATCGCAGCGAATGTCAAGGGTAGCGATCTGCAAAAAGTGAAAGTTGTCAGTTATTGTTGTCGGAGCTTTCGAGTTAGAATAAACACTAATGCTTCATCTCTCTGCTCTTGAATACTCTAACGTTCAGACGTGAAAATCAACCAACAGAAGAAAAACAGTCTCTGTTTACCATCGCATTTACAGAATATTTCAGGCATCTTTCAAGCAAGATTCAACAACAGACTTGTAAAGCAGATCTGCCAGCATGATTTCTTTTTTAAATTATCGGTTAATAATCCGATTTTGCATCACTCAAATCCAAAGAAAAATTAAAAGAAGCATATTTCACTTACGATTCCTCTTGATTACATACGCATTAAAATGTTTTTTTTTTACCTGAAAAAGAGAAAAAAAGAACATGAATTTTAACATCAGATCACTTAATGTAAAATACAATTTGCATACATATTTAAGAAAAAACGTTGCTACTGTTGATAATTTATCAATAGGCTGAATAAACTTATATGTGTACAATTAATAATAAATAAATTAACTACGGAAGAATGGGGGGGGGAGGTGTTTATTGAATCCTTTCCTCTAAGTTCATCGAAGGATATCCAATCAATAATCTAAAGTACGAAAAGTCGAAACAACATACGATTTAAAAAATAAAGAAAATATGCAATTTACATCGTCTAGAAGTTTGCACAGACACTTAACATTAGACAAAGTCAAACACACATCACCAAGTGGATCAGTAGGGAAATTTCTATTTTACGAAAACTTCCACTCGTTGCAGCAATAATTGGAGCCACAATACGCCTGAATGACGCACAGGGTCCACTATGGGGAAAGTGGTGGCCAAAAATCGAAAAATTGACTTGCTTTGAATGACGTATCTTGTAAACCATTTGATAGCCAGATAGTTCAAACCTAGATGCCTAGATGCCCGGGTCTCACAAAAGTCGGACAAAACCTAAAATGTGTCAGAATCTGGCTGAAAACCACATATTTTGCAAATTTTGGGATGCTGATTCCATTTTTGACGTCGGAAGTCCTAAAAATGTGAACTAATTCCCTTAAAGTGCGATCTTATGTTTTTGATACTTATGCAGGGCTGGTAGTGGGTATGCGATGTAATAGTAGTGACTTTAGTGACTAAAATCACGAAAATAGTGTAAAGTTCTGTATTTACACGAAAAATCACAATTTTTGGTGTAAATACAGAACTTTTTAAAATATGTCTTTATGGACCATATCATGCTTTAATTACAAATGGCATCAAAATCCGATTTTTTAAAAACATTTAAGCATGCGAAAAATCAAAATCTCGTAGGTTTTTTTTACACGGTACGTATCCCCCGTGTAAAAAAAGACCTGAGTGTATCTATAGTCTATCACCAATTCATTTTATCATTACTACAAAATCCAGTCGCATTTACTTGCTAATTTCCGTAGCTTTTAAGTGATGCCAATTTGAAGATCATCGGAAAGTCCAATAAAATTTACGAGAAAATCAATTTATTTCTATGTGAATCACTCAAATGTAATCTTTCCCCCAAAACACGTATTATTCACCTGAAAAGTGTCATGGAAAATATCTGCGTACCTTTTCAGGTGAATTTTGTGTTGCAGTGTAGGCTTGGACAACTTTCAAGATCTCAATGTAAAACAGCCAGAATATTGGGTCTAGAGTTTTTTTAGAAATCTCTGAAAATTTATGATAAGTCTATGACAATTTCAAGATAGAAAAAAAAAACAAAATATTAGATTCCGTCAACAGTTAACGTTTCCATATGTTTGCATCTCTTCTTATCAGACTTTACTCTGAGTTGTTAAATTCAAATTTTTACTCTCAACATTGGTCGTAAAAAAGTGACTTTAGTGACTAAATTTTAAGGAATAGTGACTTTAGTGACTTTTTGATGAAAAAAGTGACTTTTTAGTGACTGACTTGAAAATAGTGACCAACTCACTAAAAAGTGACCTGCTACCAGCCCTGCTTATGAACCCATTGATTGATTTTTTTTTTAGCTATATTTATTCATGATATTTTCATGTTTATTTATGATGCTAAATTCGTTATCCAGGACATCACAAACATAACTAAAACAATAATAAATAATCAGTGTTGTTTTGCTAAAACTATGTTTTGTATCGCTAAACATTTCTGAGATGTTTTACTCGGGTAATTAGTATGAACAACAACAGCTTTTTAGGGATATAAGGGATTAAGACAAGTTTTTTTTATCGTTAGTGGTCAACAATATACCACGTGGGGAACGAAGGATAAGGGATGTTCAAGTGGATATGGTCCTTTATTTGTTTAAAGATTTGTATTGATGAATGCAAGAAAGTTTATAGTAAAGATAATAGTTATGTAATAAGGACTTTGTGCTACACAATATAAAACATACCATTGCTGGTAATTAAAATAAAATTAGATCCTTCGAAATGACCTAAGGGAAATCCAAAAAAAGTACCGTCCATCAAAAACGCTGTATTGAAAACAATCCACCAGCATTTCTTAATAATTCTACTTAGATACTAAATTAATGCAACCCGTTCAATCCCTTGAACATAATAACTTTTGATGTTTTATATACTAAACACCATGCTCCTCAATATCGATCATTTTTTTAACACATGCGTAGCTAAGTTTTTCTGCCTAAAAAATAAATGTTACTCCCATCAATTCTTTCCCGATTTAGATGGAATAAATTTCAATCAATCAGAAATTGGATCAGGTTTTCAATGTTGTTATGGTGGAGCATAGTTCTTGCTGATAATTAAACATTTTTAATAAATATATGGGGTTCAAACTACTGTTTAGAAATAAAAGCAATTTTTAAATATTGTTTTATACAAAACAAAAATTACCCATAACCTTTCAAAATCTAAAACTAGAACCAATTGTCGATAGATTAGGAGCTGTTTAATTAAAATCGGTTCCGTAATGATGAAATGGAAGCAATATATAGCTTAGATACCGAAAGTTTAAGAAAATAATATTTTAGCAACGAAGGGCAATCTGTGTAATAAACTCGAAAAGTAGAGATGATTTACCATAGAATCTATAGCATGTGACCTTTTCGGTATGTTAGTATGTTGTGCAGTATGCATTTCAAAAAAGAATATTGGTTGTTCATACCACTAAACATTTGTCATGAACATTTTTTCATAGTTTAGAGCAACCTAGATAAGTTTATTAACATTGAAATAATATATTTTTACTCCACTTCAAAATGAAACCTGTTGTGATCAAATTGGGTAAAAATTTAATGTGTAACAGGTTTTTTAAGTGAGACTTAAATTGTTAGTTTTTGAACATACAAATCATCAAAATCAACTGACTTAGCAACGTTCAAAGTGATGCCAATAATCAAAATCTTATCCAATAATCACGAAATTTTTAGACAAGTGAGAAAACCCATTAAAAATGAAAATAACAAATATTTAATCATGATTTTTAGAGGTTTTGCCCGGGCTCTGGCCACTGTACAACGTGACACAACTAACCGCACGGCCACAGGACTAAGTAAGATCAATTGCACGTGCTTAAAAAAAAGAAACATGTGCTTTAAAAAAAAGAAACCTTAAAAAATACCATAAACGAACAATAACCCAAAAGATAGAACTATTCCACAAATGAATTGGATGATACCCCGAACACGTCGTTAGGCAAAGTAGCCATAACAATGTTATTAGCGGAGTTTCAAGTGTTTAAAATTTTGCTCTTTGTTTTTACTTCCATTTTGTACGCATCCTTCTGCATCCTACATCTCGATATTCAACAAGAGTATTGTAAACGTTGTACAGTCCACGCGTTTTTACTACCGTCTCGACACTTTAGGTCCTACATTGCCGGATTGGCCGATTTGCACGATTTATACGGTTCATGGTCGAAAGTACATACTGCTTACTCCTGTGAAGACAATCCTTGTCGGTTGGAATTGTTCAAAGACTGGGCTGAGTATGAAAATGAAAACCAAAATAGAGGCTTTGAAGGCAGCCAGTTTATGGCAACAACATGGCCAGTTAATGATTGATATTGGAACCCTCCATCTACCCAGATATAGTTTCAATACAAAATTTAAAAAAATGTCGAGTTAGCTCTGTACTTTCAACCTCGATACCAACATGTACGGTAGTTTTCTAGAAGTAAGAAACAACAAGAATGGAAAATACCCGACAGCCATAAGCTGAATCCTTTAGGTAGAAAAAATAAATATAAGTTGCCATCCTGACGAGCGCAGCAAGAGTGATTTTTCAACGTCCTAAGGAGGAACAGTGTTTTCTGTGATAAGAAAGAAAATTCATTTACGGTATGAGCCACAGACACTCGCACATCTCCCGCCCCCTTTGCTGTTTACATATTGTATGGACGATAGCGCCCTATAAAATGTTTTGGAATACTTGAAACAGAAATTAATTATAGAGAAACAACGAATCGTTTAAAGAAGTATAGTTTTCTAAAAACTTGATGCTACGTCGCATTGAAAGGTCTGAACTTTTAACTCTTTATATCACATTGGTGTCTACAAAACTTGATAGGGTCTTCAGAAAAGTTGTATATTTTAATATTGTCTAAAATTTTCTAGAACATGTTGGAACAATATCACCTAGAGATAGTAATTCGTCTCAAATTATTATCTGTACGGAAACTGATGAAAATGTAACACAGTAGCACATAATTTATAGAACTCGATCAATGGAAGTAAGAAAAAATCTTTAAAAAACAGATTTTTTTTCATCAGATCAGGTCTATGTGAACAATGTTTCTGACTATTTCAAAACTATTCTTAAAAATCTGCCATATGACTTGTCTTATACTTTTAATTTATATTCAATTAGAATATTTGATGATCCAATATCGCCTTTAGGTACAGACTCTGCGTTGGTGAATTACTTTGTTTTGTTTAAATATTGCTTGGGCCCATAAAACCATAAACATTCTTAAAAAAATTAAACTGTTCTGACATAACCATTCCGAGTTTAATCACTGTTTCTTCCTCCTCCTAATAGAACAGCATCTAATTGTTCCACACTGCCACCGGGACTCGCAAAGGTTCATAAATGTCGTAAAGTTTAAGTGTACATTTTGCTCCAAAGCCCCCCTAGGCAGACCGGGCTTGCACTATTAAGCGACGAATCCTGCACACATGAGTCCCCAAAGTGTGTTACTTAGTTTCGGGCGTTTTTCACCCAACCTCCAGATGAGAATTTAATTTTCTCCAGACCAATATGGGACGACTCGTTTTTAAGGTTTCCTCTTAGTCTTTTCCCTCGTCGGCGCCGGCTGGTAAAATAACCTTGATTGCCGCAGTCTTGATTCGCAAAACCAGCAACCCATACAGAGGAAGCTGCATGGTGACACAAGGGAAAGGTTACAGATTTAGGGGGCGAGGAATTTTACGACAGTCGAGTCTACAATGGTAGGTTTTCTCCAGACGACGGTGCAAACGGTTTCAATTCAACAGGGACGGAAAATTACCACCCATCAGATGATTCAAAAGGTGCACACTTGCGGCGGGTGTGCATACTTTCACTGCACATGTGAAAACAAACAAATTAAGATATGCACAAGCAAGCGTGAAATTGCTGCCACTAACTTTTGCATTCCGAGAAACCACAATCGGTGGCGTTCGATATTGTGTCGCTGTGGAGTAGAATTTTGAATGCAGAGAATTGAGACATATTGAGAAAGTGTATTTTTTTTAACAAAAACTTATCACTCTATGACATATTACTAGTATCGACGATGTTTTTGCAAAAATCAAAGGAACACATTTAGCCGATAGCAAATCCCTAACACAGATTTCAATTTCAGATACCAAAACACTGCCACTAACCAATCACAAATTCTATTTCAAATGTACATACAACAGCAAATTGGTGGTATATCATGCACTAATCTATGCGTATTGTACGGCCCTGTGAATTATAGTGAGAGATTGATTGCTGAAACATGAGAGATTGCAAAAATAGTCTTTGACAAATCTGTTCTGATAGCCACGACCTATTGAATGGTAGACACTTCAGTAGAGAATTCCACCACAATGTGTGGCTACCCGAGCAAAGTCGGTTAACAAAATGAAAGCAAATCGATATTAAAGTTTGCAGTTCCTATCATAATGAAAACTCATTTTGATTTCAATTGTCGCGACAGAAGTCTGATATCATATTGTGCTTTCATTATGCAGTCAAGACTTTTTAAATTAAAGCAACTTAACTTGAAGTTCTGCTGTTAATTTCTTGTTTAAAATTTGATTTAAGTTCATCTTTAGTTAAACTAACGATTATTGTTTATTTGTTTTGTTTAACACATTTTAGGTCATTCGTGACTAGCCCGAGGTGACGTTTGAGCTCAAATCTTTCAGCGTGAGAAGCATGGATGCTAACCATTTACGACAGGCCCGTATTCAGTCAAACATTATGAATGCAAAATCAGTAATCAAATTGATTTCATTGAAAGCAGAATCAGTTTTCCGTTTGATGCAACAGTGTAAAATGTTGATCTTATTTTTGCTGTGTTAACCGTTAAGACAACCAAAATGAGATCAAATTGAGTATTCAAAATAAGTTACATCATAACAGCAAATTCTGATTTCAGTTTGATCTCTTAAGTTTTAATATCATAATTTGATTTCAGTTTACGCAATGGACAAATTTTATACCAAATTTTGTTTTCATTTTGCTGTACATTTGTTTTTCAAAAATATTTTGTTGCGGGTTTGTTTTAATTGCCTTAGCATAACATCAAATTGAATACTTGTTTTGTTATCAACAGGAAAAATTGATATCAAATTTAGTTTTCAGTTTGCTTTCACTGATAGCAGAAATAGTTTTCAATGTGATGTCACAAGAAGATTTGTTTAATCTCAATTTTGATATTTTAACCGTTAAAACGGCCAAAACGACAGCAACCTGAGTAATCATATCAGCAAAATCACAACATCAAATTTAGATTTCAATTTGATCTCTTACTTTGCTCGGGTAGTGTGCCATTGGTCTTCTTATTACATGCTTTCTTTTGCCACCATGACTTGATAGAAGGTTGTTTTCTTTGGAAAAGTTGTTCATTCATCATATCGCCAGGCGTCTCTAGTATACCGTTTTACATCTAATGGCTAGTTGCAAGTTGCAACTTGATAGCTTGATTAGATAGTTCGCTAATTAGCGAACGTTGAGTGTATTTCAATAAGATTGATAGTTAAATTTTAAAGTAGGGGAAATGACGGCTTCGGCATGATAGACTATTTTCGGCAACCCAAATTGAAACACTATTTACACTGGATTTTCTTACGAAAACACTTCGCTGAATGCATGCAAACGATTCTTTATGCTTTCAGCTTCAATTTGACTATATTTTTACCACTGAGAAAAAGCAATCTAGCAGGGTTTTCTTGAAATGCAACACACGCACTACAAATTGTAGCTGATTTTGAGTTGCCGATAATAGAACAGCAGATTTACATGCAGTTCAAATGGAACGGTTGCCGAAGAAAAACTGGTTGCCGACAATACTCGCTCTCACTAGAGAAGATTGGAGCTTTGTAAAAGCGTTTCAAAACAGTTTTTGACAATTCTTTCGACTGAAATTGTTAGAGCAGCTGGCAGCAAAAGATTGTAAACAAACCAATACTGCATATGTGTGCGTTCCATAGAGAAAAAGGTTATAGAAAGAAGGTTGCTGCTTAGGTTGCCGAGAATACGTAAATTCCCCTATATAAAATACAAATTCCATATACATAATTCGGAACGTGTCTCCACGAATACATTATCGTACCATTTTCATATCTTTACTTTTACACTTCCGATCATAAGTTTGGGGTCACCCCAAAAAGCATGAAAATGTTGCACCCCCAAAAACATGCAAAATATGTCCACATTTTATTCTCTAAAGGTCATTTGAAAGGTACTCGTAGATATTCAGCACCATATTTGTTTCAAATTTTTTACACTAATACTCAACTTAAAGATACAACATTTTCCAAAATTCACACTGTTTAATCATGACTGGTTTTCTAAGAATTTGGTTGGCCAAATTTTGTAATAAAAATTGTAGTAGAACCCTTATTCTATACTCATCCAGAAACCTTAGTGAAAATTTGGTGGAAAAATTTAGAAAACATTGTAAATCAATAAAATAGCGATCACAAGTTTGGGATCACCCCACTGTGCGATATATGCATCGCCCAATAGTTTGGGGTCACCCTCAACATAAAACTTCTAAATGATTTTTGTTCATATTTGCCATTTTCCGTCCAATTTGAGATAATATGTGCTATGTGGCTCAACATATTTTTTTTTTCGTACCTCAAACTTATGATTTATAATTTGAATCAGCATTTTATTGATATTAATTACCAAAAGTGACGGAAAGTGTCAGGCAATCCTAATAAACAAATAACATAAACGAACTGTATCCCGCAAATGGTTTGGATGATACCCCGAACACGCCGTTAAGCTCCCTTTTATGGTTATTTTTATTAGGGAAGCGTAACGTTCCAGTTGAAACAAAATACCCAGAACAAATAACTTTTTTTCGAAAAATTAATCCAATAGTTTTTGTATAGCTGAACAAGTTTTCTGTAGATATCAACCATCTATCTATTCAAGCAGTAAAGTTAAACAAGCAACTAGAAGTCAAATGGCACACTAGTACCTCCTGGCGAATACATTTTGAATTTAACTGCATATCATCAAACATTTCTTATCAATCATTTAAAAAACAACCACCGTTTATGTTAAAAATATATTTAACTATTGAAACTCTGCAACATCAAAATGTCAGGTGGAGTCAACTGCTGTGAAATTAATTTTAAACGAAATTCTCAACCGGCATGACTCATAAAATTATTTAATTAGTTAATTAGATGAAAAACAAACATCATTCTGTAACCGAACGTTGAATTGGATTGATTCAAATGGTTTGTGCCAAGTCAGTTTCTAACCAAATTAATTTAAATTTTTGAAGGAACCGATTGAGCACTGTGGAGCGAAAATTTCATATTTTGCATCAGTCTTATGTACAGGGTTACAATAAATACAAGATGGACACATTGTGTAGTGGTGTGAGTACGGTTTTCAAATTATTTTCCAGGAACAACAATATCAGTGTCAGTCCAGGCACTATTTCGTGGAGTTCAGAATGCATGTTTCAACCTGTTGAAATAATTATTTTTCCTTGATTTGTTTTCCGTCGATCTTATTTTCCGTACTCAGTAACAATGCTACCGACGCCAAGGAGACAGCTCCTACACCTGGACCCTATCTATCGACCTATCAACTCATAGACCGGGAACCAACGGCAGAGATTTTATGCCTCATAAAATCTCGGCAACGCCGACTGGGATTGAAAAGGCCTTTTGGGGTGAGAGGCAATCATGCTTACCACTACACCACCGGTGCCGCTTGTTGAAATTATTATTATTTGTTTATAATGCTTCATCCATATTAACAAAGTACCATGCTTCACTGAAAAAAATTAAAAATTGTTTTTTTTTTCAAAAAATTGCCGACGAAATATTTTTTAGCTTTCCGAAACTTGTTTCTAATGCTATTTATTATCTTTCTGCAAAATCCAAGGTACATGCAATCTAGTATAACGGAATCAAAATGTTGAAGTACATGCAATAAGGTAATCTGCGGTGGGCAGAGCATGTAGCACAGATGCCGAAAAAACGACAAGCATAAATAATATTCCATGGAATTCCCAGACATCTAGAACTTGCACTTGAGTTAAACCGAGGCAGGTAAAATAGATGTAACGAAAAATCAAAGATGCCGTAAAACGGGGTAAAATTGATCAGCGGGTTGTATTTCTCACTGAGGCTTCTCATTGTTATTGTTCATATATAATACTTTCTATGCCAAATGATGTGGTTCTAGCCCATGTGAATTGGCTTAAAATATACGTTTTCAATGCTGCTTTCATTTCGATCAAAAGTCACATTTTCGTGCTACAATTTATCGAAAAATTACAAAGACGTCATTTTGAACAAAAAAGTACAAGTTCCAAATTTTCGGAAAAAAAAATGGGAATGATTGCTCATAACACTCAATTATGCAAAGCAAAAGCCACACATTAAGTTTTTTTTTACGTAGGACTATGTCTTTTTTTACTATACTGGGGGCCACATTACGAAATTGAAAATGAGGTTTGAAACGAAAATGGGGGGTGTTTTCAAACGCAGATTTCTCAAAACCATTAATGGCAAATATGTCATGCAATATGTCGTACGACGGAGACACTATTCAGTATTTTTTGGTATATAGTACAAATAGTGAAAATAGTTAAACAATTCAGAAATTTTACGAACAAAAGGGTCTACAAAATCGCTTCCACCATCAGTTGCTGCCATATAGTCTTGCTGGTCGGAGCTAACAAAAAACATCAGAGTAGAGGGAAAGGAAGAGTAGCGAAAAGGGATTTTCCCACTTCCCCGTGCAGTGTGGGATTTGTGTTGGTAAGAAAGTGAAAACTATAGCTAGTTACTCTCTCATACCACCGCAAATACCGTCCGGCTAAGGCACTGCACGGTGTAGTGAGAAGAACTCTGCGTCGTTCCAAAATGCTTCTGAAAAACTGCATCAACCACCATCCAGTATGGTTAGTTCAACGGGTTTATCCGTAGATCTACGGATTTTAGATTTACTACGGATCTACGGACCGACCATAAAATTCTACGGATTCTCCAGATTTTTAGCAATTTTTTTAAATGCCGAAGAAATTCTACGGATTCTAAAGCTGTTGGCCTACCCAACAGGCTCATCACTTTAAAAAAATCCTGGTTTTGGAAAATGGTCTTTAAATTTAGCAATAATTAACGTAATGGAAACAAATTTACTTATCTAAAGATCGTACTGCATGAAAAGTTAACAACACTGCCACCATCATCAGTCCCAGCCCGACAGTAGACCGAGATTAATTATTAAAGATTTAAAGAAACATATCAAGGATTAAAGATATTTAAAGAGCTTTAAGTTTATAGATTTTAATCAACTAAAAGAACTAAGGGCAAACACAATTGTACCGACTAATCGCGGTCCTACGTCAACCTTCCGTTCGTGCCCTAGGCACAGACTCATCTATTTTTTATTCCTGGGTTTGTGTCTATCTTCTCTTCTCCGCTGCCCTACACTTACACTGGGTGAATGGCTAGCAGACCTTTGTGTTTGCTTGATTATAACTTTGAGGATTTTATCAAATTGGCGCATTGCGCGCATTGAGTGATCAGATGACATCCCTGCTTAATATACGTAGTATTTTCATCAAATATAATCATTAATGACTGACTGCTGTGATCATGAGCAACTCAAGCTCAGTATGCTCTGCTCACGAGTGACCTTAAATTCAAAAGTAGTAATAGAAAACATATGTTTGGGCAATAAAAAATGTTGACGAATTTCCAATTAAAAACCTACATGGTGCAATGAAAACATGAAAATAAGCACTTAAAAATAATACAACAAATTAAAAGGAAACCAATAAAAAAATTAAAAGGTGCAAATAAAACCATCAAAAATATAAAACAAAAATAATAAAAAAGATAATTGTGTTAGCTGTTTTGAGGTACATTTTAAATTTTGTATCGGTTACTTTTTAAATGTGTAGTTTTAATTTTTATATTGCAGCAATTATGTATGAAAAATTCAAGATTTTGCATTGCTTAAACTTTTGTTTTCTATAACTACTATTGAATTTTATGAAGCTACTGTTAATTTTCTTGTTGCTGTTTTGCGGTTTTATCGACGAAAACATATATTTTGCATTGAAATATATTAATTTCCAATTGCAGCTTTTCACTAGTCAATTACTCATTTTCAATAGTTTATTGCTCCTTGTCAATCATGTTTATTGACAATTATGATCATTCTGTGCATGGTGTGAATTATTTAGTTGTCCTTTATATTTTTTCCATAACAATCATCAACGTATTAAAGCCTCCTTACTCATCAGCAACGATGATGAATGACACGACGAAGTATCCATAGCATTCAATTAGATGCCAGCCGATTTGCATCCTCCTGAAAGTTAGCCCAGCAGAACCATGAACAATGCGGATTTACTGACATGACATGGTGATATTGAAACCAATCTCGTTCCTCGTCAATTCAACAGAGACAATCATTTGCAGTTTCATGGAGAACAAGCACCAACAATACCGAAAGTAGAACGACTGTCATCGTTCATGTCCATCCTGGAATGAATATACTGTTTGCAGTAGATTACATTTGCATATTCCGCCATAGAGCCACCAGATATTAGTCGTAAATGACTTAGCTGACGATTGCTTTACTCATAGAAGTTGCTTCGATCCATTCAATCAACCATAAGTATTGCAGCTAACTGTGTTTGCAACATCATCAATCAATATTTTGGTACTTAACACCGAGAGCCAGTTTCCAAAGAAAAACACTGAACTAAAACCCATCCATTGAGCAACCACCCTGCCCACAGAGCCCACTTCTGTGGGAAAAGTGGATTTCAATTAGGCATAAAATGTTCACACCAAGCATGGGTTTTGTGTAACACACTACCGCAACAGCATGAATATTTTCACCTGACACAAAAGTCAGTCAGAGGCAATGCTGTTGAATGAAATATAAAAGACCAGCTTGAAATAATGTTCTGCTGTTAGGGGTGGAGAAAAACCAACCGAGCCCTGGTTGGGGCGGTTGCGAGTTGGTGAATTATGACCATAAAGTTGGGTGAAATATGAAGTAAATTATTTCAAGCCGCCTTCCGGCTGTGCTATGGGGTAGAAATTGAACGAACGGTCACCAAGATGCAAATATAATGGTCAATTGTTACCAGCCGGCAAAAGCAGGTCAGTTGGAGCTGGCCCGGTTTAGTTTGAACCGCCTTTATGACTTCCGGTTGGTCAGGTTTTAAACTTTTGTTTTAATTGTCAACAGCATATTGCATCGATTTGCTTTTGAAACGTCGATTGTAATGATCTAGTTGAATCCAATTTAACTACGGATGTAGTCATGTAGGAAAGTTGTGTTTAAAAGGTATCAGAGAAACATCAAATTGTCTTGTGAGAAATGTATATTATTCAGCTTGGCTTCTATTTAATTACACTATTAAATAAATGAAAGTCTAATTAAATTGAATCGTTAAATCAAACCTCATATCAGCATTCCATTCCTTAACTTTAACTGAAATGCGAAAACGGATAATAAACAACATGTTGATTATTTATCTGAGCAACAAGAATATAATTTTCGCAAGTGTAACTGTTGCTCGAACATTACATTTATTTTGGAGCAAAAATCCTCCAGACTGCTTGGAATTTTCTAACACATTAAATTATCACGTAGTACCTACATCATAAACTGTTCGACGTGTGTTTCTGAGCCATGAACTTACGTATGAGCTATAGACACCAGACCAAGTTAGTTCATCATCACTCGAAAGTCTCGAACTCTTACCCAAGTACCACGGAAATTATATCATGCTAATTAAAACAGCAAATAGAATTATGTTCATTGCAGCCTCGGTGTTATCAGAGCAAACAATGGGATATAGGAGACACGGGGATGAAAAACACCAGCCCTCATTAAAAAGTGGAACCGAGCCGAGGCCCTCTATAGGTGCCATAAACGACAGAGACAACGGCGCACGGTACCGCATCCATGCAGTATTTGTACCAGATGTGAAACCTTATAATGGACTGCCTCACTTCACGTGAGCAACGAACGGGAGGGGTTTAAAGTTTCAAGCGAAAAAAAAGCTTCACCGTCTTCGCGCGTATGTTAAGATCCATGTTGCTTCGTTATCTCATTAAAGTGATGCTGCGAAATTTGCTACGAGCAAATTTGGGTTCTAGAAACAAAAGTTTTCCTAATACTCTGCGGCAGCAAATTTGCGTCCTAGGTGTCAGAATGGCGGTACCAGCAGCTTTACCTATTTGTTCATAATGGTGGAATTACTGCCATAAACGTTGCAGAGCACCTTCCGCACGGCTGCCAGTTAGGTAAGAGTAACTTTGATAATATCAAACAGTTATCGTTATCTTCCGTATCACCGCAATTTCGCGTGTCTCATATGGCAAATCAGAAAAGTTGAATCATGATGGTATCGTTGGACACGATGAGAAATCTTGCTCTTGGCAAGGCGTGATTCACAGATTTTATGCTTCAGAAAATTCCAACGGCGCAGACTGGGATTGAATGAAATTCTGTCTTGTCAAATAATCTGCAGAGATGTGGACTTCCTGGAGTTTTAATTAATTGCTTGTAAGATTTATTTCCAGAAAATCAAATTAATTTTACTCTAGGTCAACTGACAACTTTTAGAATTAATTACATGGAACTGACTTTGATGGGTCTGCTTTGGGGAGCCTTTTGTGGTGAATTTCGGTAGTGTGTGGTGCTCACGTAGTTCCTTGTTCAAACACTTGTCATGTTCAACGATCAGCTTCTTGAATTAGAAATTTTGAACTTCAGGACTCAGGACTTGAAGCTGCCCAATATCTTTGAAATCGTTTAGTTTCGCGGACAACTCGACAGTGAGCATGCATAAGGGCCTATACGCGATGATCGATTCTCTTCGTCGATTTTCTTTTTTGTTAATAACTCGCTAGATTTAACGTTTCTCGGTGCGTTTGCTGTTGCTTTTGATAGCCAATACAACCTGTTACTACTCTGCATTGAACAAATTCTAGAAAAATGTTTCGCTTAGCTGTAGCAATGCAAAGAGAAAATCGATTAAGAGAATCGATCATCGCGTATCCGCCCTTATGCATGCTCACTGTCGAACTGCTTCTGCGACGATGACGGATTGCATTTTCTCGATTTCGCTTTCCTCCTCTCGTCTTAGTCACGGTTGACCTTAGTGATTTTGCTCTGGGGCCTTCGATACCTCGGACCAAAAGGTGGTGACTTGGCCGATTTCCCCTTGTAGCGTATTTTTCTACATGACAGGCCATCCTAAAATGCACCATTATTACTGGATAGTCCATATTGGTTATCGATTTCTAGATTGTTCAAAGTAGTTCTTACATAGAACTACTGAGGCAAATTCGGCGTGGGAGGTAAAGAGAATTCCAGAAGAATATCAGCATAATTTTATGGAAAATTTCATTGGATTATGGAGGAGAATTTCAACAGAATTTCGAAGAGATGTTTCGGAGAGTCCGGAATCACAGTTAATGGTGTTTTTACCGGTGCAATACCTCTGGTTTTGGCTCCAGATACTTCAAAAATGCCTCTGACTCTGACCAGACTCCAACCCGACTTCACAGCCCTGGGTAGTTCTAACGGAATTTTGAACAGAGTTCAAAAGGAACTCTGTATATAATCTTATAAGATTTCCTAGGGAATGCTGACGAAAACCTCAAAAGCATCCTAACAATAATTCCAATTCAATTCTCATAACAATTCAAATGAAGGATAGTTTCAAGGGAATTGATAAAGGAGAATTCAATGAACTTTTGGGAGCATCTAAAGGGAATGTTAAGGTTAATTTCAAGGTGAACAGTGTCCGGAAAGTCATTCTCAAATTTCAATCGTTGTGCTCTGCTGAGAGAATAAACTCGTGTGCGAACCTACAACCCACAACTCACGGTTTAGATTAACATGCATTTTCACACCCTGACACTCACTAACTAATCCAAATATCAATAGATGCTTATGCATATTTTGTTAGTTTTCCTGCGAATAATACAAAAATAATCACTTAGAACAATGAACAATTACAACACATAAGCAATTAATTTTTATATCGGAAATCTCATCGGTGATTATTGAGTAGTAGAATTTCGGAAGGCAAAACTCGTAGGTGAATAAACTCATGCATGACATTTTAGTTTTCTGATTTTTTTTACGATCACTGAAGGTGTGTTTGGGAGAATACTTTAGGAATATTGATTGGATTTAATGAAATTTTTGAGGTAATAGAAAGGAAATTTTATCAAATATTCCAAGAAATTTTTTAAAGGATTCTGAGGGAATGCTGAAGAAGTTTCCTTATTATAAGACTTTTACGCTTCTATTGCAAGCGTTTTGTCGGCTCTCAACTTACTGCTCTAGATGCATTTCCACAGTTGTAAGCTTAGATCTTTCTATACCAACCAATGCGTGAATTTGTATATTGTGTAACAAGATCAATGATGCTCTATGTCCAGAGAAGCCGAGAAAATGTCCAGCCTTTAAATTTCCTTGACCGGAGCGAGAATCGAACCCGCAGCCTCCAGCTTGGTAATGCCGCTCCGTTAGAGAGTTCCTGGAGAATTTAAATCAGAATTCTTAGAATAGGTTACAGATTATACTAAGGAAATGTCCATGATTATTTCAAAGGGAATTATGGAGCAAAACTGAGTTCTTACTAGAATAGTTTTGAATTGGATGAGAATTGCCGGGTGAATTTCAAAAGTCGTATGTAGGATGTTCTTTAAATGTTATGGATAAAATTAGATCGCATTGCTAAAGACTGGCTGCTAGAGACAATCCAAAGATTATAATTTGATTACTTGGTAAAACTCTGAAACCCAACCCTTTGAAGGGTGCAACGAAATTGTTAGGGTAATTCATATATAGTTAGAATTTGTTCCTTTGTATGAATTACCATAACAATTCGCAAGGGCACTAAAGGATTCAAAAAATGTTCAAGATTTTGCGATCTATTTTTCTAAATATTTTTTTCACTATATTTTGGGCTGACTTGTAAGATCTTAATCTTCAAAAATTCGAGAGAAAAAACACAACAATGAGAAGGAGAAATAGCATAGCATAAGCGATTTCACAAATCGTGGGGGCTATATTATGGTCAACCAATACATTTTGTAGAATATATCGTGTGTAGCCATGAAAAACACCTAGAACTAGTGGTTTTCACAACAATGAGAAGGAGAAATCAACATTTTTTTAATTCCAGCATCATCAAAAAACAAAAATTACAAACTATCAAAACTCAAATGTTTGAGGCTTGTAATTTTAAGGATTCTGATATTTGGAAAATTTTATCAAACATCATCTTCAGATCCCCAGTTCGGGATATTTTGGCTAGACGCGATCTGGAGTTTATGCAACTCATATATGTTTTCTTTAAGAATATTAACCATAGATTGTAAGTTTGATTAACCTTGTGTTAAGTTTGTATTTTGTGTATGTGTGTGTGTGATTTTTTTGTATATTTGTTTCTGTAATAATTGTATAAGCAGAGTTGTTATAACGTCGATAGGATTAAGTATATGTTTTAGAAATAGTGAAATTTTTGATTCATATATCATATTCCAAATCTCCTTTTCCCTCTCCCGATCCAAACAATTGTCATCCACTAACCTCGAGAAGACCGCGAGTAATCGGTCAAATCCTTTAATTTTAGATTTAGGACATTTATAATGTATAAAGAAAATGATAACTTGGCTCTGTAAAGTTTATTCGATTGAGCCTGTACAAATAAAGTAATTAACAAAAAAAAATCATCTTCAGAACCTAGAGCAATTTACACTCTAGGACATTAATTTTTTCGAGAATTCAGAATTAGACATCTTGAGAAACGCTTAAACGAGCAAATCCAGGCCAAAGAACAAAAGAATCGAATTTCAGATTTTAACCTCTCCTATATTCATCGGCTTGGTTATTTGCTATGGAAAAGCTTTGAAATTTGTTCTTAAATTCGGCCATTTAGATTAGACCCTCATTTTTCAAAACGGCGTATTCAATATGTTCAATAAGCCGTCCAACTAAATGGTTGTGAAATATCCCAGATGTGGCTAAAAATAAACCAAATAAATTATTTAAAAAAAAAACAAATGACGTCCTAGACAAAGTTGTAGCACAGTTGTACACAACAGTTTTTGACAAAAAAAATTAAAAAAACATATTATCGATACTTTTGAACTAATGCTTATTTTAAAACATATAAAAATACAAAACTTTCCCTAATTTTCAAAATGGTCACTTCATAATTAATAAAAAGAAAGTAAAATATCATATTATAATAAACATTTAGAACATTTGTTCCCTTCATTTTTTTTTGTTACTTTGGCACAGAAGATAATTCTTTATACTCAAGCAATCTCTTCAAAAAACAACCCGAATTAATCCATTTAAGATCTGCTTCATCTTACCAATAGAAATTCCGAAAAAATTGCTGATGTGATAGATGAATTCTCATGTAAATTGTATTGTAAATTTGAGATGTCACATGATGGATTACGACACTAGTCAGAACTGGCCACTTTTTCGGGGGTACATGGAATATTTCCGGATGTGGTGTGTGGTCTTGAGCACTCCAAATGACTATAGATTAACAATTTTTTTTAATTCTCATGTAATTTGAGGTATCACATAATGTCAGAAACTAGCTACTTCTCTGGAGTACCAGAGCATGTTCTGATGAGACCAGTGTGATCCTAGGCACATCAAATGACTACAATTGAACTGGTTTTTTTTTTTAATTATCATGTAATTTTATGTGTCACGAAATGGGATTAATTCGTTTCAGGCCGGACTTAGTTCCCGAAATCTGTGTTTATCGGATCTTCTACTGGTCATATATCTGTAATCAGCTGACCGATTGCAAATAATATTCAATCGCGTTCTATAAGGGTATATCAACGCTGATTCGGCTACTTTTCAGAGTTTCAAAGATCATGTCCGGATGTTAACAACGTGACTCATTATGGCTGCCATTAATGTTGTTTTCGAAATCTCTTGTGATTTAAAGTTTCGCTTCTATCGGCCATATCTCCGAAACCAGATAAACCTATCGGCACAGAAATTGAGCTTTTTAGAAGTTGTTCTGGAGTAAACATCTTTTTTTTTCCTTGATTTTGCATCAGCTAGTTTGCAATATTTTAATATTTCATTGCTTCATAGATCATTATCTGCCCAAAAAAAAAACACATGGCCTTAGCTGATATCGACTGCATGAAATTGCTGCTTCCGAATATTGAATAATTTTGTTTACAACCATAAAAGTAATCATTTCATCAAAGCAAATACAATCCCTTCAATTTCAATTCCAGCTCAAGGTCACTCAAAACGATCACCATACTTTTTCACCGTGCCATATTCTCGTTGTATATTTACCGTACCACCACCAACATCAGCACCGCCACTATATCACTGTCTGCATCAGTAAGCTTGCGAATATGTTTAATGTTGACACAGTGATTATATTACACCAGCACAATATTTTATCACGGTTCGCACTGGTAGGTACTCACACTGGCACTGATAAAAGCGCGGTCATATAAAGTTAGAGTAACCCGTACGGGCTGTGGGGAACTCGAAGCTTTCCACTGTGTTCTGGTCGGGTGGTTGGTTGGTTGGTTGGTTGGTTGGTTGGAGGTTTCAACTTTGCCGGCAGGTATACCCAAAAGTAAATACTACACACGGGAACGCAAAACGACCCTTCCGAGCCTTGGCAACTAACGAACGGTGCCAACAGCATCACCTCCAAATATACGGGGAGATAGAGAGAGGCAGGATGAGTGCTATGATGATGACGGTGATAGTGAAGATCAGGTGAAGAAAGATAAATAATCTCTACAATGGGGGTGTTGCGTGAGGCCGATGTACAAACACGGCTCGTTTGTAATTAATGGTGATGAAAACGATCCTTGTGACATTTATATGAAGATTAATTCTACTTATGCCATAAGTGTGGGACAAAAGGCCTCATGTGACGAGGGTGAGGTTATTTTTGGATATTTGTTTCTGTTAAACTGTGTAGTTTAACTACAAACACGAGATGTAATCCATCTTTGACGTAAATCGTGAAGTAAATCAACAAAAAATATTAAGCAATGTTGCTCAATATCATGAAAGTAGAATAAATTCTTTTGTTCTTAACTTCAGCTTTAATTCAGGTTCATCAATTCTAAAGAAGAAATCATGATTCCTTATACATTCACTATCTCAAAAATCCTCAATGCCATAAGCAATAAGTAATAAATTCATGCATGTTATCTTATTTAAATTATCAATTATTAAAATTCAAGCTCAACAAAGTAAACTCTATTTATAGCACAAACCAGTTCGATTTCCTTTGTATCAAGCAACCAGTTCTCAAAAACAGCTGGTACATAATACATAATTCCATATTCTGGAATCAATGTTCAATAAATGAAATATTCAAAACGAAAACTTTCCCAAAAACGCAATGAGCGCATCAGCAAAGGCCTCTCGCAAATGATTTTATCCTCAGGTGTTTCATGAGAACTCAAATTAACTGCATTCCTGTGCTTTAGATCCGGAAGCCGAAAGCAACGACACAGAGGCAGCTAAAATAAATGAAATTCTATTCACTATCGGGAAAATTGCCGCTGCAGGCAAGTTACCTACCACGGTGCACGCATATTTAATCGTGTGGATGGCTGGTGGCTGCTTTCAGCCGACAGGTTTTCCGAATCACTGATGACGAAGCGCCGGCTCAATTGAACCGTCAAAATTCCCGAAAAGCTCCCATTCATCCACCACATACCAGTGGAAAAGCAGATTTCTGTACTCCGTACCTATGTAACGAATACTAAAGGGCGGCATCATAAATTTTAAATTATACACTCTGCATAAATTATTTACTGGCTGAGCATGCCGCAGATACGGCCATTTATATGTGCGCACATTTGTATGGTTTAGTTCATGGCGGAATGCTTGCAGTTCATTGAAAAAACCTCTCAATTCCCATGCCCACCATTGATGAAGAGGGACTGCTCGGGATTGAAAGTGGCATAAGATTACGGTGAGCCCTTACACAGCCACCTCAGTCACCTCACTCCGTAAAGAGATTTCTGTTGCATTTGAATTGAAGCTACTTGTTAGAACTTATAGATTATGTACACTCTATTCTCGGGCACTGTTATAGCTGGCGTTTTCGTATGCAGTCTAGTTATGAAACTTAGTAGGGTAAATGCCGGCTTCATCAAACAAATACCTATTATGATCAAAGTATTAAATGAAGACCTTGAGCGATATTTTTGTTCACATTTCAGGGCATCATTTGGCAAAAATGTAGCGCTCATAGACTTCATCAACCCCTCTAAAGGAAATAAATCTAATGATTAGAGTTAAAGCTATTGACAATACCGAAATTTACCCTAGTTGTACTAGGAAAGTTTTCGTACAATATTCTTAGGCAAAATCAAGTATGCTTCACGACATTTAGTAAGTACTGAGCCTTACTTTATTGAGCTGCTTGGAACAGATGTGGAAATGCGGATCAATCGGCGGATAATAATTGAAACATCTTGCTAGCCTGCAAGCGAGATGTTCAACACGAACTTTCTACTCACATCATCAAAGAATGCTGCCAATCTTAATTACAGGCAAAAGCGTTATATCGCTAGCTACGCTAGTGTTTGCTATTGATAATGCTTCACTTTTTGGATATGATGTACCATTTTTGCGCTGCCAAGCTAATAACATAGTCAAGCTATTGACTTCTAGAATCATGGACAAGAACGTGGTAAACAAGTCATCATAGAACATGGACGAAGGAGATGACGAAGTTTTCGATAAACGTATGCAGCGGATACACTTGTATGGCAAACTATGAGCCTGAGCCTTATTTGCATAATCAAACTCATGCTCATCTTGTATAGTTTTTGCATAGTTGTTGAAAAATGGGAAATTCCCTGAAATTTGGAAATCGTCTCATTTGGTGCCTATTTTCAAATCAGGCAAGAAATCTGACATCCGTAATTATCGTGGAATTGCCATTATCTCTTGCATCCCAAAACTTTTTGAATCAATCGTAATCGACAAACAGCGCCGGTGGTGTAGTGGTAATCGTGATTACCTCTCACCCCAGCAGGCCTGGGTTCAATCCCAGTCGGCGCCGCCGGGATGTTCTGAGGCATAACATCTCTGATCACGCCTTCCTTCGGATGGGAAGTAAAGCCGTTGGTCCCCGGTTCATGAGTTGATGGGTCGATAGGTAGGGTCCAGGTGTGGGAGCTGCCTTCCTGGCACGTCGGTAGCATTGGTGCTCAGCACGGAAAACAAGATCGACGGAAAAAAACAAAACAAAGGAAAAAAAAATTTAGCAAGTAAAAAATCAAATTACAAACAAACAGCACGGCTTTTTTAAAGGTCGTTCAGCTACCTCTTATCTTCTTGAATTTGTAACCTTCATTCTTAACGCAATGGACAATGGCAAGCACGTGTAAGCTCTTTATACTGACTTCAGTAAAGCATTTGACCGCATCGACATACCAGTATTACTCTTTAAATTGCAAAAATTGGAATGGAATCTAGACTTCTGAATTGGCTCCAATCATACTTAACGCAACGCAAACAAATAGTTCGTTTTCAGAATAAACTTTCAGAACCTATTTCGGTCACCTCTGGGGTGCCCCAGGGCTCTCAATTAGGCCCAATTCTTTTTATTTTGTACGTAAACGACATTTCCTACATACTTAAAAAAATAAAAGTTTTTATATATGCAGACGACATGAAGCTCTTCATGGAAATAAGTAATTCTAGCGACACAGAAGAATTCCAGAATGAAATCAACTTATTCAACACTTGGTGTAGTAAAAGTTTACTCCAACTCAATGTAAAAAAATTCAACGCAATTGTATTTAGCAGAAAAGTAGAAACACCTCTTTTTGAAATATTTTTAGGCAACCAAAAAGTAGAAAAATGTAAAATTGTAAGGGACCTAGGTGTGATCCTAGACTCTAAACTCACTTTTGTAGAACATTATAATATAATCATAACGAAAGCAAATAGTATGTTGGGCTTCATTAAGAGGTTCAGCTATAATTTTCAAGACCCATACACTATCAAATTATTATATATTACATACGTAAGACCTATTCCGGAACACTGTAACCTTGTATGGAATCCGTACATTGCCATACACGAGGAACGCATATAATCCATCCAAAAACAATTCCTTTTATATGCCCTTCGGACCGCATTTCATCTTCCATCATATGAAGCACGCTGTATGCTCATCAACTTACAAACACTCAAAGAACGCCGCGAATTTGCAATACTTTTCTTCATCAATGACATTATTTCACATCGCATAGAATCATCAGAAATACTTTCACAATTAAACTTCTACACACCCTGTCGGCATCTAAGAACACGAAAATTATTCTCAGCAAAAGCACACAGAACAAGTTACGCAAAAATTTCTCGAATATACGTTTATCCCCTTGTCTGTGCCACTAAAATAAAGCTAAGAGTTTTATCCAGGATAAGTGTGACCCTACGTTGTGTTCTTCTTGCTGCTCGGATTGACACACCGGTAGAATTAAATGCACTGTTTTTATATGCCCCGAGAGGCAACTTGCCTGCTCGGGGACTCGTTCGACTATATTTTATTTAATATTCTTTGGTTCAAATATAAAGTCATCACAATACGTAATATCAAACACGTCCAAAACTAATTATAATTAAAACAATAACAAAAAATAATAAAAACAAAAACATCCACGGCTATAATGCGAATAGCGATGGCTGCACCATACTGTAATACGCATTGAACTGGTCGATACCATGTCACTGGGAGGCATAACTCCGCCCCAAAACGAAAGAACATACTCCGCCCCAAAACGAAAGTTTTTTTTTAATTACCATGATGATGGCGGATAAGGTGACGCTGCGGTCCGAAGTGCGTACATGGAGTACATGATGAACAGTGACAGTCAAACGGAAACGAAAAGCGATCTGGTAGGGATGCAGACGGTCCTACAAGAACACTGGTGATCTGACGAGGATGCAAAGCGATCCAGTAAACATGCAGGAGTTTCAACAGCAACACTGGTGATCCGACGGGGACGTAAGGTGATCGGGCAGGAATGCAGATGATCTGATAAAATGACGCAGCGGTCCGATAAATGACGCAGGTTATACAATGGGGATGCGAGTGGTACAACAGGGACGTAGATGGTCCGACGGAGACGCTGGGGTTCAACAGACGAATCCAGACATTCAACACGGATAATTGCAGCCCCGCAGTAACGTTGCTCTCCGACAGGGAAAGGATATCCAAACGGAAATTTTGTACAATCCGACGATAACAATGATATTTTCCAATCCGGTATGCAGCACACTGGACAAAGGAGAAATAACGGATCCTTCAACGGCGGTATCAGCGAGCTCCAAGCACCATCCAGTTCACGGCACCAATTTTATGGTTGATCGTACCATAAATCACACTGGCAAAGTCCCTACGTTGTTCTTATTTTCTTTTAATTTCAATTTTCCACTGACAGGCAAATGGACAGTCGAATCAGCAGCAAACAAAGGTAAACAAAACTGCTTTCTTCTCTTCTGGTTTCCAGCGAACAACAGCGGCAGAATTGTCAAATATCAACCACGAGCTCGCAAAAGGCGTACAGGTAAGTAGTTCACAGGTAAGTTAAACGCAACTGGTACATTAACTTTAGTTCCACTTTATTACGAACTTCTCTGCACTATACATTTTCTTCTTATCAATTCGATGGCAAAATTTGAACTGTACCGCTGATCTCTCAGAGGTGGCTAGTGGGATAGATGGAGCAAAATCAGATCGGTAGCGATCGGGTGCAGCGTTGCCAGGCGAACCGAGGCGAACGCTAAAGTAGCGCATACCGAACCGGTTATTCCAGGAGCTGTGGTCAAATTGCATACCACATTTGGCTACTATGTTATCTTCGATCACTAAGTTTATTGCAAAAATCCTTTAAAACGGGTATTAAATAAAATACGAAATATGTCTCAACTCAGGCATATCAAGAAGAAAATGTCAGAGAGAAAAATCGTTTTGATCAATAATCAAGATTGTAAAAATTGTCGTCATATTGTCCGAAAGATACAGACAAAGGATTAATGTGCTTCACATTCATTTAATCAGGATTAAACGTAAGCATACGAGATTGAGTATTAACATAGCCATTGGCGACATGCCTGGGGATAAGAATTGTGCTTTATTAACAAATAATAATTAAATAAACTAATAGAAAAAAAACGAGGTTTTTTATGTTCATTCGGCATAAAGTAAGAGTACCATTACAAAGCCTACGACGGACGGCCTCACAATGCCTTTCAAAAGGTCAAAATAGCCGTAAAAAAAATATAAAATGTCCTTAAAAGTCGCAACGAGCTAAAAATTCACCAGTGTTCTAAAATCCAAAAATTTATCAAACGATAGAATGGTCCTTGACTTGTTGGAATCGCCTTAAAACGCCAACAGTCTTGTAACATGAAAATATCAAATGAGTTTAAAGATCCAAATGGAACTAACGCCTTTTCAATTACCATATAAACAAATAAATTGGCCTTCAAACGTCACATTTGAAATTGGCCTTCTCACATTAAACAAATAAAGTCCTTAATCGTCTGCATGTATGCAGGTCACACTCTACCTACTTCTACACGAGAGATATACACAATAGGCTATTAGTTAGGTGCTCTCGCAGCATCACTGGTAAATTGAGATAGGAGAATAGCCAGTTAGCTCCAGACCACCGACGGTACCGACGTGATCAGGGGCCTGACTGGCGGCCATGTTTTTTATGCTATCATCTGCCCTTGTTCTTTTGCTTCTAACATGATTTTTCACCATGATTTTAAATACGGCCCGTGATGTTGCCTACTGTCAAACGTGTAGGATTTATATAGGGATGTCAGCCGGATGGCCT
Organism: Ochlerotatus camptorhynchus; assembly: GCF_037179485.1. Taxonomy (NCBI): domain Eukaryota; kingdom Metazoa; phylum Arthropoda; class Insecta; order Diptera; family Culicidae; genus Ochlerotatus; species Ochlerotatus camptorhynchus. The sequence continues at coordinate 303,283 of NW_027041144.1, forward strand.
AGATCGGTGGAACGATCTCTTCTATTTTGAATGTACAGTTTATTTCGACAGTAGCAAGGAACGCGTGTTGATAGCAATCGGAGTGCTTTGATTAATCACCATCGACGATCACTAGTGAGTGTGTCCAACCCATCGATAGGTCATCGACTGTGACCCTAGACAGTCATCTGGTGAGTAAAGCCTTTTTCTTTCGTTTGGAGTGTTACGTCCGGCGAGGGCGCCACGGAGTGATTTTTTGATGAGCTAATAGTACAGAGATTCCGTGACACGCTTCTCCGGAACTCGTGATTTGGAATACCCGCCTTTGCAAAGCTTGCGCGCATAGCGTCCTTTCTCGATGCCGCTAATCTCGTTGTCACCAGGAGCGAAGACTCATTTGAAGCTAAGCTGCCAATTTCGTGACATCACATGAACATGGAAGAGCACATGAACACTTTAGTCAGGGAGAGAAAAATAGCACACATGTAGGAGCGAGGAACGAACACACACACAAGTAAAAAGAAATGAATTTCGAGAACATGTAAATAAATCTACGTAGGATAATAATTGTTGGAACATCCCTCATGGACAAAATAAACCGCCCGAATAGTTCCGTAACAATAAATGTTTTTGTAAAACAACCAACCTAGTTATCGTGTCCAGTGGTGGCAAATGTACATTTTTTGCAAAACCTTCGTCCAGAGCGAAACAAGACAGCCGTGTATATTTACATTTCAAGAAAACGCCGGCGCTTAACTGCAGTTTACTGGAATTTGTTTTAAGAATTATGAATAGTTTTAACTTGTCCCCCCGTCTTGATGAGTCTCATCGTCACACACTGGCCGATCGAACTCCAGACCAAGCTAGAACCGCACTACCGTTCATACTGGCGACAATATTCTGATGAGACAACCAAACCTAACCCCCAAGCTCCTCCCCTGATCCTATCCTTAGATACTGTACCCCTCTAACCTCGGGTAAGCCGCGAGTATTCAGCCCAATTACTACTAGACATAGAATTAAGTGAATTTTGTTACAAATTATGAACAATGAATTATCGGCTCCGTAAAGCTTACGAACTAGTTAAAAAAAATAGTGTAGATTAACACATTGATAGGTTTAAGAATTTAAGAAAATTTCTTCCGTAATGTTTGGTTCTGGGGAGAAACTTCGAGTGTTATTGAAGTTAAGTGGATTTATAGAATGTTGTTGAATATTGAGTTCAATTAACATTTTTTGAGAAAATACGTAAAGAATAATTAAAATACGATTCAGTGTAGTTCCCCATTTAGTTAATTTATTGTTTTTCATTTTTATATTTTTATTAAAATTTGTTTGATTTGATTTTGTTTTACCATGGCCTCTAAACTTCCACATGCAGAATTGATGAAACTGTGGATGACGTTGAGGCAAAGTACCGCTGGAACACTACACGTTTTAAGCAGATTTCATTACTGTAAATATTGAAAAAATCTCAGAACATGATGAACAGAAGATAATTGTCACAAATCTAAACGTTGATTATCCTTAAATTAAATAATGTCGTTATCTATTTGAAACAAATTTATTTATAATAAAAGGAATCCTCTGCAAATTGTTCGATGAAATTGAGCAGCTATCGATATTTGTATAGTACTCAACGTTCCAATCCCCCAAAAGTTCCCTAAACACGTTCAATTTAAAATTCCTGGGCAGTTCTCAGAAGATGGTGTTACTGCTGGAAGCTTTTTTTCACCCAAAGTATGTCTTAGATCCCTGTCACAAAGCTTCTATCTAAAATAGCGTAAAAATAAATTGTATTAATTGAACAATAAACACTATTTAAGAGCAAAAATAGCTATTTCGATCAACATCTTTTATTTATCTATTTCACACCAAAATTTTTATCTTTTTTACTGTAATGAGAACTGAATATGTATGTACATTAGACTGATCTGAATTTTAAATTTTCAATCCACATTGCTCAAACGACTTCAAACCAAGTCCTGATTTGCCTCCCAAAATTTGAAGTCGTTTAGTAAGAAACTGCCTTAACACAAATAATTTGAAGTTTGTAAGGAAATTACTGTGGGAAACCAAATGTTGCGTTCATATCTATCTAACAATTCACTATATATCTCTGCTTAAAAAATATACCTATGCTCATAGGAATTATCTCAATTACCACTTTGCTCCAGAACACTTTAAGATTAAATGTGCGGAACAAAAGTTATAAATGATTCAAGTTGCTGGTGTCTTATGATTATGTTCAATCGACTGGCACGTGAAATAGAGCACACAAATCATTGATTCTATGTCACACTGTACAATTCAGCTGCTTGATGATGCCATTAGATTATGAATCCCTTAAAAAACCAACCCTTATGTGCTCGACATTTTTTTTTGCTATTATCTACACCATGTTATTCAAATGGGAGCTGGATACCCGGGTCGAGCACATAACGGTTAATAAATATTTAATTTAACGTTTGTCTGAAAAACGGTCTTCAGCCAAGTTGTAGCTGAAAAACTTTCCGATGAGAAAAACTACAAAACTTTTCATCAGAGCAATAAGTATAAAGGCTAAAAGACAATGTACGAAAAGTGTGGTTTTCCTATAGTTATTTCCATATAAACAACAAATGGTTTGTGCTAAATCAGTTTCTTATCAAAAGTGATAAACTTTTGAGAGGCTGATCAGGACCCGATTTGAGGCCGTTTCAATCAAATGTACATTAGGGCACTTCATTTTGAAAAAAAAAGTATTAGTAATCTTCAAGGCCACCCTCTAGTTTTATGAACCAATGTACACCAAAATGTTAGTCTGTTAAAAAAAATGAAAAAGATTGGTAAAGGTTTAAAGGTTGTGGTTTGATACAAAAATTGCCTTGTAGCAATGATGATATCTACCGTGAAATACCAGTGATTACAATGAACCCAGATCGTAATTATAGGCAGTAGGCTACAGTTACAGTGAAACAATGTGGGTCCAATATATTTGATTTGCTTGTGTTCTTCAGTTTAAAACCTTGATTACTATTACAACTTGCAATATATTACCCTGATTTCAGATTGACAAATCCAAACGGCGCTGTCAATTACACTCAACCGCCGTGACAACTTTCGCTGGTGAGCCAGTGACCGATTTGTTCCCCAAATCCACCATACTGTGCAACTAAGCACCAGCATTCGCCACCGCAGTCAAATACGTCACACTGGAGTGCACTTGTCGCGCTTTCTCAAATCAGAACATCGTGCACCGCTTGCACTCTCTTTCGCTTTCACGCTTGACTTGACTGCCAGCTGATGTTGGGAAATCACTTCCGGGGGAGCAGTTAGCGATTTGTTTGCTCAGTCAAGCGTTTCTTCTCGTCACCGGCGACGGCAACGGTAGTGTTCCTATTTTTGAACCACGGTAACCAACGGGTTTAGTGAAACTTTCGCATGGAAACCGGGTCCAAGTCAAGTGCATAAGCATACACTAGCATCTTGTAGCTGATCCGTTGCATAGTGGCTTCAATGGTTGAAAAAGACCTTGTAGATCCGGCAGCATAACACCATTCAATAGAGCAGGGATTGTGAATGTTCTATTATAGTCCTATATAGTGCGATGCTTCTTCACCGTGGCATAATTTCTCGTCATGCTTTTGAATAAATAACGACCGAATACGATAGGCGAGGTAAGCTGAAAAAATTACAAGTGTTTGAACTATGGATGAAAAGCTGTTCTGCTGAAACTTTGTTGAGATTTTCTCTTGTGCGATGTTTCAAAAAGATCTTTTTGTTCGAAATAAATGAAGCTTTTGGTTGAAGAGCATGGGACGGGATCGTTTCGTTTTTGTGATCGGTTGAAACGTTCTGAAAGCAAAACAAACAACAGCTCTGTGCTTTGGGAGCTGGCTGGACTTTATGGTGGTAAAATTGACCGGATTTTGTTTCTCCGTTTTTCAGTTATGCAAGATAGTTGTTCTATAGTAAGTGAAATTGTTTCCAAAAGTGAATAAGTATACAGTTATGATGAATCCCTTACCATCTATGTTTAGCACCACAGGCCATTGAAAGGAGAAATTCTCTCGTTGTTTAATTTGAAATTCAATTCAACAGTCCATATGCAAGAACTGAGCATCTTTTGTTTGGCTTGCATAATGCATGAACTCATGCCGCTTTTCAGGAGATTATCTGATACCTAGGATGAAACGGAACAGAAGTCTTGAAGATTTTGACTGCCTGCTACCCCTTTAGAAATCATAACTAATTGTACACAGGAGAGCGAAGTGAGCAAAAAGTTTCCTTCGCAGGAAGTGTACTGCGGTGTTCCCTCTGTTTTCATCAAGCACTAGTAAATCTCCATCGGGGAAAAGGTTAACCTGAGGATAAAAGCCCTTTTCAGCGTTCATTATCATCATTTCTGCATCTCATTTCTTACCCTTTTTGTCGCTCCTCTGGATACGGGATTATTCATGAGAGACTACGACTGTGAATGGACAAAAATGACTTTGTCACCTTGTTTATAATGCATCAATGGTTGGGAAACGTAATTTCTGAATTGTTTTGCTTATGATTCCCGTAGTGTGCACGTCAGTATACAGATAGCCGTAAAATCCACTGAAAGGTATTTAAAGTCTAAATGTTTTAATTTCAAATTAAAGTGATGTATTTTACATTAATACGGCAAAACTTGGAGTTAAATTGTTTTTATTTTTAAAAACTCTATTGCACAATGAAAGTTTAAATCTTATCATTGTGTCCAAAAACAGGACAGATACTCCGTTTAACGTTTTAATTCTATAAATACTAAAATACTTTTACTGTAATTTTTAGTCATTAAAATATGTCATCCGATAACTCTTCCTTCATGGTTTTTCGTAAATAGCTTTTTTATAGACTTTAAATAGATCATTGGCCACATTGGCCGCTCTCGGATGCCCCCGGGAGAACCTGTAGCATGGGACAATTCCATATTTTTCATAAAAATATGGCATACAACAGCCCTTTCTTCGTGGTTTTCATAAAAAAAAATATATATAGGCTTGCAATAGATCATTGACCACATCCGCCGTTCTCTGAACCACCAGAAGGCCCATTGGGAAACCTGTAGCAGAGGACAATTGCATTTTTACACCAAAACATGTCATGTGGGAATCTCTCTTCATGGTTTTTCATCAATAGACATTCTATAGACAAGGAGTGCATCGTTCAGCACATTGGCTGCTCTCGATTGGAACCAGGGATGCCACTGGGGGAACCTGTAGCAGCGAACAAATGTATGTTTTCACCAAAACATGCCGTGCGACAGCTTTTTCTCAATGGTTTTTCGTGAATAGGCTTTCTATAGACTTTAAATGGTTCAATGATCACATTGGCTGCTCTCAAACCATCGAGGTGCCCCTCGAGGGAACTAGTAGCAGTTCTTTCATCATGAAAAATTAGAAAAAAAATCAAGTGTGGCTAGAACAATAAAAAAAGAGTTGCGCTAAAAATAGCACTTTTGGCACTAACAATATTTTAGCATTAGGCAAACCAAAACACACATCGATGCACAGCTGTTAAACGTAAGTGGTTTACAACTGGCGTCGTGTTGAACTTTTACTTATATAAACTGGCACAACTGACATTATATCACGGTTTAAAACTCATTTAGGCATTCATTCAGTAGCATCTGGGAGAGAATGTTTTACTCCAGATCATATGGTTGGTATGCTTGAGTGTTTTGGGACATTTAGATGCATTGTTTGCATAGGTCCTTTACACATTAATAAATATATTTCGGAACGCAGTATCCAACTCTGTTGAAACAGTTGTACTCAGGGTTGCATTGACTCACTTCGCTATAAAATATGTTTTTTTTTTCAGTATTATGGAATCAATTTATGATTCGTGCGTGATTCTGAGTGAACGCTCACGAATCGTAAAATCGCCGATTGTGACTCTCTGAAAACGAAATTGACACGCGAACCGAAGTACGTCCACGCAAACCAACAACATCATCGGCTAGGAAAAATATTGGTTTGCATGTAGGGATGTTCACCGGTAATTTCACTACTGTTCGTATTTTTTATTTTCAAATCAAATCTAAAAAGCCATAAACATCAAAATGTGGTATAAACTGAGTGGGTGTGATATATAAAGTAAGCTATGACAATAGATTTTGATTTGCTTAGAACTCGGGAGCTCACGGACCGACCCGATTACCGATAATACCGGAAAAATATTGGCTGCCGAATTTAAAGCAAAATAGATCCTATTGACATAGCCTACTTTATCTATCACTCGCACTCAGTTTAAACCACATATGCATGTTTGGGGCTTTTCAGATTTGATTTTAAAATAAAAATACGAACAATAGCTAAATTACCGATAAACAACCCTATTTGCGTGGGCGTACATCGGTTCACGTGTATAGGGCTTTACAATTTTTGTTTTTAAAAGTGAATAGGCCTTTTCAAATGTTACGCGAGACATACTTTTCAACCTACGCTTACAAGTACAACATATCATTAGAGCATCTGATGATTCCATAATTCGAAAAAACACTGCTTATAGCAAAGTGAGCCGAAGCAGCCCTGGTTGTACTCCTTTATGAAACTATGTCCGACTCGTTTCCAATCCTTGTAAATGTTTTACTACATCACGCTTCTTGACCTCAAACGTGATGATGATGAATCACCCGTTCAGACAAACTGTATCAATATTCATACAGCAGAAACAAAACAAAAATCACTCGATTGAAATCTACATTCGTGTCCATCAGTTTGTAAACAAGTTGGAAAATGTTTGTAGCTCAACTTCTCCAATTGCGCAACCAAGAATCATTTAACCAAAAGCAAAGTACTACTGTCAAGCAGCAGCATATTGGAGTATCATGTACGGAAAGCAAAAGCAAAAAAAAAATAATGCTGAAGAAATGTCGAGATCGAAATGGCAAACTTGTTTACATAAACATTCTTTTCCCCCGGAACGAGAGTAGTTTTCCCACAATGTGTGCAACACAAGCGCTTCAAATGGTGCACTGTGGAAAATATGTCTGATCGAATTTCCGAAATTAATGTTATGCAACAAAGTCCTTGGCGTACAATTTGTCAGAAAAGTTTGTACTCCTTGCAAGGAAAAAAAAAAGATTTATAAAACATTTAGAACAAATTTTTCTCAGTCCTCACAAATTTGATGCTAGCTTGTTAGGAATGTATGAAAACAATCTGCAAAAACACTAGCGAGACCATCAGCACCAACGAGCAGAGTTAACCGCAAAAAATGAAACGAAATGTTTCCACCGATAAATGAAATGTTTTCCTTCTGCTCCGCACAGCCCGAGTGCGGCTTCCACATCCAACTGTTGTTATATGATCGTATCCATTCGCAGACGAAACATATGGGGATCCTCTTGCATCATGTTGGTGTTCTTGGTACCGGGCAAATTTTTAATGGGACTCTCCATATTTTCCTCACACATCATATGCATCTAAAGCAGTAGAGACCTGCTGTTTGCTTCTACATACGCTCCGCCTGGCTCTCACTCAATCAACCAACGTTTAGCGGAAAGATTTGCAAACTCTCGTGTAAAGTTTTATTATGACTGCTGCTGCTGCCTTATAGCGGAAAAGATTATAATTTGATGACGAGCAAGCACTTGAAAATTGAGAAGGCAATGCTGTTGCGCTGCTTATGGTTGGAACGTGATTTTTCCACCGACATTTTGTGAGTTGAGCTAGTGTTTGATGTGTTCCGATTTAGAAAATCGGGTCGTAAACTGCAGTTATCCGTCATGTAGAAAGTGTCTACGGACTAATTTTAAAACAGGAACGGCAATAATTTTTATCACATATTCCAAATAAACATGCCCTTGCATTATTCTGTAATGTAGTACAAATGCATTTCTCCAAACAACATGCACGTGATTTATAGTGCATGGAGGTCAATCCTAAAATACATCACTTCTCCAAATAAATAATGATGTCAAAGTTGGACTTGCTTTGAGACCGAGAGAAAGTCCAATCGAAACATCGCCAACGTCCCAAAGGATGGAAACACTTGAACAAAAATAGAATATTCCACTGCACCCTGTCAGCACTCGCCTCCGTCGTGGTCGTGGTTGTCGTTGGTGGAAATGCCAGGCAAACGAAGCGAACCGTTCAGTACCTAACACCAACACACCACAAAGTCAAAGTCACTCGCCACTACAAGCTACTTAGAACAGAACGCGACATCTCCTACTACTCGCGCGCAATTCAACCAGATCGATTGCTATCGACTTTCAATATACCTAGCTACATATCGATAGCTCTGCTCTGTGAGACATTTTCATCTATTTTTAATGCCGCACTGGTCTTCCATCTGACTGAAACAAGTTAGGTGAGTAAAAGGCAACACTACAATAACGGCATCCAGAGAGGCCAGGTGACACTATCGGACCGACCGACCTTTGTGGGTAATGTAATGCTTCAGTACCGCGTAATTAGAGAACAGATTATCATGCCTTACGGCAGTTTCTCCTGTCGACGTTTCCTGTTGGGCTTAAGAATGTGAAGAATTCAAAGGCGTTCGAAGAATGTGCAAGGCTCATGTAACTACATCAGAAATTGTAAACTATTAGGAACCCTCTCGGTAACATTGATTGCTAAAATTTGTGTAAATGTTTGTTTTTTAAACTGTAGAAGCTGTCCTTTTATATAATTACTTTGTTGACGATTCGTTTAAAATTGCATGAAAATTTTCAGCATTGAACTAGATCCGATTTGCAACAAATTACACAAATTAATGTTTTATCGTGATGAAAGGGCCCTCGGATTACCTAGTCAATTAAGGCACAATATTACCAAGCCAGAGGTTGTATGTTTGATTCCCGGTCTGAACTACAAAAAATTTCGTCTTCTCTGGGCCACACAAATTCTTGCATTGCACACTAGAGATAAAAACGCAAAAATGTATTAAAAGTCAGTAGCTCCTTCTCTACCCATAATCGCATAACAGTCCCATATGGATAGGAAATCAAGCAAAGATGGGACTAATATGGCATATTCGACAGTGTTCCCGTAGAAGAATCTTGATAATTTGATCAAGTTTCTTCAATGGGGCAGCAGAAACCACGGTAAAACTGTCTAAAATAGCAGTTTGTACAGATCTGAGCTATTCTCATTTGATTCTGATATATTTTTCTATTGACAGCTATCAATCTAAAAAATACTAAACATTATATCAGCTTGAATTGATATAAAAACTAATTTGGATGCCATGTAATGCAATAAACGACTCAATTTAATATTCAAATAGATGCAAATTAAAAAAATGTTGACACTTAAGGTTCCACAAGCTATAATTAAAACATTTGTGCTCCTTTTTTAATATTCTTCAATCATCACTGCCAATCTAGGCTCCTGAAAACTTCAAACGAGTATTTTGTAAACGTAACACCAGAATTTCTCCTTCAAAATATATTCACTGCATATGCTTGTTGTGCTCTTTGGATCACTACACTATTTTAAACAGTTGAAAACATTGACTTGAAAAAAAAAACTGCTTCCCGAATCTCTAACTGAAGAAAAAACTACAAGGGACACTCTATGGGGTTGTACGCAATGGTGATGTAGGACTACGTGGTCTTATAAAATAAATGTTATTTGCTAACTGCAGCAGGAGCTTGCGTTTTGTGTAGGAATAGGAATTTTAACGGGGTACTCTTTAGTATGACGCGATTGGCATAGTTGGCTCACAGCGGCTCACGAAGAGCTACTGATTCCGATCAATAGCGGTGCGGCTTCTTCCTTCTTCTATGGATGCTTATGTGGGCTGCAGCTTGCTCAACGCCACGCGCTGAGACCACTGCTGCTGCTGATGCCGACGACCGGACACCACCACACACGGTGATTGGAACTGAATCCAATAAGCGGTTGTGGGCAGCCTTGATAGCTAGCTGCTTGTGGGGAGCATTTTGTTGTGAAGAACACAAGCACTCACCACGCGGTGATTGAATAAACACCGCTTGGTGAGACCAGATGGAATTCAACTTTGAAATCTGTGTTAGGGAAATCGCTTTTCTCAGGCAATCGATGATAATTTTAATTAGAATAACAACATTTCACAGTCGTGCAATTTTCAATAGTGAAATTTAGAGAAAAAAAAATGATAAAGTCTTAAATTTAACAGATGCGTACACGCAAACCAAAAATCTATAACAATGAATGTTAGTTCCGTTTCCTATCATCCTCTGCTCATGAACATCGCAACGAATGTTAGAAATTGACCATGCAGGCGATGTAATGGTTTTTTGTCTTTTTTTATTTCGTGTACTATCTACGCTTTCGACTATACCAGTAAGCTTGTAGAACGATTCACATTGTAGAACATTGTAGAACGACGCACACACTTGCCTCGAATCTCTCCAGCAGAAAAAGCATACGAAGTCGAGTATGCGAGAAAATGAGCGCTTCGTGTTTGCTTTTAGGCTATTCATATTCAGAAGCATGGAGAAATCAGTGGAGAAAGCACAGGTATGATAATTGCAACGTCGTTCCTGGTTCGAGTCCAGTCGGCAATCTGTTTCCTATTTATTTTCGACATAACTAATTTCACTCACTAATACACTCTACATTTTCGGTCTCCAATTTTCTTGCATTGGACCGCAGCTAGGTATATCACATCCTCGGTTCATGCGGTCTCCACTAACATCCTCTGATGATGAATCCCACATAATTGTAAGCGAATCTTACATCCCCCGGTTGGGTGTAGAAATATTTCTGATCGATTGGTGATAAAATTATTGAAATTGGTCTAGGGGCAGCCGGGTTATAAACGTTCAAAATCTTTCATAATTGTGTTTCATGTTCCATTTTTGGTTTTCACAAAGTATACCCCCATATAGAAATCACAGACGTAGTCCTACGTCAAAACTACACAATATTCTTTTCAACTCATCTTCTTAGCTTGCTAACTGCAACGAATCATTGAACAAGCATTTCCAGAAGAATGACCTGATGTTGTACATTATATAAATTAAAATCAAAAATGCGATTTATTATTTGAAATTAAAGTATGGATATATATTTCAAACAAAATGCAAAAATTTAATAAGACTAGTTTTTATCACTGTGGCAGTTACAAGACATTCATTGCGTGGCATAAAACACATTCAGGGAAGACGGCAACAGTGTCTGTAAGTTGTCATTCGTTTTGCCCCCAGAGATGTAAACAAAATTGAATGCAGCACGGTCTGACAATGGGGATTTGCTGTTTCTGTTTTGCTTATGGTCTAGTTATTGTGATGTAATTTTCCTTTCTTTATTGAAAACCAAGGGTGTAGAAGAGAAAGCCAGTTCTATATCAACAAACACATCGTCTATGTTTTCCATTTATTATTTCGCACAAAACTACGAATTTTTTTCCAATCGAAAGTGATGTCTCAGAGAAAACCATTTTTACAATTATATGTACTCGCTAGGTCACTTCACCTAGTTTCAGATGGCCAAGTTTGGTCGACAGTCATGTAATCGATCGTAAGAAAATTGAAAAAAAAATTACAAAAACTGCAGCTGACGAATCGAATTTCTTTTAATCCCTCCAAATTCCATAAAAAATCACATACTTGTTCACTACACAGAAAACGACTCTTACTCAAAGAGTGAGTCACTTTCACTCTTTCGTAGAGAGAAATTTCTCAGCACTGAGTGACCTACGCATCTCGAAACGTCTCCATACGAATGAGTAAATGTGACTCACTCTCTGAGTAAGATTCGTATTTAGTGTAGGGGCAATGAACAATGTTTGTGCTAGAATACGCGGCGGAATTCGGCCATTTTGACCCTCTCCTGATTTTTAAAAATTGCGTACCATTAACCCCCGTTAATCTGAACGACAATTGTGCATATTAACGGGGTTCATTTTAATTTGAACTTCTAGTTACCCAATGATTATCAGAAAAGTGAGTTTCTGATAGTCTTATTTGCAGTTTTGTTTTGATCCTGCGTTCCGTTTCGCATCGTTCCATTTCACTTTACTTCATTGCATGTGCTAAATGACATTTGAGCAATTTTTAGTTTGCACGGCGTGCAGATTAGCGGGGTTCAAACTAAAAAGTGTTTAGATTAAAAGTGGTCAGATTATCGGGGGTCCACGGTATTCAATATTCTTTCAATAAATCATACCACAAAAATGGCTCATCCAATCGAAATTATGTCTGAGACAAAGTTGTAGAACACTGAATTGTCTTTTTCAGAAAAAAATACAAACGATATTTCTCATAAATTTTCGACAAAAATTTAAAAAAAAAGCTCTTTAAAACTTTGATATACTCTAAAACTTATGTTATGCTTATAAAAACTGTTAAATTTTATGATATTGGATACAAATTTTTATTTTTTTTTCACAAATAATTTTTAATGTGTTTTATGCAGAAAACAATGTTTTTAGTCCAGAAAATTGATTCCTATGTACAAATTACATAAATACTGCGTAAAAAAAAAGTTAAAAAAAATACTTTTGGCTGATGTTTAACGATTTTGATTTTATTTTCTAGTTCGTTTATTTGGAAGGCTCAATCACGTTTGCTTTACGGCGCCGATAATTCATTGTTCATTGTTTGTAACAAAATGAAATTAATTCTATGGCTCGTAGGAATTAGACCGGATACTCGTGGCTTACCCGAGACTACAGGGGTACATTGTCGAAAGAGAAGCATGGAGGTGAGGTTTCCTTGTCTCGTCAGAATAGTATGAACGGTAGTGTGGTTCTAGATTCGTTTGGGCTTCATCTGGAGTTCGATCGACTATTTTGACCAATGGGTGCGATCAAACTCATCGAGATCAATTTTAAAGTGTCCTAGCTAATAAAGTTTTTAGCAGTTAATTTTTTTTTCTTTTTACTTTGATCTAGATCAAAATATCAATCAAAACCGCTCGATCATCAATTTATGGTATGCACAAGTAGCGACGTAGGACCCCGGCAAGGGATTAGTTTTAGTTTAGGTTTAGTTTTTGCCTAGCAACTATTCCACGACATAACATAGGTTGATATTTAATCCATGGGCGTAATTCCATGGACATTATGTCAAGAACTCCTAGGAAATTCTGGAAAGTAATCTTAAGGCTTCCCTGCAGAATATTAAGGAAATTCTGAAAATAGCTTAATAGACAATTCAAGGGAGCTTCAAGTTCTTTGGAGAATTTCAATGGTATTATGAGTAAAATTACATGTCAAGTATGAGGAGAATTCCATTGGGATTGTAAGGAGAAGCCCTGTTACTCTAATCGACCAATTTCAAGAATATTCTGACAACAGTTCGAAAAATACTCCTGATATGAAATGCAAGATAATCTTAATCTGAAAAAATTACAAATAAACTGAAAGGAGAACATCCATTGATGGACAGCATAGCCAAGAAACATTACTTAGGGCAGTGAAGGCATATTACGGGCATATTATTTTCCAGATGTTTAAATCCTATTTGTTTTTTTTTTTTATTATTAAATTATTTGGACATTTTGGTACGGTCAACTTACCCTAAATCGATGGAAATCCAAGTAACAAAACTGTGTTAACCCTAGCTTAAACGAGTCAAAGCGAAAAAAAGAAATTGTTGTTAATACATTCTCTCTGATTCTGACATTTTTTATAAAAAAAAAACACCGTCGTATACAAAATGTTTTGAAGAAGTTTTCACAAATTTAATTTAGCAGAATAATGATTAATAAATCACAAAATACTTATAGCATATGCTAAGACCAGCCTGAGCAGGTATAACATGTTATAAACGTATGTTGATGACATTGTTCTTGCCAAAAATTATTATAACTAGTTTGAACAAGGCATTAGAAATGATTTGTCAGTTCAAGAGGCGCATGCAGTCCACGGACATTCCGCGACATGCACAAGCTCATTCGGTGGTCCACATGCGGCCTGCGGGCCGTTGGGTGAGTACTACCGACTTAGGAGATGCCGCGAAGAATTCCTAAAGAATAGCAGTAGTATTAAATCTG